>NC_057419.1:33651016-33828525 GCF_019320065.1 Cervus canadensis
TGCCTATGTTCTCCTCTAGGAGTTTTATAGTTTCTGGTCTTACATTTAGATCTTTAATCCATTTTGAGTTTATTTTTGTGTATGGTGTTAGAAAGTGTTCTAGTTTCATTCTTTTACAAGTGGTTGACCAGTTTTCCCAGCACCGGTTTGTCCATATTGACTAAAAAAAGATGCACAACTTGAGAGTTTTGAATTAAGATTTCTTTGGGGTAAAATGAGGACTGTAGCCAAGAGACAACTCCCCAGATATTTCTGAGAGACTGCTCCAAATACATAGTGGGGGAAGTTCAATATATAAGATTTTGTTGAAAAGGGAGTTCAATGCAATCAATCATTTACTTTATAAGAAGTTTTCTACTTTCACAAGGAGATCATGTTATTTATTTAGTGCCTTCCTAGATATGAAGAGATGCAAAGATTGGGATCATGAAATTGGTTCCTGAAAATATCTAATTATCTAAAGCCCTGTTCCACCAGATTCCCTGGAGCACAGGGTACCTCACTCCACCCTGAAATCCCTCAGGGGGATGTTGAAGATAAACAGATGCAGCAGAGGGTTGATCCTCTGCAGGGGCAGATGGCAAATGGCCTTGTTGTTGTTCAGTCACTAGCAAATGCTCTTGGCAAGTACCAATTCATAGTTGATAGGGACCCATAATGATCATAAATTCAACCATACTTTGGGAGGCATTTCATGACCTTTTTGTCCCACATTGTTAGGAAGGCTCATTCCTAGTACTGGAGAGAGTTTTGCTGATAGGCCAATCAATGTGCTATTACTGGACTAGGTCTTAATATTCAAAAGGCCCTGGACACCTGTCTTCTAGTTATGATCCAGGAAAATATTCCCTCTCATTATTGCCAAATTCAGATTTAAATTTAAGAAAGTAGGGAAATCATCCAGGCCATTAAGGTATGACCTAGATCATATCCCTTATGATTATACAGTGGAAATGACAAATACATTCAAGGGATTAGATCTGATAGACAGAGTGCCTGAAGAACTATGGACAGGGGTTCATGACATTGTACTTGAAGCGGTGATCAAAAGCATCCCCAAGAAAAAGAAATGCAGAAAAAGAAAATGGGTGTCTGAGGAGGCATACAAATATGTGAGAAAAGAACAGAAGCCAAAGGCAAAGGAGAAAAGGAAAGATATATAACTGAATGCAGAGTTTCAAAGAATAGCAAGGAGAGATAAAACAGCCTTTCTAAGTGAACATTGCAAAGGAATAGAGGAAACAATAGAGGAAAACAATAGAATGGGAAAGACTAGAGGTATCTTCAAGAAAATTAAAGATACCAAGGTAACATTTCATGCAAAGATCGGCACAATAAAGAACAAAAATAATATGAACCTAACCGAAGCAGAAAATATTAGGAAGAGGTGTCAAGAACACACAGAAAAACTATACAAAAGAGATCTTAATGACCCAGATAACCATGACAGTGTGATCACTCACCTAGAGCCAGGCATCTTGGAGTATGAAGTTAAGTGGGCCTTAGGAAGCATAACTACAAACAAAGCTAATGGAGATGATGTAATTTCAGCTGAGCTATTTCAAATTCTAATAGATAATGCTATTAAAGTGCTGCACTCAATATGCCAGCAAATATGGAAAACTCAGCAGTGGCCACAGGACTGGAAATGTTCAGTTTTCATTCCAGTTCCAAAGGGCAATGCCAAAGAATGTTCAAACTACTGCTATGTTTTTTTTTTTTTTTTCAGTGATCATATAAAGATGTGAGTGTTGAACCATAAAGATGGCTGAGCACAAAATAATTGATGCTTTTGAATTGTGCTGTTGGGGAAGACTCTTCAGAGTCCCTTAGGCTACAAAGAGATCAGACCAGTCAATCCTAAAGGAAATCAAACATTCAGGGGAAGGACTGATGCTAAAGCTAAAACTTTGCTACTTTGTCCACTTGATGCAAAGAACTGATTCATTAAAAAAGACCCTGATGCTTGGAAAGACTGAAGGCAGGAAGAGAAGGAGATGACAGAGGATGAGGTGCTTGGATGGCATCGCTGACTCAATGGAAATGAGTCTGAGCAAACTCTGGGAAATAGTGAAAGACAGGGAAGCCTGGCATGTTGCAGTTCATGAGGTCGCAAAGAGTTGAATGCGACTTAGTGACTGAACATCAAGAACAACTTAATATGTTCAAGGAGTCCGGTTAGGTCTGTATAGAATATAAAGATGCAGAAGGCATATCTTTTGAAATTGAGACGTTTAACCTCTTAAAAGGAAGTTAAAGCAAAGACAGAAATATATATATATATATATATACCTCTTCATAACATGAATTTGGGTTAAAACCCAACATTCAGAAACCTAAGATCATGGCATCCATTCCCATCACTTCACGGCAAATAGGTGGGGAAACAATGGAAATAATGACAGAATTTATTTTTCTGGGCTCCAAAATCACTGCAGATGGTGACTGCAACCAGGAAATTAAAATACACTTACTTCTTGGAAGGAAAGTTATGACCAACCTAGACAGCATATTAAGAAGCAGAGACGTTACTTTGCCAACAAAGGTCTGTCTGGTCAAAACTGTTTTTTCCAGTAGTCATGTACGTATGTGAGAATTGGACTATAAAAAAAGCTGAGTACCAAAGAATTGATGCTTTTGAACTGTGGTGTTAGAGAAGACTCTTGAGAGTCACTTGGACAGCAAGGAGATACAACAAGTCCATCCTGAAGGAAATCAGTCCTGAATATTCATTGGAAGGACTGATGCTGAAGCTGAAGTTCCAATACTTTGGCCACCTGATGCAAAGAACTGGCCCATTTGAAAAGACCCTGATGTTGGGAAATATTGAAGGCAGGAGAAGGGGACAACAGAGGATGAGATGGTTGGATGGCACCACTGACTAAATGGACATGAGTTTGAGTAAACTCTGGGAGTTGGCGATGGACAGGGAAGCCTGGCGTGCTGCAGTCCATGGGGTCACAAAGAGTCAGACATGACTGCACGACTAAACTGAACTGATAATATGAAGAGAGCCAAGGGAAGGTACAAAATAATATGATTTATTTATTATGCAGTTTGATATGTGCTTTAAAAAGTTGAACTGAATCTTAATAGGTATAAATGACAAGGAAAAGAATTGTAAAGAGGGAAGAGTACTAAACAAAGGCATGGGGACAGAAAAAATAAAGGTTGTGCTTAGTGAATTGGGAGTTATATATTTAAGTTGGAACATTAGACAAGTGCATGAAAGCTGAGAAATAATTGTGGAAAGAAAGACTGAGGCCAAATTTTTGAAAACTCTGAATGTCAAGCTGAGCAGTTTGGACTTAATTGTAACAGTACTGGTAATGTTTATGAACAGTATCTTACTTATACCTGCACATTATAGAAGATGTCCCTTTTAGTTGTATATAGCATAGTTTGGTTTGGGAGACAATTGGACATGGAGAGAAGTTGCAATATTCCAGTGGTGATAAACAATCACTTGAACTATTACAGTAGCAGAGATAATGGAATTATTCATTGCAGAGATAAAATTTGTGTATCCCTGCAAATGATGCCATGTCAGAAATTAGTGAGAGGGAGGTGTGATATGAATCTATTGCTTTGTACTAAGGAGAATGGTGGTGTCATTATTAAGACTACAAATAAAGACGCTTGCTTTCTTTGGTGCTTATCATACCTTCATGTTTAACTGGTTTCTTTTTTTTAACTAATTAATTAATGTATTTATTTTACTTTACAACATTGTATTGGTTTTGCCATACATTGACTTGAATCCCCCATGGGTGTACATGTGTTCCCCATCCTGAATCCCCCTCCCACCTTTCCCCCGATCCCATCCCTCTGGGTCATCCCAGTGCACCAGCCCCAAGCATCCTGTATCATGCATAGATAACTGGTTTCTTAATAAATAGAGAAGCCTCATAGGATAGTGATTAGGACCCTAGACTAGACTCCAAAGTTAGATGGTCTGGGTTTAAATCCTGGTTCCACTGCTTCTAATTTTGAGATCCTGGAAAAACTGTGTGAACTCTTCAAGGTCAAGTTTCTTCAGGCTGAAGAATGACAGTGTTGATGATCATAGTACCTATCTCAGAATGTGGCTATGAGAATTAATTTATAATCCACAAATTGCTCATGATATTAATTTTTAAATAATCATTTTTAAGAAAACAACATTTAAAGAAGTATATTTATGTGCTGCATTTGAACCAATAACATGGATATGTGTTCATATAGCAAGATACTTGAAACACACTATAAATCAACACTTTCCTGCATAATGGGGACTAGCAAGCACAATATATACACTAAAAATTATTTTGATGAAAAAATATAAAAAGGAAAATAAAGAGCTATAAAAAAAATTATTTTAATGCCGAGCCATTAGTGTTGTACTTGAAACTCCTAAAACTCAAACTCTTTCTCCTGTACAGGATTTTATAAGCACTAACTGACCACTTTGCATATTAAAAAGTCACCAACAAATTTTTTCTACCCTGACACTGAACTTCAAAAAATGTGAAGTGCAAGGATTAACAAACTTAAACATTTTAAGAGTCATGAAAGGGACTGTTTCCACTTCCATCTGGCTTTTATCAATTGTGATTCAGTTTCAGAAGGACTGCTACACAATCAAAACACACAGTCTCCCTAGTCAGATAATTCAATTTTATAAATGAATTACTTATGTGTCTATAAGTAAATACATTCCTATGCATGAAGATATTGACTGTTGTCAATGAGATAATCAAATCCAGGGAAAAGGCTATTTTTTTAAACCCTTGAAACACAATAAGGACCCATATTTCTGGACTATGGTAAATTCAATCAAGATCATTTCACTCTTACAGAAAGGGCAAGCTAACAAAACTTTTTTTTTTTTTTTTTAACACAAAGATACAAGGTCAACAGAACAGACATCAAAAGAAAGTCATTTATTTTGTTAGAGAACGTTAGTCACACACACACACACAAATACTGCTATTTTGTACCACTTCCATGTCTGGAAAACACACAAACATGCCAAAAGAAGGTGAATATTTCCCAAACAGGTGACTATGATCTCTGAAAGAGAGCACAGAGTAAACGAAATGACTTTGGAGTCTCAAAAACCTGGATGTGAACCCTGAATCTGCGACTTACCAGCTGTGTGACCTTGAGTGTATGACCTTGAGCAATTTATTTTCTTCTGGCCTTTGATTTATATATATTAAAAACATTACAGAATTAGATCACATGGAAAATAGAAGACACCCAAAGAATAATAAGTCTTAAAATCTGTATTTGCTATAGAATTTAGCACAAGTAATTTAACTTCTTGGCTTTTCTCTGTGTTCTGTGAAATGAAAAAAAAAAAAATAGCAAGCTATGGAATAGGGCAAATGTTAATGTATGTTTACAGATGCACATAAAAAATATTAGTTAATGTAAGTTAGCACAATTTTTGGGGCTCCAAAATCACTGCAGTTGGTGATTGCAGCCATGAAATTAAAAGACACTTACTCCTTGGAAGGAAAGTTATGACCAACCTAGATAGCATATTAAAAAGTAGAGACATCACTTTGCCAGCAAAGGTACATCTAGTCAAGGCTATGGTTTTTCCAGTGGTCATGTATGGATGTGAGAGTTTGACTGTGAAGAAAGCTGAGTGCTGAAAATTGATGTTTTTGAACTATGGTGTTGGAGGAGACTCTTCAGAGTCCCTTGGACTGCAAGGAGATCCAATCAGTCCATCCTGAAGGAGATCAGTCCTGGGTGTTCATTGGAAGGACTGATGCTGAAGCTGAAACTCCAGTACTTTGGTCACCTCATGCGAAGGGTTGACTCATTGGAAAAGACCCTGATGCTGGGAGGGATTGGGGGCAGGAGGAGAAGGGGAAGACAGAGGGTGAGATGGCTGGATGGCATCACCGACTCGATGGATATGAGTTTAAGTAAACTGCGGGAGTTGGTGATGTACAGGGAGGCCTGGCGTGCTGTGATTCATGGGGTGGCAAAGAGTCGGACACGACTGAGTGACTGAGCTGAACTGAACTGAAGATAATAATTCAGATCTTTCAGTGTTCTGTTGTAACAAAGTGACACGTCTTAAACGCCCATTTTTTTTCCCTAAAACTCCTCACAGCTTGTATTCATGACATTGCATGAAATTATTATGTTTATTCTTCCAAGTCATAAAAATATATTGAAATTAAACAAACTATTAATGTGTTTTTAAATCTTGTGAAAATTTTAAATTAATTATAGAAGCAATCCACCCTCATTGTTTAGTGGTAGTCAGATAATTCAAATGTCAAATGATACAAAGATATATTTAAAAGTAGCTATAGCACTCCAGTAAATATACACGCTATTAGCTAATAATGCAAATATTCTACATAGGTTTCATTATCTGTTATCTTTCTATGCTTGAGTAGATCCTTAGCTAATTCCTGGTAATCAATGATGAATTTAAAATGTAATTATTCTAAGCTATGATTTATAAATATGTTAATAGAATATGTTACCTTACATAATATAAACATTGATAGTGCTTTGAAAGAGTTTGGTTTTAACTTTCTGTAAGCAAGATTTCATGAATACGACTATTTTAAATAAGCCTAAGCTGAATATCTGAGGAGGCCTACATTCTTAGCTTTGTGTTGCCTCTAACTATTTGCCTAATTATGAATAAATAACTTATCTTAACTCTTTATTTCCTCATTGATGAAGTGAAGGAGGTTGTTTCAGCCCTCAAATTAAATGAGTCTGTAAGATACTGCTGCTGCTGCTGTTAAGTCACTTCAGTTGTGTCCAACTCTTTGTGACCCCATGGACTGTAGCCTGCCAGGCTCCTCTGTCCATGGAATTCTTCATGTAAGAATACTGGAATGAATTGTCATGCCCACCTCCAGAGAATCTTCCTGGCCCAGGGATTGAACCAGTGTTTCTTAAGTCTCCTGCATTGGGAGGCAGGTTCTTTACCACTAGCTCCACCTGGGAAGCCTCTCTGTAAGACACTAGTCAGATACTATTTAGAAAAAAATATATCTATTAAACCAATATTTTAGCTGATGTTTCACAAGTGTTTTAAATCACATTTTGTAAAAATTATATTAAATTTTAAGGAATGATATTAGAATTTCCAGATAATTGAGTTATGAGGTAACAAGGCTATCTAAAAAGTTTCATTTTAATAATTTTTGTGAAAAAATATCATTCTATATCTAAGCTGAACTCTCTTTAATTTCAGATATAAATGGGTGACCTTGGTTGTAAATACCTATTAAATGAAACATCTCATAATAAGAACATTTTAAATTATAGTGACCATCATTGGGCCCTTCTTACAGAGAAGATACAAGGCAGATAACAAACATTGTTTTATATATAGGAAGTTGTTATAAGGGGGATGATTGGTATGTACTGGAGCAAGAGTAAACAGGCTCAAGCAATTAACTATGCTTGCTGGTTAGTTTCTATGACCTTCAATACAAGAGAAAGAACTATTGTGAGAAAGGAGTAAAAATTTGAGAAAAGGAGTCTCTATCATTTATTCATCTAGTTTCTCTGATTCTTCATACATTTAGAATAAAAATAAAAGGGAAAACAGGAATAACATATGGGAGGAAACAGGTGAAAATTTGCTCACTTAAATAAAGAATTTAAGAGGGAAGATAGGGCTTCCCTGGTAGCTCAACTGGTAAAGAATCCTCCTGCAATGCAGAAGACCCCAGTTCTATTCCCGGGTTGGGAAGACCACCTGGAGAAGGGATAGGCTACCCACTCCAGTATTCTGGCCTGGAGAATTCCATGGACAAGGGAGCCTGGCAGGCTACAGTCCATGCAGTTGCAAAGACATGACTGAGAGACTTTCACTTTCAAAGGGAAGATACATGAAAATTAATTGGACTTGAATAAACTAGCTTGGTGTTGGTTCTAGAATCAGAATGATCTAGTTTTGAACCCTGGCTTAGCAATTTACTGTCTGTGAATCCTTGTGCAGATTGTCATTCTCAAATCTGATTCTATCATCAGTGTAATGGTCATATTTATAGTACAGGAACTCTAGTAAGAATTAAATGAGACAATGACACAATGTGTTTAGCACAGTGCCTGGCACATACTAAGAATTCAATAAATGTTAACTATAATGGCAGAGATATTTAATGCTAACCAGAAATCCATATACTTTACATTTCCCAGTCTTTGTAGCTGGGTGAGACTGTGTTGTATTACAAGTTCTGTCCCATAAGTTACAAGTGGAACTAATGTCTGTCACTTCTGGATCAAAACCTTGAAAGGTGGATGTTAATTATTCAAGTTTTCCTGCTTCTCTGCCCTGTTGACCAAGTGGACGATATGTTCCAGATGGTTTAGTTACAAGATGGTAGAACCTCTGCTAGTCTGGTCACTGAATTAACTAAATAAGCAGCAGAACCTCTATGCAGATACATGTTAGAAATGTACCATGAGTGAGATATAAACTTCTGTTGTTTTAAGCCACTGAAATTTGGGATTTTTGTTGGACAGCATTGCATAGCCTATCCTGACTGATTTAGTTACACCATCAATGGTAGCATTATCACTTATCAAGGCTGGGCCGATGATACAGTGAAAAGTACAAAGAGATGGAAATGACCAAAAATAGGCTTCAGACTTGTTTCATTAACAATGTGATTGGAAAAAAAATTAAACTGCTTTATGGTTTAATTCATACACTTTTCAAGTGGAGATATTAATAGTATTCCTAGCAAGATTGATTGCTGTTCAGTTAGATAGTTCAGTCTCTCAGTCGTGTCCAACTCTTTGCGACCCATGAACTGCACCACGCCAGACATCCCTGTCCATCAGCAACTACTGGAGCTTGCTCAAACCCGTGGCCATTTAGTCAGTGATGCCATCCAACCATCTCATCCTCTGTCGCTCCCTTCTCCTCCTGCCTTCAATCTTTCCCAGCGTCAGTGTCATTTCCAGTGAGTCAGCTCTTCGCATCAGGTGGCCGAAGTTTTGGAGCTTCAGCTTCAGCATCAGTCTTTCCAATGAATATTCAGGATTGATTCCCTTTAGGATTGACTGGCTTGATCTCCTTGATGTCCAAGGAACTCTCAAGATTGTTGTTAGAATATCATATAGGTAATACATGAAATTGTGTGGAAAAACAAAGGATTGTTATGGCTGTGTAGCCTGAGGGAAGTAATTGTTTACATGAACTCTTAGAGGAAAGTAGCTCTTAGAGGAGCTAAAGGAAAACAGAACCATAGTATGTATGTATATATATATATATATACATATAGTATTTATAGTACTATATATAATATATATACTATACAGGTGGCCAAAATATTGGAGTTTCAGCTTCAACATCAGTCCTTCCAATGAACACCCAGGACCGATCTCCTTTAGGATGGAGTGGTTGGATCTCTGTGCAGTCCAAGAGTCTCTCAAGAGTATTCTCCAACACCACAGTTCAAAAGCATAAATTCTTCAGTGCTCAGCTTTCTTTCTTTTTTTTTTTTTTTTTTTAAATCATAATTTCACATTTTATTTTTATTTATTTTTTTTTCTTCTGGGTCTCAACAACCTGTTTATTTTTATTATTTTTTTTCATTTTTTTTTTCATTTTTTATTTAGTTGGAGGCTTACTTCACAACATTTCAGTGGGTTGTCATACATGATATGAATCAGCCATAGATTTACACTTATTCCCCATTCCCGATCCCCCCTCCCATCTCCCTCTTCCACCCGATTCCTCTGGGTCTTCCCAGTGCACAGCGCCGGAGCACTTGTCTCATGCATCCCCACCTGGGGCTGGTGATCTGTTTTCACCATAGATAGTATACATGCTGTTCTTTTGAAATATCCCACCCTCACCTTCTCCCACAGAGTTCAAAAGTCTGTTCTGTATTCTGTGTCTCTTTTTTCTGTTTTGCATATAGGGTTATCGTTACATCTTTCTAAATTCCATATATATGTGTTAGTATGCTGTAATGTTCTTTATCTTTCTGGCTTACTTCACTCTGTATAATGGGCTCCAGCTTCATCCATCTCATTAGAACTGATTCAAATGAATTCTTTTTAACGGCTGAGTAATATTCCATGGTGTATATGTACCACAGCTTCCTTATCCATTCATCTGCTGATGGCATCTAGGTTGCTTCCATGTCCTGGCTATTATAAACAGTGCTGCGATGAACATTGGGGTGCATGTGTCTCTTTCAGATCTGGTTTCCTCAGTGTGTATGCCCAGAAGTGGTATTGCTGGGTCATATGGCAGTTCTATTTTTTTATAGTCCAACTCTCACATCCATATGTGACTACTGGAAAAATCATAGCTTTGACTAGACAGACCATTGTTGGCAAAGTAATGTCTCTGCTTTTTAATATGCTGCCTTGGTTGATCATAACTTTCCTTCCAAGGAGTAAGGGTCTTCTAATTTCATGGCTACAGTCACCATCTGCAGTGATTTTGGAGCCCCCCAAAATAAACTCAGCCACTGTTTCCCCATCTATTTGCCATGAAGCAATGGGACTGAATGCCATGATCTTAGTTTTCTGAATGTTGAGCTTTAAGCCAACATTTTCACTCTCATCTTTCACTTTCATCAAGAGGCTCTTTAGTTCTTCACTTTCTGTCATAAGGGTGGTGTTATCTGCATATCTAAGGTTATTGATATTTCTCCTGGAAATCTTGATTCCAGCTTGTGCTTCATCCAGCTCAGCATTTCTCATGATGTACTCTGTATGTAAGTTAAATAAGCAGGGTGACAATATACAGCCTTGACATACTCCTTCTCTTATTTAGAACCAGTCTGTTGTTCCATGTCTAGTTCCAACAGTTCTAACTGTTGCTTCCTGACCTGCATACAGGTCTCTCAAAAGGCAGGTCAGATGGTCTGGAATTCCCATCTCCTTCAGAATTTTCCACAGTTTACTGTGATCTCCACAGTCAAAGAATTTGGCATAGTCAATAAAGCAGAAATAGATGTTTTTCTGGAACTCTCTTGCTTTTTCAATGATCCAGTGGATGTTGACAATTTGATCTCTGGTTCCTCTGCCTTTTCTAAAACCAGCTTGAATATATATATATATAAATTCTGTTCTATCCTTGATCAAGGTGAACACTGTTCATGGACAGGAGGTCTACTCTTTTACAGCACAAATGAATTATTTTAGCCATAAAAGACCATGGCAAGAGTTGACACAGTATTCTTGGACTTCCCTTGTGTCTCAGCTGGTAAAGAATCTGCCTGCAATTCGGGACACCTGGGTTTGATCCCTGGGTTGGACAGATCCCCTGGAGAAGGAAAGGGCTGCTGACTCCAGTATTTTTGCCTAGAGAATTCCATGGACTGTATAGTCCATGGCATCACAGAGTTGGACACGACTGAGTGACTTTCACTGAATTTAAGGCCTTCCCTTATGGCTCGGTGGGTAAAGATTCTGCCTGCAATGGAGGAGACCCAGATTCTATCCCTGGGTTGGGAAGATCCTCTGAAGAAAGAAATGACAACCCACTCCAGTACTCTTGCTGGAGAATTCCACAGACAGAGGAGCCTGGTGGACTACAGTCCATGGGGTCATAAAGAGTCGGACAAGACTGAGCGACTTTCACTTTCAGGAAGAGAAATATAACCTTGTATAACATTTAATTCACCTAATTGTTTTTTAGTATCATAGCCTACCACAAATGGAAATGACTTTAGATATTTTCTAATCTAGCATACTAACCTGAAATTTATAGCTGACTGAATTTTGGCAAAATAGCAAATGGTAGTTTTATTTTTAATAACTACTAGATAATACTCTTTCTATTCCAATGCCATGATCACTTAATTGCTTCCAACTTTAAATTTCAGATTTACATTTTGTTGTTGTTTGGTAGCTAAGTTGTGTCTAACTCTTTGCCACCCAATGGACTATAAACTGCCAGGATCCTCCATCCATGGGATTTTCCAGACGAGAACACTGGAGTGGGTTGCCTTTTTTTCCTCAAAGGGATCTTCCTGATCCAGGGATCGACCTGTGTCTCATGCTTGCAACGTGGATTCTTTATCACTGAGTCACCTGGGAAACATTATTTTTACATTACCTACCTTTTATTTCAGATAAATTGTCTACTACTTGAATTGGTTGGAAAATACAAGTTATATTTATGGGAATTAATTCATTGATGCAAAACATTGAGTGTTTAAAAGACAAACCAGATGATGTGCAGTAGTTTGAGATTCGTTGGTATTGCCTTTCTTTGGGATTGGAAAGAAAACTGACCTTTTCCAATCCTGTAGCCACTGCTGAGTTTTCCAAATTTGAAGACATAATGAGTGCAGCACTTTCACAGCATCTTTCAGGATTTGAAATAGCTCAACTGGAATTCCATCAATTCCCCTAGCTTTGTTCATAGCAGTGCTTCCTAAGGCCCACTTGACTTCACATTCCAGGATGTCTGGCTCTAGGTCAGAGATCATACCATCGTGATTATCTGGGTCATGAAGTTCTTTGTTGTATAGTTCTTCTGTGTATTCTTGCCATCTCTTCTTAATATCTTATGCCTCTGTTAAGTCCATACCATTTCTGTCCTTTATTGAACCCATCTTTGTATGAAATATTCCCTTGGTATCTCTAATGTTCTTGAACAGATCTCTAATCTTTCCCATTCTATTGTTTCCCTCTATTTCTTTTCATTGATCACTGAGGAAGGCTTTCTTATCTCTCCTTGCAATTCTTTGGAACTCTGAATTCAAATGGGTATATCTTTCCTTTTCTCCTTTGCCTTTTGCTTCTCTTCTTTTCACAGCTATTCTTAAGGCCTCCTCAGACAACCATTTTGCCTTTTTGCATTTCTTTTTTTGGGGAGATAGTCTTGATCCCTGCCTCCTGTACAATGTCACAAAACTCCATCCGTAGTTCTTCAGGCAGTCTCTCTATCAGATCTAGTCCCTTAAATCTATTTCTCACTTCTACTGTATAATCATAAAGGGTTTGATTTAGTTCATATCTGAATGGTCTAGTGGTTTTCCCTACTATCTTCAATTTAAGTCTAAATTTGGCAATAAAGAGTTCATGATCTGATCCACAGTCAGCTCCTGTTTTTTTTTTTTTTTTCCCTGACGTATAGGGCTTCTCCATTTTTGGCTGCAAATAATGTAATCAGTCTGATTTTGCTATTGACCATGTCCATGTGTAGAGTCTTCTCTTGTGTTGTTGGAAGAGGGTGTTTGCTATGACAAATGTATTCTCTTGGCAAAACTCTGTAGTATCACTACTGCCCTAAATAGTAGCCACGGTCTCTAAAAAATGTTTTTCATCAGCTTCATTTAATACTATATTGCTTATGAACAAAGTCATGGCAAAAGAGTTATAAATAAACCCAGGACTGCCCCTGCCTTGAAAAACAAATGTGGTTGACATATACTTTAATACAATGACCATTAAAGGTTACCTTTTAAAATCAACTTGAAAATGAGTTGTAACTACAGCTTAATGATTTGTCATTTAAATTTGCCAAAGGCTATGTTCATATGTATATTTACCATCTTATTCACAAGACAATAAAGTTTCAGCTATCCTATTCCAGTTGTCCATAGTGATTCAGAATGGCAATATTCCATGATATCTCATTCCATTACACGTGTGTTGTTGTTGTTGTTCTGTTGCTCAGTCATGTCCAACTCTTTTCAACCCCATGAACTGCAGCACTCCAGGACTTCCTGTCCTTCCCTATCCCCTGGTACTTGCTCAAACTCATGTCCATTAAGGTGGTAGAGCCATTCAACCAGCTCCTCTATTATCTGTCTGTCTATCGATTGATCTATCTATCTATCTATCTATCATCTATCTATCTATCTATCTATCTATCTATCTATCTATCTATCTATCTATCTATCTATTGTCCTCTATCACCCCTTTCTCCTCCTGCCTTCAAAGTTTCCCATCATCAGGGTCTTTTCTAATGAGTCATCTCTTCACATCAGGTGGCCAAAATATTGGAGCTTCAACTTCATAATCAGTCCTTCCAACGAATATTCAGGGCATATTTCCTTTAGGATTGACTGACTGATTTGATCTCCTTGCAGCCCAAGAGACTCTCACGAGTCTTCTCCAACAACACAGTTCAAAAACATCAGTTCTTCAGTGCTGAGACTTCTTTATGGTCCAACTCTCACATCCATACATGATTACTGGGGAAAAAAAAACATAGTTTAACTATACGGACATTTGTCAGTAAAGTAATGTCTCTGTTTTTTAATATGTTCTCTGGGTTTGTCATAGCTTTTCTTCCAAGGAGCTAGCCACTTTTAATTTCATGGCCGCCATCACCATCTGCAGTGATTTTGGAGCCCAAGAAAAGTAAGTCTCTCATGGTTTACACTATTTCCCCATTCACTTGCATGAAGTGATGGTACCAGATGCCATGATCTTGGTTTTCTGAATGTTGAGTTTGAAGCCAGCTTTTTCGCTCTCCTCTGTCACCTTCATCACAAGGCTCTTTAGTTCCTCTTTGCTTTCTGCTATAAGAGTGGTATCATCTGAATATCTCAGGTTACTGATGTTTCTCTCAGCAATCTTGATTCCAGCTTCTGCTTCATCCAGCCTGCCATTTCACATGATGTACTCTGCATATAAGTTAAATAAGCATGGTGACAGTATACAGCCTTGCTGTACTCCTTTCCCAATTTTGAACCAGTCCATTGTTCCATGTCCAATTCTAACTGCTGCTTCTTGATCTGCATGTAGGTTTCTCAGGAGGCAGGTCAGGTGGTCTGGTATTCCAATCTCTTTAAGAATTTTCCACAGTTTGTTGTGATCCACACAGTCAAAGCATTTAGTGTAGTTGATGAAGCAGAAGTAGATGTTTTTCTGGAATTATCTTGCTTTTTCTATGACCCAACGGATGTTGACAATTTGATCTCTGGTTCCTCGAGCTTTTCTAAATCCAGCTTGAACATCTGGAAGTTCTCAGTTCATGTAATATTGAAGCCTATCTTGGAGGATTTTGAGCATTACTTCGCTAGCATGTGAAATGAGAGCAATTGTGCTGTAGTTTTAATATTCTTTGGAATTGCCTTTCTTTGGGGTTGGAGTGAAACTAACCTTTTCTTGTTCTGAGGCCACTGCTGAGTTTTCCATATTTGCTGACATACTGAGTTCAGCACTTTCACATCATCTTCTAGGATTTTCAGTAGTTTAGCTGGAATTCCATCACCTCCATTAGCTTTGTTTGCAGTAATGCTTTCTAAGCCCACTTGAGCTCTCATTCCAGGATATCTGGCTCTAGGTGAGTGATAACACCATTGTGGCTATCTGGGTCATTAAAGTCTTTTTTGTATAGTTATTCTGTGTATTCTTGTCACCTCTTCTTAATATATTCTTCTTATCTTAGGTCCACCCCGTTTCTGTCCTTTCTTGTGCCCATCTATGCATGAAATATTCCCTTGGGATCTCTAATTTTCTTGAAGAGACCTCCAGTCTTTCCCTTCCTATTTTTTTTCCTCTATTTCTTTGCATTGATCACTTAGGAAGGTTTTCTTATCTCTCCTTGCTATCCTTTGGAACTCTGCATTCAGATGGGTATATTTTTCCTTTTCTCCACTGCTTTTTGATTCACTTATTTTATCAGAAATTTGTAAGGCCTCCTCAGATGGCCATTTTACCTTTTTGTATTTATTCTTCTAGGGGATGGTTTTCATCACTGCTTCCTGTACAATGTTACAAACCTCTGTCCATAGTTCTTCAGGTACTCTGTCTATGAGATCTAATTCCTTGAATCTATTTTGTCACTTTCACTTTATCGTCATAAGGGATTTATTTAGATCATACCTGAATAGTCTAATGGTTTTCCCTACTTTCTTCAATTTAAGTCTGAATTTTGCAATGAGTTCATGATCTGATTCATAGTCAGCTCCTGGTCTTGTCTACCCCTGTGTAGACTTGGCTTAATATATTGTGAGTATTGGTTATTATCTTCCATCCCACAGCATGGTATATTTTAATTGACATATAAAAAATAAAGAGGTTAGGGGAATAGTGGATTTTTTTCTTCTTGGGCTTATTTTTATTATTTCCAAATATCTTCATCTAGAGGAGTCAGTCTTATGTAGTTAAAAGAACACTGAGCCCAGCTATCACCTCTCCTAGACACTTACAGTAATAAATATATAATTTGCATAAGCTTCCAATATATCTGGGCTTTGTTTTCTGAATCCATCTCTATACTCCTTTTCTCTTCTATGTCAATGACTTTTAGAATAAATGTAAGCTTAACTAAGCAGATAAATGTGATCCTCCCCACTTCTATTGACATTTGAACGTGGTTCACGTTTTCCTCTAAGTAGTTCAGTTCAATTCAGTCTCTCAGTCATTCCTGACTCTCTGCAACCCCATGGACTGCAGCACATCAGGCTTCCCTGTCCATCAACAACTCCGGAGCTTACACATACTCATGTCCATCAAATCAGTAATGCCATCCAACTATCTTATCCTCTGTCATCCCCTTCTTCTCCCACTTTCAATCTTTCCCAGCATCAGGGTCTTTTCTAGTGAGTCAGTTCTTCACATCAGGTGGCCAAAATATTGCAGTTTCAGCTTCAACATCAGTCCTTCCAATGAATATTCAGGACTGATCTCCTTTAGGATTGACTGGTTGGATCTCCTTGCAGTCCAAGAGACTCTCAAGAGTCTTTATAAACACCACAGATCAATGGCATCAATTCAATTCTTCAGCACTCAGCTTTCTTTATAGTCCAACTCTCACATCCATACATGACTACTGGAAAAACCATAGCCTTGACTAGATGAACCTTTGTTGGCAAAGTAATGTCTCTGCTTTTTAATGTGCTGTCTAATAGTGCAAACATAACTTAATATAGATTACTATTTGAAAGCTGTGGCAAATAAAAGAAAGCACTCATGCTTGGCATGAAGGACTTGGCTGAAAAGAAAAGGAAGGAAATCATATGATAGGTAGAATATAGATTTGTTATCACTTCCCCTCACTAGCCAGATTTTTCATGACTCAGATTTATTTTTAATATTGACTTCTTTAATAAAAGCAATTGTCTAAAATTTTTAGGCTGGGACATGGTCTACCATGTTCTGCTCTCAATCTTTCTTTCTGGTCCTGTTGCCCATAACTTTCCTATTTAAGTTTTCTTCAACCAACTTGAGTTGTCAATGTACATTCTCTACTCATAATCTTTGTTCTTGCTATTCCCAAAACCTAAGGTGGCTTCCCATTCTATTATCATTTTTCCTTTAGGATTAAAGCTAAGGAAGGTTTAGAAGAAATCAATTTCTATTAAACTCTGCTTGAATTTGCGCTTCTTCCCTGATTTTTTTTTCTGCATATACTTTCACTATATTAAAATAAGAAGATAAGAAGCTGTCTGCTTTTCAGAGATCTTCTTTGACTTCAGTTATTTTATCTGTAAATACAGAAGATCTGAATCATGTGATTTTAACCAAGTTAGCATTATTGAATATCATGAGAGTGTTGGAAACAATGTCACATAATAACTACTGACCATATGGACTATAATAGAATGATACCTTGGCAGTCCAGTTTGACATTGAAACATACTGACTACAAAATCCATAATGTATTGTCCATATTAAGGGAAAGATTTATATTTATTTATTTATTTTTATGGCTTCCCTTGTGGCTCAGCTGGTAAAGAATCCACATGCAATGTGGGGGACCTGGGTTCAATCCCTGGGTTGGGAATATCCCATGGAGAAGGAAAAGGCTACTCACTCCAGCATTTTGGCCTGGAGAATTCCATGGACTGTATAGTCCATGGGGTGCTTGCAAAGAGTCAGAGACGACTGAGTAACTTTCACTTTCACTTTATTTAGTTATTAAGCCATATTTTAAAAGATGCATTGGGAAATAAGTCCATCTTAAGGGATGGTTATAATCATAAATAATATAAAATTAGGGCTTCCCAGGTGGCACTAGTGGTAAAGAACCTTCCTGCCAATGAAGGAGACATAAAAGATGTGTTTTTGATCCCTGGGTCAGGAAGATCCCCTGCAAGAGGGCATAGCAACCCGCTCCAGTATTCTTGCCTGAAAAATCCCCGTAGAAAGAGGAGCCTGGTGGACTACAGTCCATAGAGTCTCAAAGAGGTGAACTGAAGTGAATTAGCACCCACACAAGCAGTCTAGAATTAAAGTCATATGAGGAAAATACAAAGGGATATATGATATATAAATTTGAGGATGATGAATTTTTAAAGAAATTAATTGTTTCCAAACATTTAAAGAGCTATGATGTAGAAGAAGAAAGAGGGTTTTTCTAGGTCTAACCATTAAAATCAGGTTGAAGTTACCAGGAAGCAAAATTTAGCTTAAGAGGAACTTCTGAGTAAAGATGCCATCAAATTAAATAGATTGCTTTAGGGCATGAATTCTTCTCCCAGGTAAAGTTCAAGGAGACTTATGATCATTTGTTAGAGGTGTCATTTATAAAAAATAGGAACTTGGATTATACTTCTAGATCCCCTTCCAAATTTAAGGTTCTATGAATATAAGCCTTTTTTGTTACTGTTCTGCAGAGGCACAGACTTTCTAATCCTTGTGGTAGAGGGAAAGAACTCCATGATTCTTCTTTAATTTTCCAATAGGATCATGCTTGTTTGCTCAGTTAGCTCTAGTAGCATTGTGTACACTATTAGTTACATGTTCCTATGTAACTATGAAAGAATGAAACAGTGAAAGAAAATCTGGGTTATACAGCCATTCCTGCACCTGCATTGCCCACCAAGAATGGATTTACACAAGAAAACAAGGGACTTCCCTTGTGGTCCTGTGGTTAAGAATCCACCTTGCAATGTAGAGAACATGGATTCAATCCCTGGTCAGGGATATAAGATTCCACATGCCATGGAGCAACTAAGCACATGTACCACAACCACTGAAGCCACATCACAAGTAGAGAGAGTCTGTGCACCACAGTGAAAGATCCCTTATGACACAACGAAAATCCCACATGCTGCAACTAAGACCCAATGCAGCCAAACAGAAAAAAAAAAAAAAAAAAAAACTTTCAAAGATGGTGGAGGAATAGGACAGAGAGAACACTTTCTCCTCCACAAATTCATTGAAAGATCATTTGAACACCGAGCAAATTCCACAAAACAACTTTTGAACGCTGGCAGAGGACACCAGGCACCCAGAAAGGCAGTCCATTGTCTTCAAAATGAGGTAGGACAAAACATAAAAATCAAAAGAGAGACAAAAGAGTTAGGGATAGAGACCTGTCCTGGGATGGGAGTCATGAAAGAGGAGAAGTTTTCAAACACCAGGAAACCCTGTCACTGGTGGGTCTGTGGGGAGTTTTAGAATCTCAGAGGGCAACATAACTGGGAGGAAAAAAATTAAATAAATAAAACCCACAGATAACGTGCCTAACCACAACTTCCAGTGGAGAAATAGCTCAGACACTCGCATCTGCCACCAGCAAGCAAGGGCTGAATAGGGAGGTGCTGGCTGCATTGCTTAGGGTAAGGACCGGGCTTGAATGTCCTAAGGACAATCTGAGTGAGATAGCAACCCAAACTGTGGGATGGCCAAAGAGAGAAAATATAAATAAATAAATAAATAAAAGAGAGAGAGAGAGAACTTTCCTGTGAAGAACTCTAACCTAAGGCACTGTTGGGCCTGCCTACAGAACAAAGGACTATGCAAAAACCAGAGGAGAGCTAGCCAGCTGTGGACTGGCCCATCCCCCACAGAGAGGCAGGCAGGGGACAGCCAGAGCTGGAAAGGGGCAATCTTGGCCCCAGAAATGGCATCTTCTACAAAACTGCGAGCAGGCTCCCAGTTGCTAGCCAAGTCTTCCTGGGATCCTGGATGGTTAACATCTGCCAGAAGGGTTGTGGCCAGAGATCAGCTCCCCAGAGGAGACACACGGCACACATAGGACAGTGCTCCCACTGTGCATACAGGAAAGTGAGCAGCTAGGACAAGTGAGGTGATAAGACACACCACACACCTGGAGAGAGTGCACTCACCAAGCACCTGAGGTGCTCATACCTGGGAAGGGCACAAAACGCAGGCCCAACCGAGTCTGTGCCTTTGTGGAGTACTGAAGAACCTGAACCTTAGTGGCTTAGACCTGGGAAGTGTACGCAACCCAGGGCCTGATTTATAGAGTTCCCCTGCAGAGCAACCTGGAGCCTGAGTAGTGTAGACCGGGAAAGCACACACGCTGTAAGCAGGGGCAAACTCAGTGCAGCCTACAGACTGTGAGCACTCCCCACTTGCCAGTGATATTTATTTTCAGTGTTCCTCCCTCCCCACAGAACAATTGTACAAGTGAGCCTAAATAAGTGACCACCTTTGCCCCCTTGTGTCAAGGTGGAAATTAGATACTGAATAGACTTGCAAACAGAAGAAGCCAAAATAAACAGTGGGAACGACTTTGGAAGTGACAGGTGCAACAGATTAAAACCCTGTAATTAGCAATGACTACATTGGAAGGGGCTTGTAGTCTTTGAGAAGTATAAGCTGGAACAAGAAACTATCTGAAACTGAACTGACCCCACACTGCCTGCAACAGCTCCAGAGAAATTCCTAGATATATTTTTACCATTACCTGTTTTTAAAAATTTTCTATTTTTTAATTTTAAGTCCTTTATTACTCCTTTAATTTTCATTTTTATAACCTACCATTACCTTGAAAAAAATCTATTTTTAAAGCAAATTTCATATGTATATTTTATATTTTTTGTGGTTTTTTTTGTTAATATTGTGTTTTTGAGAGTCTAACCACGTGGAAAATTCTTCAAGAGATGGGAATACCAGACCACCTGACCTGCCTCTTGAGAAACCTGTATGCAGGTCAGGAAGCAACAGTTAGAGCTGGACATGGAACAACAGACTGGTTCCAAATAGGAAAAGGAGTACGTCAAGGCTGTATAATGTCACCCTGTTTATTTAACTTGTGTGCAGAGTATATCATGAGAAACGCTGGGCTGGAAGAAGCACAAGCTGGAATCAAGATTGCTGGGAGAAATATCAATAACCTCAGATATGCAGATGACACCACCCTTATGGCAGAAAGTGAAGAGGAACTAAAGAGCCTCTTGATGAAAGTGAAAGATGAGAGTGAAAAAGTTGGCTTAAAGCTCAACATTCAGAAAACTAAGATCATGGCATCTGGTCCCATCACTTCATGGGAAATAGATGGGGAAACAGTGGAAACAGTGTCAGACTTTATTTTGGGGGGCTCCAAAATCACTGCAGGTGGTGATTGCAGCCATGAAATTAAGAGACACTTACTCCTTGGAAGGAAAGTTATGACCAACCTAGATAGCATATTAAAAAGCAGAGACATTACTTTGCTAACAAATGTCCGTCTAGTCAAGACTATTGTTTTTCCAGTGGTCATATATGGATGTGAGAGTTGAACTGTGAAGAAAGCTGAGCACCGAAAAATTGATGCTTTTGAACTGTGGTGTTGGAGAAGACTCTTGAGAGTCCCTTGGGCTGCAAGGAGATCCACCCAGTCCATCCTGAAGGAGATCAGTCCTGGGTGTTCATTGGAAGGACTGATGCTGAAGCTGAAACTCCAATACTTTGGCCACCTCATGCGAAGAGCTGATTCATTGGAAAAGACCCTGATGCTGGTAGGGATTGGGGGCAGGAGGAGAAGGGTATGACAGAGGATGAGATGGCTGAATGGCATCACCAACTCGATGGACATGAGTTTGAGTAAACTCTGGGAGCTCTTGATGGACAGGGAGGCCTGGCATGCTGCGATTCATGGGGTCACAAAGAGTCGGACACGACTGAGAGACTGAACTGAACTGAACTGAACCCCTACTCTCGATTTTTAATCTTTGCTTTTTCGTATTTTTTATCAATTTTGTACCTTTAAGAATCCAAATGTCAATACCCATTTTTACTTAAGAGTGTGATTACTGGCTTCATTGCCCTCTCACCCTTTTTATTCTTCTTTTTCTCTCCCATGTCAGCTCTATCTCCTCCCTCCCCCTTCTCTTCTTTACCTAACTTTGTGAATCTCTTTGTGTATTCCAGGCTGTGGAGAACACTTAGGTAACTGATTACTGGCTAGATCTGTCTCTCTCCTTTTGACTCCTACTATTCTGCTCCTCGGAGAAGGCAATGGCACCCCACTCCAGTACTCTTTCTTGGAAAATCCCATGGACAGAGGAGCCTGGTAGGCTGAAGTCTATGTGGTCGTGAAGAGTCAGACACGACTGAACGGCTTCACTTTCACTTTTAACTTTCATGCATTGGAGAAGGAAATGGCAACCCACTCCAGTGTCCTTGCCTTTAGAATCCCAGGGACGGGGGAGCCTGGTGGGCTGCCGTCTACGGGTCCACGCAGAGTCGGACACAACTGGAGCAACTTAGCAGCAGCATTTTCCTCCTGGTAACCTCCATCTCCTTCCTCCCTCTTCTCTTCTCTATGTAATTCTGGGAACTTCTCTAGGTGTTCCAGACAGTGGAGAGCACATAAGAATTTGATCACTGGCTAGATTTCTCTCTCCCCTTTTGATCCCCCCTGTTCTCCTCCTGGTCCCTTCTATCTCCCTCTTCTCTCTTCTCTTCTCCATGTAACTCTGTGAACTTCTCTGTGTGTCCCTCACTGTGGAAAATCTCCTCTCTATTAACTTAGATGTTTTTTCCATCGGTGCTGTATGGATGGAGAAGTCTTGAGGCTACTATAAGAATAAGACTGAAAACCAGGGGCAGGAAGCTTAAATCTAAAACCTGGGAACACGAGAAAACTCCTGACTCCAGGGAAGATTAATCGACAAGAGCTCATCTAAAAACCTCCATACTTACACTGAAACCAAGCTCCACCTAAGACCCAACAAGTTCCAGAGCAAGACATACCACACTAATCCCCAGGAATGCAGGAACTTAGCCCTGAGCATTAATATCCAGGATGCCCAAAGTCACACCAAACCCATATACACGTCAAAACTCACTACTGGAAACTTCATTGCATTCCAGAGAGAAGAGGTCCAGTTCTACCCACCAGAATACCGATGCAAGCTTCCCTAACCAGGAAACCCTGACAAGCCACTCGTCCAACCCCACCCACAAGGAGGAACCTCTACAATAAAGAGGAACCAAAAGTAGTTAGTAGAAGGAAAGAAATCATAAAAATTAGTGCAGAAATACATGCAAAGGAAACAAAGGAGACCATAGCAAAAATCACCAAAGCTAAAAGCTATTCATTTGAGAAGATAAATAAAATAGACAAACCATTAGCCAGACTCATCAAGAAAAAATGTGAGAAGAATCAAGTCAACAAAATTAGAATTGAAAATGGAAAAATCACAACAGACAACACAGAAATACAAAAGATCATAAGAGACTACTACCACCAACTATATGCCAATACAGTGGACAACTTGGAAGAAATGGACACATTCCTAGAAAAGTATAACTTTCCAAAAATGGACCAGGTAGAATTAGAAAATCTTAACAGTCCTATCACAAGCTCAGAAATAAAAAATGTAACCAGAAATCTTCCAACAAACAAAAGTCCAGGACCAGATGGCTTCACAGATTAATACTACAAAAATTTAGAGAAGAGCTAACACCTATCCTACTCAAACTCTTTCAGAAAATTGCAGAGGAAGGTAAACCTTCAAACTCATTCTATGAGGCCACCATCACCCTAATACTAAAATCAGACAAAGATGCCCCAAAAAAGAAAGAAAGTAAAAGAAAACTACAGGGCAATATCACTGATGAACATAGATACAAAAATTCTTAACAAAATTCTAGCAAACAGAATCCAGCAACATATAAAAAGGATCATACATCATGACCAAGTGGGCTTTATCCCAGAGATGCAAGGATTATTTAATATCCACAAATAAAGCAATATAATACATCACATTAACAAATTGAAACATAAAAACCATATGATTATCTCAATAGAAACAGAGAAAGTCTTTGACAAAATTCAACATCCATTTATGATAAAACTCTCCAGAAAGCAGACATAGAAGGAACATACCTCACCATAATAAAAGTCATATATGATAAACCCACAGCAAACATTATCCTCAATGGTAAAAATTTGAAAGCATTTCCCCTAAAGTCAGGAACAAGATGAGGGTGCCCACTCTCACCACTACTTTTCAACATAGTTTGGGAAGTAGTAGACACAGCAGTCAGAGAAGAAATAAACATAAAAGGAATCCAGATTTTAAAAGAAGAAGTAAAACTCTCACTGTTTACAGATGGCATGATCCTTTACATAGAAAGCTCTAAAGACTCCACCAGAAAATTACTAGAACTAATCAATGAATATAGTAAAGTTGCAGGATATAAAATTAACACACAGAAATCCCTTGCATTCCTATACACTAACAATGAGAAAACAGAAAGATAAATTAAGGAAACAATTCCATTCACAATTGCAATGAAAAGAATAAAATACTTAGGAATAAATCTACTTTAAGAAACAAAAGACCTATATATAGAAAACTATATAACACGGATGAAAGAGATCAAAGATGACACAAATAGATGGAGAAATATACCATGTTCAGAGATCGGAAGAATCAGTATAGTGAAAATGAGTATACTACCAAAAGCAATCTATAGATTCAATGAAATTCCGATCAAGCTACCAATGGTATTTTTCACAGAACTAGAACAAATAATTTCACAATTTGTATGGAACTACAAAAAACCCCGAATAGCTAAAGCAATCTTGAGAAAGAAGAATGGAACTGGAGGAATCAACCTGCCTGACTTCAGGCTCTACTACAAAGCTACCGTCATCAAGACAGTATGGTACTGGCACAAAAACAGAAATATAGACCAATGCAAAAAAATAGAAAGCCCAGAGATAAATCCACGCACCTATGGACACCTTATCTTTGACAAAGGAGGCAAGAATATACAATGGAGAAAAGACAATCTCTTTAACAAGTGGTGCTAAGAAAACTGTTCAGCCACTTGTAAAAGAATGAAACTAGAACACTAACACCATACACAAAAATAAACTCAAAATGGATTAAAGATCTATATGTAAGTTCAGAAACTATAAAACTCCTAGAGGAAAAAATAGGGGAAAAAGAAAACAACAACACTCTCTGACATAAATCACAGTAGGATCCTCCATGACCCACCTCCCAGAGTAATGGAAATAAAAGCAAAAATTAAAAAAAAATGGGGGGGGCTAATTAAACTAAAAAGCTTTTTCACAATGAAGGAAACTATAAGCAAGGTGAAAAGACAGCCTTCAGAATGGGAGAAATAATAGCAAATGAAGCAACAGACAAAGGATTAATCTCAAAAATATACAAGCAGCTCCTGCAGCTCAATTCTAGAAAAATAAACAACCCAATCAAAATATGAGCTGAATAACTGAGCAGATATTTCTCCAAAGAAGACATACAGATGGCTAACAAACACATGAAAAGCTGCTCAACATCACTCATACCACTCATTATCAGAGAAATGCAAATCAAAACCACAATGAGGTACCATCTCACGCCAGTCAGAATGGCTGCCATCAAAAAGTCTACAAACAATAAATGCTGGATAGGGTGGGGAGAAAAGGGAACCCTCTTACACTGTTGTCCCAAATGCAAACTAGTACAGCCACTATGGAAAACATTGTGGAGATGCCTTAAAAAACTGGAAATAGAACTTCCATATGACCCAGCAATCTCACTGTTGGCCATGTACACCAAGGAAACCGGGATTGAAAGAGACACACGTACCCCAATGTACATCACGGCACTGTTTATAATAGCCAGGACATGGAAACAACCTACATGTCCATCGGCAGATGAATGCATAAGAAATCTGTGGTACGTATACACAGTGGAATATTGCTCAGCCATTAGAAAGAATGCATTTGAATCAGCTCTAATGAGGTGGATTAAACTGGAGTCTATTATACAGAGTGAAGTAAGTCAGAAAGAAAAACACCAATACAGTATACTAATGCATATATATATGTCGAATTTAGAAAGATGATAACGATGACCCTATATGCAAGACCGCAAAAGAGACAGATGTATAGAATAGTCTTTTGGACTCTGTGGGAGAAGGTGAGGGTGCAATGATTTGATAGAATAACATTGAAACATATATATTATAATATGTGAAACAGCTCGCCAGTCCAATTTTGATGCATGAGACAGGATACTCAAGGCTGGTTCAATGGGATGACCCTGAGGAATGGGATGGGGGTTCAGGATGGGGAACACATGTACACCCATGGCTGATTCATGTCAATGTATGGCAAAACCACTACAATATTGTAAAGTAATTAGCCTCCAATTAAAAAAAATCTATACAAAAAAATAAAAGAATACTTTTAAATTATGAAACAATATGAAGTTGATATGGAGAAGGAAATGGCAACCCACTCCAGTACTCTTGTCTGGAAAATCCCATGAACAGAGGAGCCTGGTAGGCTGTAGTCCATGGAGTCTCGAAGAGTCGTACACAACTGAGTAATTTCACTTTCAATTTTCACTTTCATGCATTGGAGAAGGAAATGGCAACCCACTTCAGTGTTCTTGCCTGGACAATCCCAGGGACGGGGGAGCCTGATGGGCTGCTGTCTATGGGGTTGCACAAAGTCAGACACGACTGAAGCGACTTAGCAGCAGCAGCAGCATGAAGTTGATAGCAACTGCAATATATTCAAACAGTATTATAGTGCCTATACACTATATACCAAAAGTTTACAATGTAAGAAGTTAATATTTATATTTATTAATTAAACTTGATGAGGGTAATGTAGAGCCCCTGATTTTCTAGAAAGAATATGGTGGGAAATGGTATAATTAGTCCTGAAATAGAAAATTTCCCTGTCATTCATGCCAGATGCCAAAATAAAAGAATATAATGCAAACACACCTTTGAACCATGGCAGAATAATTTTAAATAATTCCAGATGTTACAAATGTTTATTTTCTATGTTTCCATTGCCCCATAAAGCAATATGAGACATTTACAATCAAATAAAATTAATCCAGTTCATTTCAGGATCAAGGACTGCAATGTATTAATATTTCTGTTGCATGGAAATAATGGATATAATATTTGGTTAACATGTTAAGACATTTGAAGCTGCATTTACTTATTATGTAGTAAAGATGATTGTCATGGAAAAAAAAGTTGCATGTAATAAAATCTTTGAAAATTCTTCCTAATTTTTATGTTTGAAATTATTAAATATATCAAATAAACACACCAGATTCTTAATGATGAATATAGAGTATGCATTTAAAAAAGTAAACAGTAAGTCTCCTATGATCTTCCAGGTTCTTTTTTTTTTTTTATTGGTGATGGCAGGTGACAGACATTCCTTACAAACACCATGGCTTTGGAAAATAGTTTGCATATTTTGGCACTTTATTTTAGAGAGCAACAGAATTAAATTGCTGCCAACATTCCAGTAAATTTCACCTTTAAGAGTCTTTTCTGATGTCTCCACTATTTCAGTTTAATATTCCTGGAAAATCCTAGAATAAGTTCTGCTATGCATTCTTTCAAAAATAGTGTCCTATAATCATCCCTTACAAAGTTCAGGAGGTCTTATTTTCATGGGGAAGTGCTTTAATCAAGATTAATTTTTTCCAGTTTTCAGTAATCAGAGCTCTTCCTGGCTTTCCTTCAAACCTCCTTTAGGATGAAATTATCAAATTTCCATGACAATTAAAGGAAAAAATTTGTGTGTATGGATCATTCTGTATAACAGTTCCAAAGTACAAGTGAAATTAAGTAAAGGAAAAAAAGTGCAGGACTTAGCTAAAAGCCATAGGCTCACAAAATTCAGATCTCTTTTGTTGTGAAAGAGTTTTGCTTTCTCACCAGATGCATTTCTCTGGTCCTGTTTTATCTGTAGCTCCAATAAGACAAAACTGACTCTGATCAAAATTCTGTAATTGAGGAAAAAAACAGCAGCATAAAATTATTTTTCTGTTTTATAGAAAAATTTAGACCATGCAGAAAACAATTGCCAACTTGGGAGGCTTTTACAAAGTTGTATCCCCTACATTTGCTGTCCAACCATTGTTTGAAAAAAATATGAAGTCATTTGATATAATAAGATAATTATTTAAGTATGTTCATTATTGACTATGTCAAAGCCTTTGACTGTGTGAATCACAATAAACTGTGGAAAATTCTTCAAGAGATGAGAATACCAGACCACCTGACCTGCCTCTTGGGAAACCTATATGCAGTTCAGGAAGCAGCAGTTAGAGCTGGACATGGAACAACAGACTTGTTCCAAATAGGAAAAGGAGTACGTCAAGGCTGTATATTGTCACCCTGTTTATTTAACTTGTATGCAGAGTATATCATGAGAAACGCTGGGCTGGAAGAAGCACAAGCTGGAATCAAGATTGCTGGGAGAAATATCAATAACCTCAGATATGCAGATGACACCACCCTTATGGCAGAAAGTGAAGAGGAACTAAAGAGCCTCTTGATGAAAGTGAAAGATGAGAGTGAAAAAGTTGGCTTAAAGCTCAACATTCAGAAAACTAAGATCATGGCATCTGGCCCCATCACTTCATGGGAAATAGATGAGGAAACAGTGGAAACAGTGTCAGACTTTATTTTGGGGGGCTCCAAAATCACTGCAGGTGGTGATCGCAGCCATGAAATTAAGAGACACTTACTCCTTGGAAGGAAAGTTATGACCAACCTAGATAGCATATTAAAAAGCAGAGACATCACTTTGCCAACAAAGGTCCATCTAGTCAAGGCTATGGTTTTTCCAGTGGTCATATATGGATGTGAGAGTTGAACTGTGAAGAAAGCTGAGCACCGAAAAATTGATGCTTTTGAACTGTGGTGTTGGAGAAGACTATTGAGAATCCCTTGGCCTGCAAGGAGATCCAACCAGTCCATCCTAAAGGAGATCAGTCCTGGGTGTTCATTGGAAGGACTGATGCTGAAGCTGAAACTCCAATACTTTGGCCACCTCATGGTGGCCTCAATGAGTTGACTCATTGGAAAAGACCCTGATGCTGGTAGGGATTGGGGGCAGGAGGAGAAGGGGATGACAGAGGATGAGATGACAGGATGGCATCACCAACTCAATGGACATGAATTTGAGTACACTCCGGGAGTTGATGATGGACAGGGAGGCCTGGTATGCTGCGATTCATGGAGTCGCAAAGAGTCAGACATGACTGAGCGACTGAACTGAACTGATGCATCTTCCAGGATGGTCCTTGAGACAGGAAAATAACCTACATCAGTAAGTAGTATTTAATGGTATTAACTGTTCTCTACTTGAATATCCATGAAGGCAATGGAACCCCACTCCAGTACTGTTGCCTGGAAAATGGATGGAGGAGCCTGGTGGGCTGCAGTCCATGGGGTCACCTAGAGTCGGACACAACTGAGCGACTTCACTTTCTTTTTTCACTTTCATGCATTGGAGAAAGAAATGGCAACCCACTCCAGTATTCTTGCCTGGAGAATCCCAGGGACGGGGAAGCCTGGTGGGCTGCCATCTATGGGGTCACACAGAGTTGGACACGACTGAACTGACTTAGCAGTAGCAGTAAAGTCTTCCCTAGTGACTCAGATGGTAAAGATTCTACCTGCTATTTGGAAGACTTGCGTTCTATCCCTGGGTCGGGAAGATCCCCTGCATCAGGGAATGGCAACCTACTCCAGTATTCTTGCTTGGAAAATCCCATGGACAAAGGAGCCTGGCAGACCCCAATCCAAGGGGTTGTAGAGTCAGACATGACTGAGCAACTGACACACTCAATCCACTGTTCTCTTCTTGAATAACCATGTACTCCTAAGGCAAATGAATGTTCCTACCTTTCAACAGATTGTATTTTCCCTTAGCATGTTAGCATCTGGTAAACACTTTAAGAATGTGGGGGAGTACTCATGAGAGGAACAAATAAAATGTGGAGGTGACCCTGAATCAGTGTTCCTCTGTTATACCTATGTCAGAATCACCTTACCAAAAAATGGAGCTTGCAAATATATTCTTCATCTTACTCACATTTCAATTCACTTATTGTATAGTATATGTCTGAGTCAGCTTGTCTGCAAAGTATGTGGCCCAAATAACTTTTATTTCCCTTATATTTTCACTAATCTATGTTTCCTTTTATCCCCAACAGCTCCCAGTATGTGCAGGCATATAGCAGCATATAGTCCCTAGAATCTTTAGCATGCAAATAAACTCAGCTGATACAAAAGCTCTTGATTTGGCCCCTGCCTACATCTCTAATTTAATATCTCATCACTTTCCTTCTCACTGTTTCCATTGTTTCTCCATCTATTTGCCATGAAGTGATGGGACTGGATGCCATGACCTTAGCTGGTGCAGATGGTAACCGCCACCATGAAATTAAAAGACGCTTCCTCCTTGGAAGGAAAGTTATGACCAACCTAGAGAGCATATTAAAAAACAGAGACATTACTTTGCCAACAAAGGTCCGTCTAGTCAAGGTTATGTTTTTTTCAGTGGTCATGTATGGATGTGAGAGTTGGACTATAAAGAAAGCTGAGCACTGAAGAATTGATGCTTTTGAACTGTGGTGTTGGAGAAGGCTCTTGAGAGTCCTTTGGACAGCAAGGAAATCAAACCAGTCCATCCTAAAGGAGATCAGTCCTGAATATTCATTGGAAGGACTGATGCTGAAACTGAAACTCCAGTATTTTGGCCACCTGATGTGAAGAACTGACTCACTGGAAAAGACCTTGATGCTGGGAAAGATTTAAAGCGGGAGAAGGGGATGACAGAAGATGAGATGGTTGGATGGCATCACCGACTTGATGGACATGAATTTGAGTACAATCCGGGAGTTGGTGATGGACAGGGAAGCCTGGCATGCTGCACTCCATGGGGTCACAAAGAGTTAGACATGACTAAGCAACTGAACTGACTGAACTGACTTTCCTTCTCAATTTACAGTGTTCCAGTTACACTGGATTTCTTTAACTTCCTCAATTGTGCGAAGGCCCTTCTTGCCTTCGTAGCCTCAGAGAGTTCCTATCTAACTTCATTAAAAAAAAATTACCAATTGAGTTATTATTTTTCTTTTTCTAAATTGAAGTGTAGTTGCTTTACAATATTGTGCTAGTTTCAGATGCAGTGCTATTTACAATAGTCAAGACATGGAAGCAATCTGAATTAATTTTTTTAGCTCAATAAATGAAGCTGTGAAATCATTACAATGAAATACAGGGAGATGTATTTATAACTGGGAGATGTATTTATAACCCCATAATGCAGAAGACAGTTAAATATGTTGAAGCACCAAATGTATTAGACAAATCTTAATTAATTTAAATATATTAAAATAAAAGTAAATATATAACAAAATAAACCATAAAATACAAATTCAAAAACAGGAGACATTTTGTAGAAAGTATAGAGAAAAATTTTCTTTCCAGAATATAATATAATAAATAGAACAATTAATCAGCTCTGTCAATTGACATAGAGAAATAATTCACAGAGAAGAAAATAACAGTGGTCAGTGAAATCACTAGTAATTAATAACAAGATAAGAGATAAAGAAAATCTTTACTTTTCATTATCAGATGGTCAAACATATAAAATGTTAATGTTCTCAAGTGTTGGCTTTTCAGAAGAGAATTCAAGAACCTAAGTATGATCTTGCAATTCTGCTATCCTCTAGAGGGTTGTATTTTCTGAATGTTGAAGCCAGATCACTGCCATATCCATATACTAGCCTGTAGAAGAAAGAAAATACTAGAGTCAGCAACTTTATTTTTTATATTTAGTAAGCATTTAATTTAAGGATAGTTTTACATATGCAAAATGTTTACTAATATACTACAGAAATTTTCATATATCCCACAAACTGATTTCCCAAATAATGAAATCTTATATTAGTACATTTGTTACAACTAGGAAACCAATATTAATATAATTAAATGAAGTCAATTATTTTTTTCTATGATCCGACAGATGTTAGCAATTTGATCCCTAGTTCCTCTGCCTTTTCTAAATCCAGCTTGTATATCTGGAAGCTCTCAGTTCATATACTGCTGAGATGGATCTTGAAGGACTTTCAGCAATACCTTTCTAGAATGTGAATGAATGCAACGGGATGGTAGTTTGAACATTCTTTAGAACTGACTCTCTTTGGGATTGGAATGAAAACTGGCCTTTTCCAGTCCTGTGGCCACTGCTGACTTTTCCAAATTTGCTGGCATATTGAGCACAGCACTTTCACAGCATCATCTTTTAAGATTTTCAATAGCTCAGCTGGAATTAAATTACCTCCTCAGGCTTTGTTCATAGTAATACTTTCTAATGCTCACTTCACTTCACATTCAAGGATGTCTGGGTCTAGGTAAGTGACCACACCATCGCGGATATTCGGATCATTAAGATGCATTTTGTACAGTTCTTCTGTGCATTCTTGCCACCTCTTCTTAATATCTTCTGCTTCAGTTAGATCCTTACAATTTCTGTCCTTTATTGTGCCCATCTTTGCCTGAAATGTTCCCTTGGTATCTCTAATTTTCCTAAAGAGACCTCTAGTCTTTCCAATCTATTGTTTTTCTTTATTTCTTTGTGCTCTTCACTTAAGAGGGCTTTCTTATCTCTCCTTGCTATTCTTTGGAACTCTGCATTCAGATGGGTATATTTTTTTTTCCTTTTTTCCTTTGCCTTTCACTTCTCTTCTTTTCCCAGCTTTTGTAAGGCCTCCTCAGGCAGCTGTTTTGGCTTTTTTGAATTTCTTTTTCTTGTGGATGGTCTTGATCACTACTTCCTGTACAATGGCGTGAACCTCCGTCCATAGTTCTTCAGGTACACTGTCTATCAGATCTAATACCTTGAATCTATTTGTCACTTCCACTGTATAATAATAAAGGATTTTATTTAGTTTATACCTGAATGGTCTAATGGATTCCATACTTTCTTCAATTTAAGTCTGAATTTTGCAAGAAGAAGTTCATGATCTGAGCAACAATTAATTCCTGATCTTGTTTTCACTGACTGTATAGAGCGTCTCCATCTTTGCCTGCAGTGAATATCATCAATCTGATTTTGGTGTTGATCATCTGGTGATGTCCATGTGTAGAGTCGTGTCTTGTGTTGTTGGAAAAGGGTGGTTGCTATGACCAGTGCATTCTCTTAGCAAAACTCTGCTAGCCTTTTCCCTGCTTGTTTGTACTCCAAGGTCAAACTCGCATGTTACTCCAGGTATTTCTTGACTTCCTACATTTACATTCTTTTTTTTTTTTTTTTTACTTAATGTTTTTAGTGTATTCCAAGATCCCATCCAGGATACTATACCACATTTTGTTTAGTCATCATATCTCCTTGGACTGTTTGGCTATGACAGTTTCTCAGGCTTTCCTTGTTTTTTATGACTTTGACAGTTTGAAAACTGGTCAAATATTTTATAGAATGTTCCTCAACTGAGAAATGTTTGATTTTTTTTTCCCTCATGATAAATTGAAGCTATAACTTTTTATGGAGAAAGACCACAGAGATAAGAATCCATTCTCATTGTATTATTTCAAGGGTATGTATTATCAACATGACACCTGGCTCCTGGCTACGTTTTTCTATTATAAATTGACTTTTCTCCCTACAAGTCTCCCTCCTTCCTTCTTTCCTCCCTCCCTTATTCCTCTTTCCTTCCTTCCTTTCCTTTTTTTGCCTATTCTTTTTCAACAAGTCAATAAGTATAGCTCATACTTAAGGGGTTCAAAGTTATGCTCCACATTCTTGAGGGGAGTATATACATAAACTACAGGGATTCTGGTCAACTTTTTCCAACAACACAAGTGACGACTCTGAACGTGGACATCATCAGAAGGTTAATACCAAAATCAGACTGATTTTATTCTTTGCAGCCAAAGATGGAGAAGCTCTATATGGTGAGGAAAAAAAGACCAGGAGCTGACTGTGGTTCAGATTATTAATTCCTTATTGCAAAATTCAAACTTAAATTGAAGAAAGCAGGGAAAACCACTAGACCATTCAGATATGACCTAAATCAAATCCCTTATGACTGTACAGTGGAAGTGAGAAATAGATTTAAGGGACTAGATCTGATAGACAGAAAGCCTGATGAACTATGGATGGAGGTTCATGGCATTGTACAGGAGACAGGGATCAAGAACATCCCCATGGAAAAGAAATGCAAAAAGGCAAAATGGTTGTCTGAGGAGGCCTTACAAATAGCTGTGAAATGAAGAGAAGTGAAAAGCAAAGGAGAAAAGGAAAGATATTCCCATTTGAATGCAGAGTTCCAAAGAATAGCCAGGAGAGATAAGAAAGCCTTCCTCAGTGATCAAATCCCTTATGACTATACAGTGGAAGTGACAAATAGATTCAAAGGATTAGATCTGATAGACAGTGTACCTGAAGAACTATGGACAGAGGTTTGTAACACTGTACAGGAGGTCATGATCAAAACTACCCCTAAGAAGAAGAAATGCAAAAAGACAAAATGGCTGTCAGAGGAGGCCTTACAAATAGCTGAGAAAAGAAGAGAAGCAAAAGGCAATAGAGAAAAGGAAAGAGATGGTCATCTGAAAGCAGTGTTCCAAAGATTAGCAAGGAGAGATAAGAAAGTCTTTCTCAGTGACCAATACAAAGAAATAGAGTGGGAAAGACTAGCGATCACTTCAAGAAAATTAGAGATACCAAGGGAACATTTCATGCAAAGATGGGCACAATAAAGGACAGAAATGGTATGGACATAACAGAAGCAAAATATATTCAGAGATGGCAAGAAAGCACAGAAGAACTATACCAAAAATATCTGAATGACCCAGATAACCACAATGGTGTGATCACTCACCTAGAGCCAGACATCCTGGAATGCAAAGTCAAGTGGGCCTTAGAAAGCATCATATGAAGAGCTATTTCAAATTCTAAAAGATGATGCTGTTAAAATGCTGCAACCAATATGCCAAAAGTTTGGAAAACTCAACAGTGGTCAAAGGGCTGGAAAAGGTCAGTTTTCATTCCAATTCCAAAGAAGGGCAATGCCAAAGACTGTTCAAACTACTGGATAATTGACTCACCTCATATGCTAGCAAGGTAATGGTCAAAATCCTTCAAGCTAGGCTTCAACAGTATGTGAATGGAGACCTTCCTTATATACAAGCTGCATTTAGAAAAGGCAAAAGAACCAGAGATCAAATTGCCAACATCTATTGGATCATCAAAAAAGCAAGAGAGTTTCAGAAAAATATCTACTTCTGCTTCATTGACTGCTAAAGACTTTGTGTGGATCACAACAAGCTCTAGAAAATTCTTAAAGAGATGAGAATAGCATGCCACCTTACTTGCCTCTTGAGAAACCTGTATGCCAGTTAAGAAGCAATAGTTAGAAGCAGACATGGAACAGCAAACTGGTTCACAATTGGGGAAAAAGTACATTAAGGCTGTGTATTGACACCTGCTTATTTAACTTATATGTGGAATACATCATGTGAAATGCCCTGCTGAATGAAGCATAAGCTGAAATCACGAGTTCTGGGAGAAATATCAATAACCTCATATATACAGATGACACCACTTGTATTGCAGAAAGTGAATAAGAACTAAAGAGCCTCTTGATGAAGGTTAAAAAGGAGAGAAAAAAAAAACTGGATTAAAACTTAACATTCAAAAAACGATCATGGCATCCAGTCCCATCACTTCATGGCAAATAAATAAGAAACAGACTTTATTTTTTGGACTCCAAAATTACTGTGGATGGAGAGTGTAGCCATGGAATAAAATGATGTTTGTTCCTTTGAAGAAAAGCTATGAGAAACTTAGACAGCCTATTAAAAAGCAGAGACATTGCTTTGTTGACTAAGTTCCGTATAGTCAAGGCTATGGTGTTTCCAGTAGTCATGTACGGATGTGAGAGTTGGGCCTTAAAGGAGGCTGAGCGCTGATGATTTCTAACTGTGTTGTTGAAGACTCTTGAGAGTCCATTGGTTTGCAAGGAGATCAAACTAGTCAATCCTAAAGGAAACCATCACTGAATATTCTTTGAAAGGAGTGATGCTGAAGCTCCAATACTTTGGCTGTGTGATGAGAAAGGCTGACTTATTAGAAAAGATCCTGAAACTGAGACAGATTGAAGGCAGGAGGAGAAAGAGATGACAGAGGATTTGATGGTTGGATGGCATCACTGACTCAATGGACATGAGTTTGAGCAGACTCCGGGAGATGATGCAGGACAGAGAAGCCTGGCATGCTGCAGTCCATGGGTTCACAAAGAGTAGGACATGACTGATCAACTTAACAAGATTGATTTGACAGAATTATGTTTACCAATTTTTTAGAATTATTTTTTATTTTATTCATTTGTTTCTGAACAATTTAGTGAGTAGTCTCCTATTCTAGACTTTCTAGGTTTGTTTTGGCAGAGATAGTTCTTCACCAGTCAACACAGTTTGGGTTTCTGGGTATATCTGTTGTTAACATCTTTGGGAAGGTGGGATCTTGCTCCCAGTGTCTATTATGAGAGCTCTTATGTTGGGATTGGTGCCATTGACATTTTTATAGGGATTGTATCAATGTTGTGGATTGCTTTGGTAGATGGATAGGCTTTACAGTAAAATTTGGGTTATCTTTATGTTAGCATTTCATGTTAGTCCTGTCATTTTACCTTTTTTACATATCTAATAGCCTCTTTTGGGCAACATGGATAGACATTATTTGACATGGTAAACAAAAGAGAAAGTGAACTTTTTGTCTTGGATACAGACTGGACTTAAAATTAATTTAAATAATGTACTATATTGACCATTTCAAATACCTCTGGTGCATACCCCATCAGTGGTTCTAGAAGGATCAGTGGTCAGTGTTACAGCAGCAGCTTTACCAAGATGGGAGGATGACTAGCCCTGTAGACTGTTGATCTCCTCTCCTGGGTCAGGCTAGCCACAACTCTCTCGTGCATAATATAGGCTTAATAGTTAACCTCAGTGGGTTAAAGGAGACAAAATATTGTGAAATTATGATGTAGGGGAAGTGCTTTTGCAAGTCTGATTTTTTTTTCCATAAAGAAAAAGTACTACTAGTGTAACACTCCTGTCCTTTGTTGCTTTTTTACTCCTCCCCAGAAGAGTGATTTAATCTGATTGGCAAATTTGAAAGTAGGAATTTGACATGCATAACTAAAGGACTTATCTCATTTTGCTTGTGGAAGATAGCTTGCCAGCAGAAATCATATTTTCTACTCTGCAACTCCATGTCATACATATTTTTTTAATTTATTTTAATCAAATACAGTTGATTTACAATGTTGTGTTGATTTCTGATGTATAGAAAGGAATTCAGTTAAATTAGCCAGTTAAATTCAGCCAAAGAGTTCACTTGTGTTTTTCCATAAGTTATGGAATGAACTTTTTTGCCAACCCAATACATGTATACATTCTTTTTTACTTTCTTTTTCATTTTGATTTATCACAGGTTATTAAACATAGTTCTCTGTGCTATATGGTAGGACCTTTTTGTTCATCCACCCTATATGTAATATTTTTCATTTTCTAATCCCAAACTCCCACTCACACTCTCCCTTGACAACTGCAAGTCTGTTCTCTAAGTTTGTGAGTCTGCTTCTGTTTTGTAGGTATATTCACTTGCATTCTATTTTAGATCCAATATATAAGTGATATATGGCATTTATCTTCTCTTTCTGACTTACCTCAGCTAGTATGATAATCTCTAGATCCATTCATGTGGCTGCAAATGCTGCTATTTCATTCTTTTCTACAGCTGAACAGTATTGTATTTGTGTATATGTACCACATCTTATTTATTCATTCATTTGTTGATGACATTAATTTTCTTTCCATTTCTTGACTGCTGTAAATGTAAATGAACATAAGGGTGCATGTATCTTTTCAAATTAGAGTGTTCTCTGGATATATGCCCAATAATGAGATTGTTGAATTATATGGCAACTCTATTTTCAGCTTTTAGAGAAACTTTTCTCTATACTGTTTCCCATAGTTGACTGTACCAATTTACACTCCCACCGACAGTGTAGGAGGATTCTTTTTTTTTCCAAACCCTCTCCAGCATTTATCTGTAGACTTTTTAATGATGGCCATTCTGACCTGTGTGAGGTGGTGCCTCATTGTAGTTTATTTATTTATTTTTAAATTGAAGGATAATTGCTTTATGGAATTCTGTTGTTTTCTGCCAAATATCAACATGAATCAGTCATAGGTGTACATATGTCCCCACCCACTGTAGTTTTGATTTGCATTTCCTTACTAATTACTGATGTTGTTCATTTTTTCATGTGCCTGTTGGCCATATGTATGTCTCCTTTGAAGAAATGTTTATTGAAGTCTTTTGCCCATTCACCCATCTTGCGAGTGGCATGTTTGTTATTGATTTGTATGAGTTATTTGCATATTTTGAAGAGTAAGCCCTTGTTAGTCACATCATTTACAATTATTTTCTCCTAGTCCATAGGTCGTCTTTTTGTTTTATTTATGGTTTCACGTCTGTGTAAAAGCTTGTAAGTTTGATTAGGTCCCATTTGTTTCCATGCTCTAAGTTTTAACAGACTGTCCCCATAGTGAAATTGTATGTTTGACAGTAATACCTGTCTCTAAATTGGTAAGTCAGTCTAAATCGTGATTGCACACATGTGAGTATTAAGTCACTTCAGTCATATATGACTCTTTGAAACCCCATGGACTGCAGCCCACCAGGCTCCTCTGAGGATGGGATTCTCCATGCAAGAATACCAGAGTGGATTGTCATGTCCTCCTCCAGGGGATCTTTCTGACCTAAGGAAGTTTCCTGCCTTGGCAGGTGGGTTCTTTACCACTAGCACCACCCAGGAAGCCCGAATTGTGACTAATTATTAATAAAACAATATTCCCTATGACAGCTCTATTAGCAAAAAAAAAAAATTATTTATTTAAGATTAATTTTATCAGAGTATAATTACTTTACAATGTTTTGTTAGTTTCTGCTGCACAGCAAAGTGAATCTGCTATGTGTATACATATATAAACTCTGTTTTGAATGTCTTTCCAATTTAGGTCATTACAGAGCCTTGAGTAGAGTCCCCTGTACTGTACAGTAGATTCTCACTAGTTGTCTATTTTGTACATAGTAGCATATATATGTCAATCCCATTAGTCTCTCATCTACCTGTCTCATGAAAGTTCAGTTCATAAAACTTCTCCCTTGTGAAATATTTTTTGGAATAATCTTTTGCTCCTCTGAACTCCTACAGGATTTATTTCTGTTCAGAGTTGTTTTGTTATGTAATTATATTGTCTTACATTTACTCATTTAGTTTTTAAATATATATTGATAGCCATCTGTATGTCTTCTTTGAAGAAATGTCTGTTTAGTTCTTTGGCCCATTTTTTGATTGGGTCATTTATTTTTCTGGAATTGAGCTGCAGGAGCTGCTTCTATATTTTTGAGATTAATCCTTTGTCTTTTGCTTCATTTGCTATTATTTTCTCCCAATCTGAGGGCTGTCTTTTCATCTTGCTTATAGTTTCCTCTGTTGTGCAAAAGCTTTTAAGTTTAATTAAGTCCCATTTGTTTATTTTTGCTTTTATTTCCAATATTCTGGGAGGTGGGTCATAGAGGATCCTGCTGTGATTTATGTTGGAGACTCTTTTGCCTATGTTCTCCTCTAGGAGTTTTATAGTTTCTGGTAATGCATTTAGATCTTTAATCCATTTTGAGTTTATTTTTGTGTATGGTGTTAGAAAGTGTTCTAGTTTCATTCTTTTACAAGTGGTTGACCAGGATTCCCAGAACCACTTGTTAAAGAGGTTGTCTTTTATCCATTGTATATTCTTGCCTCCTTTGTCAAAGATAAGGTGTCCATAGGTTCGTGGATTTATCTCTGGGATTTCTATTCTGTTCCATTGATCTATAGTTCTGTCTTTGTGCCAGTACCATACTTTCTTGATGACTGTGGCTTTGTAGTATAGTCTGAAGTCAAGCAGGTTGATTCCCCCAGTTCCATTCTTCTTTCTCAAGATTACTTTGGCTATTTGAGTTTTTTTGGTATTTCCATACAAATTGTGAAATTATTTGTTCTAGTTCTCTGAAAAATACCATTGGTAGCTTAATAGGGATTGCATTGAATCTATAGGTTGCTTTGGGTAGAATAGCCATTTTGACAATATTGACTCTTCCAATCCATGAACACGGTATATTTCTCCATCTGTTTGTGTCCTCTTTGATTTCTTTCATCAGTGTTTTATAGTTTTCTATGTATAGGTCTTTTGTTTCTTTAGGTAGATATACTCCTAAGTATTTTATTCTTTTTGTTGCAATGGTGAATGGCATTGTTTCCTTAATTTCTCTTTCTGTTTTCGCATTGTTAGTGTATAGGAATGCAAGGGATTTCTGTGTGTTAATTTTATATCCTGCAACTTTACTATATTCGTTGATTAGCTCTAGTAATTTTCTGGTAGAGTCTTTAGGGTTTTCTTCGTAGAGGATCATGTCATCTGCAAACAGTGAGAGTTTCACTTCTTCTTTTCCTAACTGTATTCCTTTTACTTCTTTTTCTGCTCTGATTGCTGTGGCCAAAACTTCCAACACTATGTTGAATAGTAGTGGTGAGAGTGGGCACCCATGTCTTGTTCCTGATTTTAGGGGAAATGCTTTCAATTTTTCACCATTGAGGGTAATGCTTGCTGTGGGTTTGTCATATATAGCTTTTATTATGTTGAGGTATGTTCCTTCTGTTCCTGTTTTCTGGAGAGTTTTAATGATAAAAGGATGTTGAATTTTGTGAGAGGGTTTCTCTGCATCTATTGAGATAATCATATGGTTTTTATCTTTCAATTTGTTAATGTGGTGTATTACATTGATTTGTGGATATTAAAGAATCCTTGCATTCCTGGGATAAAGCCCACCTGGTCATTATGTATGATTTTTTTAATTTGTTGTTGAATTCTGTTTGCTAGAATTTTGTTAAGGATTTTTGCATCTATGTTCATCAGTGATATTGACCTGTAGTTTTCTTTCTTTCTTTTTTTTTTTTTTTGTGGCATACAGATGGCTAACAAACACATGAAAAGATGCTCAACATCACTCATTATCAGAGAAATGCAAATCAAAACCACAATGAGATACCATTACATGCCAGTCAGGATGGCTGCTATCCAAAATTCTACAAGCAATAAATGCTGGAGAGGGTGTGGAGAAAAGGGAACCCACTTACACTGATGGTGGGAATGCAAACTAGTACAGCCGCTATGGAGAACAGTGTGGAGATTTCTTAAAAAACGAATTAGAACTGCCATATGACCTAGCAATCCCACTTCTGGGCATACACACCGAGGAAACCAGATCTGAAAGAGACATGTGCACCCCAATGTTCATCGCAGCACTGTTTATAATAGCCAGGACATGGAAGCAACCTAGATGCCCATCGGCAGATGAATGGATAAGGAAGCTGTGGTACATATACACCATGGAATATTACTCAGCCATTAAAAAAGAATTCATTTGAAGCAGTTCTAATGAGATGGATGAAACTGGAGCCCTTCATACAGAGTGAAGTAAGCCAGAAAGGTGAAGACCAATACCGTATACTAACACATATATATGGAATTTAGAAAGATGGTAACGATAACCCTATATGCAAAACAGAAAAAGAGACTCAGATGTACAGAACAGACTTTTGGACTCTGTGGGAGAAGGCGAGGGTGGGATGTATTGAGAGAACAACATCAAAACATGTATATTATCTAGGGTGAAACAGATCACCAGCCCAGGCTGATGCATAAGACCAGTACTCGGGCCTGGTGCACTGTGAAGACCCAGAGGAATCAGGTGGAGAGGGAGGTGGTAGGGGGGATCGGGATGGGGAACACATGTAAATCCATGGCTGATTCATGTCAATGTATGACAAAAACCACTACAATATTTTAAAGTAATTAGCCTCCAACCAATAAAAATAAATGGAAAAATATACATATATATTGATCAACTGCTACAGAAGATACAAGATAGTGATACGTAAGAGAAAAACACTGTCCTAAAAGAGCAGAAAACCTAATGAGGAAATATAGCATAGGGCAAAATCAAACTAATGGCATAAGAGGCACTAAATGCCTTAGAAGAATTCAATAGAGAGATGGTCCATTTCACAAGAGTATTTGCATGGTTGACAAAGAGAAATTTGACAATTAAGTCATTCATGGAGATACAAAAATTTAGCTAAAAATGGGAGGTGACAATCATGAGTCCTGAGGAAAGAACAGCAAGAAAACTAGATAGGCTGTTGTACTGAATATATAAAATGAAATGAGGGTGGTGGGAATAAGAACGTAAATTGGAAAGAGATGATATATGATCACAAATGCCAAAATATACTGTTATTTACTTTTCACAGCTTTATGGACATATAATAGACATACAACTTTGTGCAAATTTGTGCACAACATCATGATTGATACACATATATGTTGTTAAATGATTACCACAGTAAGGTTATTTAACACTTCTATCACTTCACAAAGTTACCATTTCTTTGTTTTTTCTTTGGTAAGAACATTTAAGATTTACTCTCATCACTTTTCAAGTATAAAGTACAATGATGTTAACTGGAATCTACCACCATGCTATATATTAGATTCTCAGAATTTATTCACCTTGTAATTGGAAATTTTTACCCTTTGACCAGCATCTCCCCATTTATCCTACTATCCAGCCCCCGGCAACTAACATTCTACTCTGTTTCTGTCAGTTTGGCTTTTTTAGATTTCACACATAAATTATATCATGCAGTATTTGTCTTTCTGTGACTTATTTCACTTATCCTAGTGCCATCAAGTTTCATCCATGCTGTTACAAATGACAAGATTTCCTTTTTTCTTACGGCTGAATTGTATTTCATCATATATATACACACATCATCTTTATTCATCTATAGTTGAATGCTTAGGTTGGTTCCATATCATTGCTGTTGTGAATAATGTTGCAATGAACATGGGAGTGCAGATATTCTTCTAAGCCCTTATCTTATTTCCTTTGGATATATATCTAGAAGGAGAATGGCTGGATCACATGGTAGTTCTCTTTTAAATTTTTGAAGAGCCTCCAGAATGTTTTCCATAGTAACTGAACCAATTTACATTCCCATCAATAAGGGAATTATTATTCATGAGGGTTCCCTTTTCACCACATCTTCACCTACCCTTGGTACCTCTTCTTTTTGGTAGTAGCCATTCTAACAGGTATGAGATGATATTTCATTGTGGGTTTTATTTGAATTTCCATGATTATTAGTGATGTTGAACACATTTTCATGTCCCTGTTGGCCATCTGAATGTCTTCTTTTAAAAAAAAATGTTTATTCAAAATTTTCTGCCCATTTGAAAATCAGATTGTTTGCTTTTTGCTTTGAGTTGCATGTTCCTTATGTATTTTGAATAATCCCTTATCAGATCTGTTTTGCAAATATTTTCTCCCATCCTGTAGGTTGCCATTTTATTTGTTGATTGTTTCTTTTGCTTTTAAAAAGAAATGTTTAAGTTTTGATGTAACCCCACTTATTTATTTTTTGCTTTTGTTGCTTATGCTTTTGATGTTGTGTCCAAAAAATCCTTGCCAAGATCATTGTCAATTATTAATCTTACATATGTTTTTACAGAGGAGTTTTATGGTTAGTTTGTTCTTACATTCACTCAACACACTAACTATGTAATGAAAACAAAGTGTTTTTCTCTCAGAACAATTTACTCGTATCAATGAAGCTTAAATGTTAGACTCTGTATAGAGTCACTAACTTATCTTTAACACTTTGCTGCATGCTTTAGGTATATCTGAAGGCTGAAAGATGGATAATATCTCAAGAGAACATACTTTGCTTTGCATTTCTATAACATGTGGTTTTAAAAACATATTTTTTAAATATTCTGGCAAAGTTTCAGATGTTTAAAGAGTATTTGTGCTTAAAATAATGAGAAATACTAGTAACTAATGATCAAAAGACACCAGAAAGCATAAATGGTAATATCAAAGTCTTAGCTCACATGAAACTTTGCAGAGATCACCTGTAGATTGCTTAAAGAGAAAGTACTGCTTTTGCTTTTTGACTCTGTATTTGTTTGATTGAACTCAAGAATTATGCTCAAGTGTAGAGTTATGAGTATTGTTTGAAAAGGAAATGTTGACCCAAATAGTGTTTAAATCCAAACATAGGAAGAGAACAAATGGCCTTCAAATATTGCACCTAGTCTTCTGTGTCTATGAAACACTGACAAAACTGAACACATAACAGTCATATAAAACCACAGGGAACTACCCTATTCAGCATGGCAGTTAACGTTTGAAATATTATAACCTCAAGCTTTTAAATCAGATAAGGTTTTGATAGTTAGCTGGAGTATCAAAGTGAGGAATCAAGGTAGAAATGCAGTGAGGAGAGCCATATATTATCAAAGATTTTCTCTTAAAGACAAGTATCAGTGCTGAGATTCCATAACAACATTAAATACTGCAATTTTTTTTCCCCAAATGAATGGTACTGGTTATTGTTACATACTAAATCCTTAGCAATAATGTGATAATAAATTATACAACTATTTCCCCAATTTTACCAATACTCTACACATGCATTGTATTGTTAAGTGCTGACAGCCACTCAGTGAAGTAGATATAGATATTAATGCTATTTTACATATGAGGAATTTTAAGACTGAAGCTGTTTACTTATCTATTGTTACATAATTCTTAAGAAGTACCAGAACTCTAAACAAAGTTTTGCAAATCCAAACTTAGTAGTCTTCTGCTTCCTATTCTCGGATCTATAATAAATATTATTTCCACATTTTAAAAATCAGTATAAAGTAAAAAGTACTTAATGTTAAAATAATGTGTATAATTTCCTCTTTGAATGGAGATTCAAAGGAAGTTCAGGATTTTTCAATATCATATATTTAAGTTATCTCACTTCAACTCTTTAAATATCTTTTAAACTGATCTCATGTTCATCCATTCTATTTCCTACTGCTCATATTAAGGCCCAGGACTACTAGAATTACCTATTGACTAACACACAGTTCTCAAGTGTCACATTCCAATATATTCTCTACACTTTTGACAGAATGTTCTTTTGTGATCATGTTACTTTCTTATGATTCCCCATCATATATGCAATATAAAACACACTTCTTAGTAAAGCACAGAAGACTCTTCAACATCTTGCCTTTGCCTACATTATTATCTTCATCTTCCAACAATCCCCTTACATATCCTGTAATCTAGACACACTCAATTACTTGGGGATACCCTCAATATGTGATGCTCTATAAAACTCTATACCCCTGCATAAGAGACCATTTTCATCATCTACCTTGCTAATACTTAATACCTATTATCTTTGAATAGCACAACCTTTTGTAATCATAAGAGAAAGGTTTTCCATGGTCTCATAAGTTTTTCCATATACCTTTAATATATTATATTTGTCTGTATTATAATTTATTTTGTATATAAGTCTGCTTCCACCACTAAATTTTGAAGCTTTTGAAGACAGAGTCCTGACGTGTTTGTCTCTGTATCTCCAGAATCCACCATAATATCTGGCATATAGAAGACTGCAAAACAGAATTAGAATAGATCTATTGAGTAAGACCTAGGACTTTCTGTTTGTAAAATAGCCCCAGGTTTTAAAAATCATTTTTTATTTTAACTGGAGGATAATTACCATAGTTCAATGGCTTTTGTCATGCATCAACATGAATCATCCATAGGTATACATGCATCCCTCCAATCCTTAAATCCCTGCCACTTTCCTCCCCACCCTATTCCTCTGTTGCCCCAGAGCAGGTTTTGGGTGCCCAGCTTCACACAACAAACTTGCATTAGTCATCCATTTTACATATGGTAATGTATATGTTTCAATGCTTTCCTCTCAAAGCACCCCACCCTTGCCTCCTCCCACTGAATCTGAAAGTCTGTTCTTTACATCTGTGTCTCCTTTGATGCCCTGCATATAGGATCATGGGTGTCATCTTTCTAAATTCCACATATATGTGTTAATATACAGAGTTCGTCTTTCTCTTTCTGAGTTGCTTCAATCTGTGTAATAGGCTCTAGGTCCATCCACCTCATTAGAACAGACTCAAAGTGTTCCTTTTTTATAGCTTAGCAATGCTCCACTGTGTGTATGTACCACAGCTTCCTTATCTATTTGTCTGCTGATGGACAACTAGGGTGCTTCCATGTCCTAGTTATTGTAAACAGTGCTGCAACAAAGATTGTGTTATATGTGTCTCTATCAATTCCGGTTTCCTCAGTGTGTATGCCCAGCAGTGGGATTGCTGGGTCATATGGCAGTTGTATTTCCAGTTTTTTGAGGAATCTCCACACTGTTTGTTCTCCATAATTCTTGTACCAGTTTGCATTCCCACAAACAGTGGAAGAGGGTTCCTTTTTCTCTACACCCTCTCCAGCATTTATTGTTTGTAGACTTTTTGATGATGGCCATTCTGACCCATGTGAGATGGTACCTCATTGTGGTTTTGATATGCTTGTCTCTAATAATGAGTGATGTTGAGCATCTTTTCATGTGTTTATTAGCCATCTCTTTGTCTTCTTTGAAGAAATGTCTGTTTAGGTCTTGCACAATTTTTGATTGGGTTCTTTGTTTTTCTGGTATTGATCTGGTATTTTAGAGATTCTTTGTCAGTTGCTCCATTTGCTATTATTTTCTCCTATTATGAGGTCTGTCTTTTCACTTTGCTTATAGTTTCCTTTGTTGTGCAAAACAATTTAAGTTTAATTTGGTTCCATTTGTTTATTTTTGTTTTTATTTCCATTACTCTGGGAGGTGGGTCATGGAGGATTTTGCTCTGGTTTATGTTGGAAAGTGTTCTGCCTATGTTTTCCTCTAAGAATTTTATAGCTTATGGTCTTACATTTAGGTCTTTAATCCATTTTGAGTTTATATTTGTGCATGGTGTTAGAAAGTGTTCTAGTTTCATTCTTTTACAAGTAGTTGACCAGTTTTCCCAGTACCATTTGCTGAAGAGACTGCCTTCTCTCCATTGTGCATGTTTGCCTCCTTTGTCAAAGATGAGGTGTCCATAGAGGTGTGGATTTATCTCTGGACTTTCTATTTTGTTTCATTGATCTATATGTCTGTCTTTGTGCCAGTACCATACTGTCTTGATGACTGTAGCTTTGTCATATAGTCTGAAGTTGGGAAGTTCAATTCTTCTTTCTCAAGATTGCTTTGGCTATTTGGGGTCTTTTATGTTTCCACAAAAACTGTGAAATTATTTGTTCTTATTCTGTGAAAAATATCATTGGTAGTTTGACAAGGATTGCATTGTATCTATAGATTGCTTTGGGTACTATACTCATTTGCACTATATTGATTCTTCCAATCCAAGAGCATGGTATATTTCTCCATATATTTATGTCATTGTTGATTTCTTTCATCAGTGTTTTATAGTTTTCTATGCAAAGGTATTTTGTTTCTTTAGGTAAATTTATCCCTAAGTATTTTATTCTTTTCATTGCAATGGTAAATGGGATTGTTTCTTTAATTTCTTTTTCTGATATTTAATTGTTAGTATATAGGAATGCAAGGGATTTCCATGTTTTAATTTTATATCCTGTGACTTTACATTACTCATTGATTAACTGTAGTGATTTTCTGGTGGCTTTTTTAGGATTTTCTATCCAGAGGATCATGTCATCTGCAAACTGTGAGAGTTTTACTTCTTTTTCAATCTAGATTCCTTTTATTTATTTTTCTTCTCATTGCTGTGGATAAGACCCCCCAAACTATGTTGAATAGTAATGGTGAGAGTGGGTATTCCTAGGTGTTTTATGAAACCAATCTATAGACTTTTAGTTTGGAAACATGAAAATATAGGACATCACTGAAAGTTTTGGAGGCACCATATTATTGTGGAAAGAGTACTAGGCCAGTACTTGGAAACTTGTAGCTTTATGAATACCACTTGTATTTCTCTCAAAATCTGGTGTCAACTTTCTAAAATTAAGTTTTTAAATATTTGCTTAAATGAATAGCAGAAATTTACAAATGCTATAGTGCTCAAGGTATGTTTCTAAGTGATGTGGGGCCAGGTCCTAAAGGAAATGTGGTTAAACAAACAAACAACAACAACAAAAACAAAAGCAAACATAATCCTTAGCTACTTAAAACTTATAATCAAAGTGAGGAATAAGGACATAAAACCAGTCACCTAAAAATATAAGGTAGTACTGATTCAAATGAATTCTTTTTAACAGCTGAGTAATATTCCTTGGTATATATATACCACAGCTTCCTTATCCATTCATGAGACAAGTGCTCTGGCCAGGTGCACTGGGAAGACCCAGAGGGATCGGGTGGAGAGGGAGGTGGGAAGGGGGATCGGGATGGGGAATACGTGTAACTCTATGGCTGATTCATATCAATGTATGACAAAACCCATTGAAATGTTGTGAAGTAATTAGCCTCCAACTAATAAAAAAAATAAATTAATTTTAAAAAAGAAAAGAATATATAAGGCAGTATATGCTTAAGAGGCAAGTGATTTTAGTACAAACTAATATCACTATAGACTCATACAGTAGGGAGGGTCCACTTAAGAGTAATAAGATCAGAAAAGGTTTTTACAAAGAAAGTTGGCCTTTCACAAACAATCAGAGGGGAGAAAGGAGGAAATTAATAGGAAGGAGGGATTTTGCACTAATACAACAATTTAAAAAAAAATAAGCATACTAAATTCAAATTATCTCTCAACTGATAAAAAAATTACTGCATATCAACATCTAAAGAGATATAGGAAATTGTCAGAATTTGAAAAGTCTGAAGAATGGTGCTTTTAAAATATTTGGTTTCTGATGTAAAAATGAAAGGGTACATCATCTTTTCTCTACTTTTCATCTCATCAATTTTGCTGTTAGAATGTAACTTATGTAGCAGTGAACTAAAATAGCCACAATTGAACTTTTATAAAATCAGATCTGATTTTTTTCTCTATTCATTAGCAATTATTTTATTCATGGAATTTTTGCAAAATTATTATAATGCAATGGAAGGGTTTTTATAACAGGGCTGGATACAAGAAATAAATATGTTTAAAATATAAAGTTATGTTTATTTTTCAAAATGTGCTTTTTCCTAACCTTTGGTCCTCTAAATTGAACTCATTAACGAGTCAGTTTATGTTTGGCCTACTGCATAATACTAGCAGGAAAAAATGGGAGGATATAGTGGCAAGAGCGAGTTTGATAACAAATAAAAGCAGATGAGTTAGGGAGGCAGAAAGAAACATTAAATGAATTAATTTAAAAAGAAAGAAGTAAGAAAAATGAAGTTAACATTACACTGAAAAGACAGAATCTTTGACAAAAGAAAATAAAGAATTAGTAGCACTTCATCATTTGTCCTTAGAGATTTTATTCACAGTGCATTGTGAAAAGAAACCAAAATATTTCTCTTGTGAAATTCTTAGTAGAACCATAATATAAATGGATTTCAAAACCATGAAATAAATAACATATTTCATTAAATATTTTAAGCTGGTAATGGCAAGTGTTTAATTCATACCACCCATCAACTGAATAACTTCTAAACTGTTAAAAGTGCTGGTTTCTAATACTGATCTAGGTAATAATGCTAGTGTTAGCAACTTTCTCTGTCTATAACCTATGTAGAACATTGGACACTTTTTGGCTAAGTCTTCCATTAAAGCATTTGAACAACCATTCTATTTAATTTTGTCTCAAGTTTTTTTTTGAAGTATAGTTGATTTACAATGTTGTGTGAATGTATTCTGTACAGCAAAGTGACTGTACAGCAAAGTATAAAATATTATTTTCCATTATAGTTTGAGACAGGATATTAAATATAGTTCCCTCTGATGGACAGTGTGATCTTGTTGCTTATCCATTCTAAACATAATGGTTTGCATTTCCTAATCCCAAGTCCCCATTTTTTTTCTTCCCTTATCCCTGCATTCGACTTGGCTGTAGGTATGTTAATTTGTATTGTCTTCTAGATTCCACATATAATTGATATTATAATGTATGTGTCATTCTCTTTGTGACTTACTTCGCTTAAGAAGCAACAGAACCAGGCATGTAACAACGGACTGGTTCATAATTGAGAAAGAGGTGCATCAAGGCTGTATATGTCACCCTGCTTACTTAACATATATGCAGAGTACATCATGTGAAATGCTGGGCTGGATGAAGCATAAGATGGAATCAAGATTGCCACAAGAAGTTTCAACAACCTCAGATATGTAGATGAAACCACCCATATGGCAGAAAGCAAAGAGGAGCTAAAGAGCCTCTTGATGATGGTGAAAGGAGAGGAGAAAAGCTCACTTAAAACTAAACATTCAAAAAACTAAGATCACAGCATCCTGTCCTATCACTTAATGTCAAATAGATGGGAAAAATGTGGAAACAGTGTCAGGTTTCATTTTCTTGGGCTCCTAAATCACTTCAGATGGTGACTGAAGCCATGAAATAAAAAGACACTTGCTCCTTGGAAGAAAAGTTATGACAAACCTAAACAGGATATTAAAAAGCAGAGACAACACTCTGCCAACAAAAGTCCATATAGTCAAAGCTCTGGTTTTTCCAATAGTCATATATGGATGTCCAGTAGTCATTGATTTCTGGTAGTCATGCATGGATGTGAGAGCTGAACCATAAAGAAGGCTGAGCGCTGAAGAATTGATGCTTTTGAATTGTGGTGTTGGAAAAGATTCTAAAGGGTCCTTGGACTGCAAGGAGATCAAACTAGTCAATCTCAAAGGAAATCAGTCTTGAATATTCATTGATGCTGAAGCTGAAATCCCAATCCTTTGGCCACCTGATGCGAAGAGCCAATCCATTGGAAAAGACCCTGATGCTGGGAAAGATTGAAGGCAGGATGAGAAGGGGATAACAGAGGCTGAGATGGTTGGCTGGCATCACCAACTCAATGGATATGAGTCTGAGCAAGCTTCGGGAGATAGTGAAAGAAAGGAAAGCCTGGCTTGCTGCAGTCCATGGGGTCACAATGAGTTGGACACAACTGAGCTACCGAATAACAACAGGCCCATCCATGTGGCTGCAATTGCATTATATCATTATTTCAGATGGACGAGTAGTACTACCTAAAATATGATATCATATGTATGCTCCATCCTAAAACTTGTTTTTAACATTGACCAACACTACATGTACATATATCCAGGCAAGTAAATATAGATCACCATTATTATTCTAAATGTTGCACAGACTACATATTATGTGCACCATAGTTAACCATAATCCACTGATAGATATTTAACTTGTTCTAAGATTTTTCACCATTCAGGCCAGTTCAGTCACTCACTCATGTCTGTCTCTTTGGGACCCCATGCATTGCAGACCTCCAGGTTTCCTTGACCATCATCAACTCCTGGAGTTTACTCAAACTCATGTCCTTTGAGGCAATGATGCCATCCAACCATCTCGTCTTATATCACTCCTCCTGCCTTCAATCTTTCTCAGCATCAGGGTCTTTTCAAATGACTCAGCTCTTCGAATCAGGTGGCCAAAGTACTGGCGTTTCAGCCTCAACATCAGTGCTTCCAATGAATAATCAGGCCTGATTTCCTTTAGGATGGACTGGTTCGATCCCCTTGCAGGCCAAGGGACTCTCAAGAGTCTTCTCCAACACCACAGTTCAAAAGCATCAATTCTTCAGTGCTCAGCTTTCTTTATAGTCCAACTCTCACATCCATACATGACAACTGGAAAAACCATAGCCTTGACTAGACGGACCTATGCTGGCAAATTAATGTCTCTGTTTTTTAATATGCAGTCTAGATTGGTCGTAACTTTTCTTCCAAGGAGCAAGAGACTTTTAATTTCATGCCTGCAGTAACCATCTGCAGTGATTTTGGAGTCCAAAAAAATAAAGTCTGCCACTGTTTCCACTCTTTCCCCATCTATTTTCCATGAAGTGATGAGACTGGATGCCATGATCATAGTTTTCTGAATATTGAGTTTTAAGCCAAAATTTTTAGGCCAAATTTGGCCTTGGAGTTCAAAATGAAGCAGGACAAAGGTTAAGAGAGTTTTGCCAATATAATGCACTGGTCATAGCAAACACCCTCTTCCAACAACACAAAAGAAGACTCTACACATGGACATCACCAGATGGCCAACACCTAAATCAGATTCATTACATTCTGTGTAGCCAATGATGGAGAAGCTCTATACAGTCAGCAAAAAGAAGACCGGGAGCTGACTGTGGCTCAGATAATGAACTCCTTGTTGCCAAATTCAGACTTAAATTGAAGAAAGTGGGGAAAGCCACTAGACCATTCAGGTATGACCTAAATTAAATCCCTTCTGATTATACAGTGTAAGTGAGAAATAGATTTAAGGGACTACTTCTGATAAACAGCGTACTTAATGAACTATAGATGTAGGTTTGTGACATTGTACAGGAGACAGAGATTAAGACCATCCCCAAGAAAAAGAAATGCAAAAAAGAAAAATGGCTGTCTGAGGAGGCCTAAAAATAGCTGCAAAAAGAAGAGAAGTGAAAAGCAAAGGAGAATTGGAAAGATATACTGATTTGAATGCAGAGTTCCAAAGAATAGCAAGGAGAGATAAGAAAGCCTTCCTCAGAAATTAATGCAAAGAAATAGAGGAAAACAAAAGAATTGGAAAGTCTAGAGATATCTTCAAGAAAATTAGAGATACCAAGGGAATATTTCATGCAAAGATGGCCTCATTAAAGGGCAGAAATTGTATGGACCAAAGAGAAGCAGAAGGTATTAAGAAGAGGTGGAAAGAATACACAGAAGAACTGTACAAAAAAGATCTTCATGACCCAAATAATCATGGTGGTGTGATCACTCACCTAGAGTCAGACATCCTGGAATGTGAAGTCAAGGGGGGCTTAGGAAGCATCACTATGAGCAAAGCTAGTGGAGGTGATGAAATTTCAGTTGAGCTATTTCAAATCCTAAAAGATGATGCTGTGAAAGTGCTGCACTCAATATGCCAGCAAATTTGGAAAACTCAGCAATGGTCTCAGGACTGGAAATATCAGTTTTCATGCCAATCCCAAAGAAAGGCAATGCCAAAGGATGCTCAAATGACCACACAACTGCATTCATCTCAACGCTAGTAAAGTAATCCTCCAAATTCTTCAAGCCAGACTTCAGCAGTATGTGAACCGTGAACTTCCAGATGTTCAAGCTGGTTTTAGAAAAGGCAGAGGAACCAGAAATCAACTTGCCAACATCCACTGGATCATTGAAAAAACAAAAGAGTTTCATAAAAACATCTATTTCTGCTCTATTGACTATGTCAAAGCCTTTGACTGTGTGGATCACAATAATCTGTGGAACATTCTGAAAGAGATGGGAATACCAGACCACCTGACCTGCCTCTTGAGAAATCTGTATGCAGGTCAGGAAGCAACAACAGTCAGAACTGGACATGGAACAACAGACTGGTTCCAAATCAGGAAAGAACTATGTCAAGGCTGTATATTGTCACCCTGCTTATTTAACTTATATGCAGAGTACATCATGAGAAACACTTGGCTTGAGGAAGCACAAGTTGGAATCAAGATTGCATGGAGAAATATCAACAACCTCAGATGTGCAGATGACACCCCTCTTATGGCAGAAAGTGAAGAAGAACTAAAGATCCTCTTGATGAAAGTGAAAGAAGAGAGTGAAAAAGTTGGCTTAAAGCTCAACATTCAGAAAACTAAGATCATGGCATCCGGTCCCGTCACTTCATGGAAAATAGATGGGGAAAGAGAGGCTGACTTTATTTTTCTGGGCTCCAAAATCACTGTGGATGGTGATTGCAGCCATGAAATTAAAATACGCTTACTCCTTGGAAGGAAAGTTATGACCAACCTAGACAGCATATTAAAAAACAGAGACATTACTTTGCCAACAAAGGTCCGTCTATCAAGGCTATGGTTTTCCCAGTAGTCATGTATTGATGTGAGAGTTGGACTATAAGGAAAGCTGAGCACAGAAGAATTGATGCTTTTGAACTGTGGCATTGGAGAAGACTCTTGAGAGTCCCTTGGACTGCAAGGAGATCCAACCGATCCATCCTAAAGGAGATCAGTCCTAAGTTTTCATTGGAAGGACTGATGCTGAAGCTGAAACTCCAACACTTTGGCCACCTGATGCCAGGTGCTGACTCATCTGAAAAAGACCCTGATGCTTGGGAAGTTTGAAGGCAAGAGGAAAAGGGGATGTTAGAACTTGAGATGGTTGGATGGCATCACTGACTCAGTGGACATGAATTTGTGTAAACTCCGACATTGTTGATGGACAAGGAGTCCTGGGGTGCTGCAGTTCATGGGGTCAAAAGAGTTGTACACGACTGAGTGACTGAACTGAACTGAACTGTAGCCAAATTTTTCACTCTCCTCTTTCACTTTCGTCAAGAGGCTCTTTAGTTCTTCTTCATTTTCTGCCATAAGGGTGGTGTCATCTGCATATCTGAGGTTATTGGTATTTCTCTTGGCAATCTTAATTCTAGCTTGTGCTTCATCCAGCCCAGTTTTCTCATGATGTACTCCGCATATAAGTTAAATAAGCAGGGTGACAATATTTACTATTACAAATATAACTATATATATTCCTCCTTATGCATATTGGTTTCTCTAAGTTAGATATTGCAATGTAGAAAGAGAAAGTTGTTGGCATTCACAACTTTTATTTATAATAAACAATGCATAACGTCCCTCCCAAGTGGTTTTGCCAATTTTTTCACTGCCCCTAGTCAGTGAATAGAGCACTTACAATCCGATACTGTCACCAATACTAGCACATAAAGTAATATCAATCATATGGGTGAAAATTACATAACTTAAGTATGTATTTTTCTAATAACTGGTGAGTTTGAGCATCTTTTTTATTTAATACTATTCATGCTTTCTATCTTTTGAAATACATTTTAATTACCTTTGTTAATTGAGCAGAGTTTTTCCTGCTCTTCTTTATTTGCATTTCCTTAATAATAACCTGTATCAATCTGTTGTTCTTATGAAACATGAAAACTAAACTGAGATATAATTAAGCAAAATGGTAACTTACTGGAAGGATATCATAGACAACAATCTACAGGAAGACTATACCTTGAAAGTAGACAAAAACCAAAGGAGTACTGGAGGTTCTGCTAGCAGTAACCAGAGCAAAATACCAGGAGCAGGACAGACTCATCCTTAACTTCCATTATTATTGCTGCAATAAACATGCACTCCAGATATCTGCATATCCTTACATCACTTACAACAGATTTAAATTCCTAAGAATGTAGGTGCAAATGGCCAAGCAAATATAACATGTCCACTTTACTTTGTGCTGTGCTGAGTCACAAAGAGGGTGATCCTTGTGTTTCAGGTTCTATACTTTCAGTCAGAACTACTGCAGTTTCAGCAGCTCATAATGACTGTCAGTTGAGTTCAGTCACTCAGTCGTATCCAACTCTTTGTGACACCATGGGCTGCAGTACACCAAGCTTCCCTGTCCATCACCAACTCCTGGAGCTTGCTCAAATTCATGTCCATTGAGTCAGTGATGCCAGCCAACCATCTCATCCTCTGTCATCCCCTTCTCATCCTGCCTTCAATCTTTCCCAGCATCAGGGTCTTTTCCAATGTCAGCTCTTCACATCAGGTGGTCAAAATATTGGAGCTTCATCTTCAGCATCAGTCTTTCAAATGAATATTCAGGATTTATTTCCTTTATGATTGACTGATTTGATCTCCTTGCTGTCCAAGGGACTCTTAATAGTCTTCTCCAACACCACAGTTCAAAAAAAGCTGTTTCTTTGTGGTCTAACTCTCACATCCATACATGAGTATTAGAAAAATCATAGCTTTGACTAGGTGGACCTTTGCCAGCAAAGCAATCTCTCTGCTTTTTAATATGCTGTCTAGGTTGGTCATAACTTTCCTTCCAAAGAGCAAGCCTCTTTTAATTTCATGACTGCAGTCACCATCTGCAGTGATTTTGGAGCCCAAGAGAAAAAAAAAAAAAAAAAAGTCTGTCACTCTTTCCGTTGTTTCCCCATCTATTTGCCATGAAGTGATGGGAGCAGATTCCATGGTCTTAGTTTGGTTTTTTTTTTTTAATGTTGAGTTTGAAGCCAGCTTTTTCACTCTCCTCTTTTACCTTATTAAGAGGATCTTTAGTTCTTTTTTGATTTATGCCATAAGGGTGGTGTCATCTGCGTATTTGAAGTTATTGATATTTCTCCCGACAATCTCAATTCCAGCTCGTGCTTCATCTAGCATGGCATTTTGCATGATGGTCTCTGCATATAATTTAAATAAGCAGAGTGAAAATATACAGCTTTGACATCCTCTTTCCCAATTTGGAACCACTCTGTTGTTCCATGTCGGGTCCTAACTGTTGCTTCTTGACCTGCATTCAGATTTCTCAGGAGGCAGGCAAGGTGGTCTGGTATTCCCATCTCTTTAAGAATTGTCCTCAGTTTGCTGTGATCCATACAATCAAAGTCTTTAGCATAGTCAATGAAGCAGAAATAGATGATTTTCTGAAATTCTCTTCCTTTTCCTTTGATCCAATGGATGTTGACAATTTGACCTCTGGTTCTTCTGCCTTTTCTAAATTCAGCTTAAGCATCTGGAATTTCTCCATTCATGTACTGTTGAAGCCTAGCTTGGGGAATTTTGAGCATTACTTTCCTAGCGTGTGAGATAAGTGCAATTGTGTGCTAGTTTGAACTTTCTTTGTCATTGCTTTTCTTTGGGATTGGAATGAAAATTGACTTTTTTAGTTCTTTGGCCATGGCCAAGTTTTCCTAATTTGCTGGCCTATTGAGTGCAGCACTTTCACAGCATCTTCTTTCAGGATTTGAAGCAACTCAGCTGGAATTCCATCACCCCCACTAGGTTTGTTCATAGTGATGCTTCCTAAGGCCCACTTGACTTTACATTCCAGTATGTCTGGCTCTAGGTGAGTGATCACACTATCGTGGTTATCTGGGTCATTATGATCTTTTTTTATATAGTTATCCTGTGTAGTCTTGCCACCTCTTCTTAATATCTTCTTCTTCTGTTAAATCCATACAGTTTCTGTCTTCTTATGTGCCCATCTTTGCATGAAATGTTCCCTTGGTATTTCTACTTTTCTTGAAGAGATCTGGTCTTTCCCATTCTATTGTTTTACTTTATTTTTTGGCTTGATCACTTAGGAAGCCTTTCTTTTCTCTCCTTGTTATTCTTTGGAACTCTGCATTCAGATGGATATATCTTTCATTTTCTATTTGCCTCTTTCTTCTCTTCATTCTCAGTTATTTATAAGAATTACTCAGAGAACCATTTTGTCTTTTTGCATTTCTTTTTCTTGAGGATGGTTTTGATCTCTGTCTCCTGTACAGTGTCAAGAACCTCCATCCATAGTTCTTCAGGCACTCTGTCTATCAGATCTAATTCCCTGAATCTATTTGTCACCTCCACTGTATAATCATAAGGGAGTTGATTCAGGTCATACCTGAATGGTCTAGTAGTTTCCCCTACTTTCTTCAATTTAAGTCTGAATTTAGCAATAAGCAGTTCGTGATCTGAGCCACAGTCAGCTCCTGGTCTTCTTTTTGCTGACTTTATAGAGCTTCTCCATCTTTGGCTGCAAAGAATATGATCAATCTGATTTCAGTGTTGACCATCTGGTGATGTCCATGTGTAGAGTCTTCTTTTGTGTTGTTGGAAGAGGGGGTTTGCTATGACCAGTGCGTTCTCTTGGCAAAACTCTGTTAGCCTTTGCCCTGTTTCATTTTGTACTCCAAGGCCAAACTTGCCAGTTCCTCCAGGTATCTCTTGACTTCCTACTTTAGTATTCCAGTGCCCTATGTTGAAAAGGACATCTTATTTTGTGTTAGTTCTAGAAGGTCTTGTAGGTTTTCATAGAACCGGTCATCTTCAGCTTCTTCAGCATTAGTGGTTGGGACATAGACCAGGATTACCATGATACTGAATGGTTTGCCTTGGAAATGAACAGAGATCATTCTGTCATTTTTGAGATTGCACTCAAGTACTGCATTTTGGACTCTTTTGTTGACTATGATGGCTACTCCATTTCTTCTAAGGGATTCTTGCCCACAGTAGCAGATATAATAAAATCTGAGTTAAATTCACCCATTCCAGTCCATTTGAGTTCACTGATTTATAAAATGTTGATGGTCATTCTTGCCATCTTCTGTTTGACTACTTCCGATTACATATTGTTTAATGTTTCCGACTAGAAATGAGAATCCTTTCAAGAAGGTAAGGCTGAAGGGAGATGTTGGGGAAAATGAATAATTCTACCAACAAAAATGATATTCTGTATAGGAGCACGTTTAATACAAATTTATATGTTAAAGTAAAAGGAAGAATATTTAAAACTTCTCTTACCTTTTTGAGAAACAAATAAACTTCATCTTTTGATTTGTTTTGCTTTTAGCTTGCAAGAAAATTTTGCATTATTTTGAGTATATGTTTATAGTTCCAAATGTCAGAAAGCCTTTAAACTTGCATTTCAAAATCAGAAGTTAGGAACTCATATAGGGCTTATCATGTTTTTATTGAGATTCCCTAAGAAAAGAGAAAAATAGTATCTTTACCTTTTATAAATAAATTATTTTAATTTTCTCAATGATTACAGCCAAAAATGCAATAAATATTCATCATATACCCTTTGTTGTACCCCCTCCAAGCCCTCTATCATAGAATTTTTATTATATCTGTATATGGTTTTAATGTTAACATTTTCAAATTTATTGATTTTTTTTCCTTTTCTTTAATTTTTTTCAAGGCTAAACCATCTGATTTTTTAAAATCTTTTAAATTGTATAATTTATTTCATATTATTATATGCTATATTTCTTAATAAATGTTACTGATAATTTGAATTATTTTGTTGATAGTGTTATAAAGAATATATATTAAAATATTTAACAATTTCTTCTTTATCTTCCTATTCTCTTTTCTTTATCCTTCTGAAGAATTTAATCCTAAAGCTTTTAGGTGGATTTGAGCATAAATAAGGTACTAGCAGAAAAGGCAGATTGGTTGCATACAAAGAGATGGATCAAATTAATAGATGTTTTAAACATAATTAAAATTGGTTTCTGGTTGTTAGAGAAAGGAGTTACAAATATGGAAGGAGATAAAACTACAATAATCCTGTGAGTTGAATTGGAATTGGAGGTATCATTTTTCAAGAAGAATGATGATACATAGATATTATGATAGATGTAAATATGCTGACATATACACACATATATTACCTAGATCTGTCCCCTGAGAGGGCCTAAATGTTATGACCTCCAAAAGCAATAAACATATCTTATAGTCAAATTTCAGTTCCTAATATCATTCTCTAACAAAAGGAACCTGAGTTCCTTAGAGAAGTGGTTAATTCCAAAATTGGAATAGGGAAATACAAGATGATCCTCTCCTGGAGCATCATGTAATGCCATAAAGCAAGAAAATGATCAAAGAAGGATGAGGACTTAACAAAGGAACAATGAAGTGAGCCTTGAGCATCTGCTACCTATATTTGAAATAATTTGAATGAATATTCATAGTAGTGGATTATAGCTTTTTAAATAAAACAGGAAACATAGGTACATACTGATATAAATAAATGGATAAAGAAATCAAAGGTTTAATAAGTAATAGAGTATTTACATATGCTCAAAATGTTTCCCCACAAAATAACTTTGTGGTTGTTAAGGTGGCACACACCACCTTTAATGACCAAGTGAACATTATCAATCATGAGACAATTTGAAATCATGTACTCCTGATGAGATGAATGCATCATGCTTTTTGCGATAGTCTGACCAAAGATGCATAAAGTGAAAGTGAAGTCGCTCAGTTGTGCCTGACTCTTCACGACCCCATGGGCTGTAGCCTACCAGGCTCCTCCGTCCATGGGATTTCCCAGGCAAGAGTATTGTAGTGGGTTGCCATTTCCTTCTACTGACTCTAATCATGTATAAATGTCAGACAAAGCCAAATCGAGGGATGTTCTACAAAAATAGCTGGTCTTGAATTTGTAAAGCATCAAGATCATAACAGTAAAGGAAGAACTGAGCAATTCTTCCAGTTTGGAAGAATTTAAAGAAACAAACTGTAAACAACACATGGGCAAAACTTGAATGGGGTCTGATAATTAGAGGGAGGTAATATATGAATTCTACTCTTCTGATTTTCACATTTCACTGCAGTTATATTAGGGTATGCTATTGTTTTTCAGAAATAAATATTTGGGGGTGATTGAGAGTTGTTCTCATTATCCAGGGGGAAATTTTCTTTATACTTAAAAGATTTCTGAAGGTTGGTATTGTTTTAGAAATTTGAATATTAGCAATATTAAACTATTATTATGGCATATGTATGTATTGACCCATCAGAATGGACACTGAATGTTAGAAACCAATTCATGCCAACAAGATATCGGTTCTGGTGAGTTCCCTAAATGCATAGTGAATTATCCCAACTTAATGAAATTGGGATAACAAATAGCCCATTTTTTTCTCAATTATGTGAGGTATCATCCTTAGCAGATACTAAATATCATATACATGGATTTATTTCTGGATTATCTGTTCTGTTCCATTAATGTATTTGTCCATTTGTACAAGTTATGTGATCTAGTTCCATGCTCTACTTACTACATCTTCACACAATATATTGCTGTCTGGTTGGACAAGTCCTCCCTCTATTCCTGCTTATCAAAATTATCTAGATTATTTTTGAATAATGACTCTTTCCTATAAATTTTGTAATCAGTGTTTTAGGTAAGTGAAAAAAATCTGCAAATACTTCTAATTAGGATTACTTTGAAAGTCATAAACATTGCATCCAAAATTAAAATTATATTATTTTCTTCCTTCCAGGTGTTTCAGGGTGAATCACCTTCTCTTCAGTTTCAAGGGGCTATTTCTACAGGCCTCTTCACTGAGTTTGGAAGTTTTGAAATTTGTAATGCTTGTCTTCCAAACTCTGATATGTGTATGTCACAATAATAGATAGATAGAATAGCCCATTCTGTGGAAGTTTGCCAATTTTCACCCAAGTCATCTTAATGCTTGCTTTAGTAGAAAGGTGGATATGTCAGCAGTGATGAGCGATTTTGTATAAGCTCACTCAACAGCTTATACCTGTTTGTTTCTCTTGAAGAGACTTAGTCACTAATCTCAAGCATACCTGAATACGCCAAAATTGCTTCCACCTCTGGGTCTTTGTGCTAGTACTCCCTTTGCCTGAAATGTTATTTTCTGCTATCATTATGGTTAGCTATTTTTTTTTTTTTTTTTGTCTTTCTGACCTTAGCTAAAATAGCACTTCTTCAAATAATATTTCCCTGAGTACTCCATTTAAAATAGCCACCCAATTATTCCCTATCACATCATCTAATTGAATTATGTGCCTAGAACCATTCATTTAACTGCCCATCTTTTCTCAACTGCAGTGTGAGATCCATGAGATCAGTCTATTATATTATTTATTGCTCAGCACTGAAAAGGAAAAAGCACGTGGTAGACATTGAACTATTATTTTTTACTTAAAAAGAGGCAGTTATATCTATATCATCTCTCTAGAGAAAGGGAAAATTGAGGGGTGTGCCTATACTTGCAAAGACTAATAAAGTTTATCTATTACCCATGAACCTTTTCTTGGTCTGAAATCTTTTCTTGATTTATTTTTTGTCTTAAAATCAAAGATAAGTGTCCTACATAAGGACCTAAAAGGAAAATAAGAAATTTCAGCACCACTCTGTTTTCACCCAGTCTCCACAGTGGCTCAGGTACTCAGGTGCTGTTCTTACCTTCCATAGATATAGACTTTGATCTCAACTATTATATTAGAAAAATAATATGATAATATAATTGTAGTTAAAATATTAATAGTTGTTAATGACTTTGAGTGTTAACTCTACCAGGGGTACTTAAATTTTAATGAGGGCTTCTTGATGACCAAATACGCATAAAGATTTTTTTTTTGTAATGGATAAAAATCCATCTATTACTTTTGTTGGGAATGTGTTACCAATTTCGATTTTCAGTCAAATCTAGTAAAGGCCTTCTGAATATCTAATTTTTTTGAAAATAATTTTTCAAGAAAAAGAAAACTACTTAGAGGCTAATATAGATTGAATAACCCACCCCAAATTGTTATGTTTGTCCCCAAAACTTTTATAGTCAATTAATATTAACAGCCCTGTTAATTGGCAGCCCTAATGATCTCTGAACCAACTTCAGGGTCATTCTTACATTGTCTTATACAATGAGAAAACTGACCCATACTAATCTCCTTATCAAACAGTTGCTTGGCTGTACACTTTGTGTTGTCTACTGAACAGGCTTTCTCATTTTTTGCAATATGGATAGCCTTAGAAACTTCTAAATCTTTGGGTTTTGCTTCCTTTATGCTTAGCAATTCCATCTTGAAGTCATTTCTCTCTTCTTGATTTCAAACAGTCTGGAAGAGCCAAGCTATATCTTCAGTACTTTACATAGAAATAGATTCAGCTAAATATGCAATTTCATCACTCAAACGTTCTACCTTCCACAAAACACTAAAACATGAACACAATTCAACCAAGTTCTTTGCCACTTTATGACAGGATTGCCATTCCTCCAGTGTCCAATAACATGTTCTTCATTTCTGTCTGAAACCTCACCAGAATTGTCGTTGCCATTCATATTTCTGCCAACATTCTATTCAGGATTATTTAGGTATTCTCCAGGAAGACTGAGTCGTTTTCTACAGTTCTTTCACCAGAATTTGATCTTTCACCAGAATTGCCCAGTTCCAAAGTTACTTCGACATCTTAAAATATTTGTTACAGCAGCAGCCCCCTTCTCAGCATCAATTTTTGTCTTATCAGTTTGGGTTGTTGTAGCAAAAATATCATAGACTGAGTGGTAATTAAAAAACAAACATTTATTTCTCACAATTATAGAGGCTGAGAAAGTCAAGATCAAGTTGCCAGCAGAGGCTATGTCTGGTGATAGCCCAGTTACTCGTTCATAAACAGTTGTCTTTTCACTGTGTCTTCTTCACATGTTGAAAGGGGCAAGGTAGCTCAGTGCGGTTTCTTTTATAAAGGCACTTAGCTTATTCATGAAGACTCCATTCTCATGAACTAATTCCCTCTCAGAGGCTCCATATCCAAATATCATCACAATGGAGATAAGGTTTCAACATATGAACTTTGAGGGAGACACAAATATTAAGCTTCTGTATCTATGGCAGCTTCTGTATCTTATTTTGTAAAATAAGTTAGGTAAAACGATTTCCAACATTCTTTCCAGAAAAAAAAAAAATGTTTCTTTGACTCTGTACTCATTTCCTAAGTTTGGAAGAACATAGACCTTATTGGGAGAGACATACTTTTTGTCTCAGCAAATGTGAAGAAGCTAATCACTTAGGTATTGATTTTAATCCAGATTTTCTACCTTATATTTGAAGTTTTGACTCTTTCATTTGAAATCTCTTATTTGTATCCCAGAGCTAGGAGTTGTTTTCTAGGTAATTTATTTTTGACTTGTTTTCATCATCTTGATTCTAATCATCTTATTTGAATTTTCCCCAATATTTGTGGTCTATAAAATGACAAATTCAATTTTATGGGATCAGCAACTTAAGGACTTAAGGGACTAATCTGTAGAGGACAATTATTTTCATTCCTACTAATTAGATATCATAATCATAATATTTAGACCATATCATGGTCATACAAGCCTCATTCTTTATTTTGACTTCCAATCAAGGTTTGGTTATTCTATCCTAATGTAGTTACAGATAGAAAAATGTTAAATTTTAAATATTTGGTGGAGATACCTGTTGCTAAAAGATAATTGAGGCTGTTAAAACCAAATGTCTTTACTTCTAGTACTGCATTTACTGTAAAAAAAATAGTAACAATATAAATTCTGAATTAGGAAACTATCAGAACACCTCTTTCTATATCCACAAATGAAAATTTTCAGAATTAATTGTTTGCTTCAAATGAATTTCACAAGATATTATTTTGTTCCTGTTTGATGAAGAAAAATTTATATTATAGAAACTCATTGCTATTTCTTTCTTCACCATCATTGGGAAACTTAATTTTTATCACTATTATGCAGCTGTTCTCCAGGCAGTTTTGATTATGTTCATGACTATGTCACCACTAAATCCTTGGATGAATGAATATGTTAATACTGTTGTTTGACCTAATATTGAAGAAAGCAATAGAAATTTGAAAGCATTAGAAATTCTATCACTTTAAAAAAAAACTGATCTAAATATAGTTTAGGCATAGAAGGAAGAAAGAAAATATAAGATATTAAACTTCAGCTTGACAATTTTAAGTCTAAATCACATCCCATTAAACTTGTGGCATGAGGTTCAAGATTGCTCAAATAGTTATGGTAGTATCTTTTTGGAGTCACACTGTATTAGGATTCCACAAACTTAGGTTTTATTCCTAGTTACTTCACTAGGTTGAATTTAGTAATACCTCATAAGCCAAACCTCATTTTCTTCGGTCTAATGGGTATATTAATACCTTTCCCTCATAACCCATATGTTTAGGAAGACTAAATGAGAAAATATATACAATAAAAAGTTCTTTAAGTTTATCCTAATCAGAGATCATTGAGATTCTTATATATGTAAATTAATGTGCTTCACCAATTTTTAAAGGTTTTAACCATTATTTATTCAATTATTTTCCATTTCCTATTTTCTTCTCCTGGGACTTCAACTGTGTATGGTGATGCTCTCTCTCTCTCTTTTTTTTAAAATTTATTTTAATTGGAGGCTAATTACTTTACAATATTGTGGTTATTTTTGCCATACATTCACATGAATCAGCCATGAGTGTACATGTGTTCCCCATTCTGACCCTTCCTCCCACCTCCCTCCCGGACATCCCATCCCTCAGGGTCATCCCAGTGCACCAGCCCTGAGCACCCTGTCTCATGCATTAAACCTGGACTGGCAATCTATTTCATGTATGATAATATACATGTTTCAATGCTATTCTCTCAAATCATCCCACCTTCACCTTCTCCCACAGAGTCCAAAAGTCTGTTCTTTACATCTGTGTCTCTCTTGCCATCTCGTATATAAGGTCATTGTTACCATCTTTCTAAATTACATATATATATATATATATGTGTGTTAATATACTGTATTTGTGTTTTTCTTTCTGACTTACTTTGCTCTGTATAATAGGCTCCAGGTTCATCCACCTCATTAGAACTGATTCAAATGCATTCTTTTTAATAGCTGAGTAATATTTCATTGTGTATATGTACCACAGCTTTCTTATCCATTCTTCTGCCGATGGACATCTAGGTTGTTTCCATGGACTGGCTATTATAAACAGTCCTGCGATGAACATTGGGGTACATGTATCTCTTTCAATTCTGGTTTCCTTGGTGTGTATGCCCAGCAGTGGGATTACTGGGTCGTATGGCAGTTCTATTTCGTTTTTTAAGGAATCTCCACATTGTTCTCCATAGTGGCTGAACTAGTTTGCATTCCCACCAACACTGTAAGAGGGTTCCTTTTTCTCCACACCCTCTCCAGCATTTATTGTTTGTAGACGTTTGGATACCAGCCATTCTGACTGGAGTGACGTGGTACCTCATTGTGGTTTTGATTTGCATTTCTCTGATAATGAGTGATGTTGAGCATCTTCTCATGTATTTGTTAGCCATCTGTATGTCTTCTTTGGAGAAATGTCTGTTTAGTTCTGTGGCTCATTTTTTTATTGGGCCATTTATTTTTCTGGAATTGAGCTGCAGGAGTTGCTTGCATATTTTTGAGATTAATTATTTGTCAGTTGCTTTATTTGCTAGTATTTTCTCCCATTCTGAAGGCTGTCTTTTCACCTTGCTTATAGTCTCCTTAATTGTGCAAAAGCTTTTAAGTTTAATTAGATCCCATTTGTTTATTTTTGCTTTTATTTCCAATATTCTGGAAGGTGGGTCATAGAGGATCCTGCTGTGATTTATGTTGGAGAGTGTCTTGCCTATGTTTTCCTCTAAGAGTTTTATAGTTTCTGGTCTTACATTTAGATCTTTAATCCATTTTGAATTTATTTTTGTGTATGTTGTTAGAAAGTGTTCCAGTTTCATTCTTTTTTTTTTTTTTTCAGTTTCATTCTTTTACAAGTGGTTGACCAGTTTTCCCAGCACCACTTGTTAAAGAGATTGTCTTTTCTCCATAAAGGAGGCAAGGATATACAATGGTGATACTCTTGATGGTATCCTGCAGGTTTTGTCATTTTTGTTCATTTTTTATTCTTCAGACAGGATAATCTCAATTAGCCAGTTGTTGAGTTTGATGACTTTTCTGTCTGCTCAAATCTGCTGATGAAGGCATTGTATATTAAACTTCAGAAATTATGCTTGGTTTCTTTATTAATTTATACTCCTTTATCAATGTTCTGTATCTGGTGGGACATTGTTATATTTTCTTGCAGTTCTTCAGCCATGTTTTCTTTCACTCATTTGAAAATACTCACAGTAATTAATTTAAAGTCTTCTTATTGTACATCCAATATCAAGACTTCCTCAGGAATAAGTTTTATTTTTTACTTTCCCCCATATATGGGTCATACTCTGTTATTTCTTTGTATATCTCATATAATTTTAAACTAGATATGTCAATTAATATATGCGATAACTCGGCAAATAAGATTCCCCCTCATCCTCCAGGTTTGTCATTGTTTGCTTTTTTTTGTAATTTTTGCTTGTTTGTTTAGTGAATTTTCTGAACTAATTAGATAAACTCTGCATTCTCTGTCATATTTGGCAACTAAAGTCTCTGTTCCCTTAGCTTAGGGTCAACTAATGATTGGTGAGATATTTTCCACTGAGTGGTCTGAAACCAATAAATACTCCAGTCTTTGCTAATAGGCTCTGTGTAATTGTTAGGACATGCAGACAACCTTCTGTTGAACAGTTCACAATTCTACCTTAGCCTTTACTTCCTGCTTGCATAGCGCTTCAAGGTCTGCCAGGAGAGAGAGCTTAGGGCCTACTCAGATCTTTCTAGACCATGGACAAAGCCTTACACATTCATGTGGACTTCTAGACCCTCAAGACTGTTAATATTAATGGACATCTCATCCTGAGCTTTTCCTTTTAACGTTTTGATGTGTCTATTGTCTGTCTTTTTCAAACACTTCAGGCAACTGTGATGTTAAGATGTCCAGTAAATTCCCTTACAGAGAGACTTTTAGTACTGTATCACTGGATGAATTATAGTAAGATCATATATATTAATTATTTTAAAAATCTTTTTGAAAGGGAACCACCAGGTAGGTCAAATAATGACTATTCTTTGAGAATTATGCTTTAGAAAAATTCCAACTCCATTTTGCTCTCTTCAATACTGGGAATGTGAGTTGATTTCTTTCAAAGCTACCACAGAGATGGTAAATGCGGGAAGGGGCTAGAATAAATTTAAATACTACAAAACTCACTATTCTTATTGAGATTCATACACACTTTTTTTTTTTCTTTTACTAAATGTTTCCAAGATTGCTGCAAGTCTTTGGCTAATTCCAGAGTTCTGAAAATGTTGATTATAATAATCTGTCCCTCTTTTTATTGCTTTTAAGAAGTGATGAATATTTGGAATTTACCTTACACCTCTTTGGGCTTTCTCAATGTCTTAATGGTAAAGAATCCTTCTGCAATGCAGGAGATGAAGGTTTGAAGATCCCCTGGAAGAGGAAATAGCAGTCCACTAAAGTATTCTTGTCTGGAAAATCCCATGGACAGAGGAGCCTGGCAGGCTGCAGTCCATGGTCTCAAAAGACTCTGACACAATTGAATAAGAGAACGAGTCGAGCAAGTTACACCTTATTTTTGCTGATGTCACTCCTACTTTTATTCTTTCTTGTGTCATATTTTCCTTTTGACTAAATTACTCTTTGGTTATCTATAGTTTAAGCTATTCATTGCATTTTTATTTGGTTAATATAATTTTCAGTTCTAGAATCTCCAGATTGTTTTTTTCAAATCTGCAGTCATTTTAATACTTTTTAGTTCCTTACTAAAATTTTAAATTTTATCCCCATGCATATGGAAAGTGTCTGGTAATTTTACTGTGGGTACCTGTGGGTCTGGTCTATTAACTGGTATCTGTAATGATGCTCATCTTTAGGGTAGACATATATTCTTTAGTACCTTGAAACTAACAATCTAGGATCAATTTCAGATTTTAAAACTTGAGATTTTCTGGGCCATCAAAATAATGTGAAGTTAGGCAACAGTCCATGTGAGTTCTGGATTACTTCAGATTTGTCCTTGCTTCTCGGGTGCAGTTCTTCAGTCTCCCAATACTAATTGAAGAGTGATTTACTAGGGTCTCAAGCCCTGGCAAAATCTGAGTTCAAAATTTTGTCTCACCACCCCTGTGAGGTTGTCCAAAGCTCTATTCAGACTTTAAGATGCCTCACCAGGATCAGCAGAAGGAACACTAAGAGCCAGGCTGACTTCTCCGACTCTCTTCTTCTCAAATCCCTTGGCCAGGGTAGTTTTGATCTTGTGTGTTGATCCATTTATGGATATGATGCTTTAACTGAAGACACTGCTCTGTTTGGTTCTTATATTTAAGAATTTCAATTATCATATTTTAGCTAATCAGAACCAGTCCTACAACAGCATCGTTTATATTTCAGTTACCACAGTTTATTAAATGTGAGTACTTGCTTGAAGTACAAACTTTAATACCAGCTCTTCATTCCACAAATCATTATATAAAAACAGACTCACCTTATGATCAATGAACAATCATGTAGTTTCCTTAACCATCTATGAAGAACTGGTCATTGTGCACATGTTATTCAGTTCTTACACAGACAGAAAATCATGTAGTTTTGCTCCCTTCTTGTCTCTCAGAGATAACTCGTATGATCCATTTACAGCAATGGATAATTGAGAGTGGAAACTGGCCAACAAAGATGAAAGTGCAGCAGAGGAATAAATAGTGATACCACTGCAAGTAAAATTTCAATCAAATACAGTTGGAGCTATAAAAGAAAGAGTTAACAATGAGAATATTGACAATACCAGCACTGAAAAAACCTAGAGCCAGAGAAACTTAGCAAATGCAAATTATACACATAAATAAGGAAAGTGATTTGGGTAAAAACGATGAATATATCCCAGAGAAAGTAATGTTGACAGATATTCCATATTAAAGGAACTTTGGGAGATATTTCTCAACACTGAATATACAAAAGGTAAAATGTTGGAAATGGATTTAAACTTAGAAATGAATGTGACAATTCTCCAAGGCAGAAAAGGTATTTCCTCCAAATCATAAGTTATATGTCTAGAAGAAGATGAACATTATTGAAATCACTCAAAATATTATTTTCACAAAGAAGTAAAAAACTTAAATTTGGCAATATTTAAAATGCTGCACTAAATAAATATTAGTTTTACTATTCTTTTTTGTTTTCCTATTCATTTGTAACCAAAAGTAAGACAGTTTTTAATACCTTGACCAAAAATGTTTAAAGTTTACAGAAGAATGATGATTTTTCCTATTGATTATTAAGATTGGCATGGATTCATCTTATAGGACCACTTTTATGATCTTACACCACCACGCAATGTAAAGACTGTTTGTATTTTGTTTAGTCTTTCAGTTATCTTCAGCAAATGGTTTGGTATAAATTAGACTGCATCACCCTGTATAATTTTCAAAGGATTTGTTCATACAGAATCATATTTAATATCAACATTAGCTCTGTGAGATACAGTGGGTAGGTTTTATTATGTTCTGTATTTTATAAATGAAGAAACTGATATTGAAAGACAATTCATGGCCCAGAGTTAAATAGCTAATTAAGTGTGAAACTAAGATTCAAACTCAGGTTGATTTGAATAAAAATATCTTGTTTGTAACCACAAAATCCCTCTACTCTAAGGGAGTATTAATAGAATCTATCCTTCTAATTTGAGATATTTGTTGTACTACATAAGGCATCCTCAAATTCATTAGAATGTGCCTCAGTTCAGTTCAGTTGCTCAGTTGTGTTCGACTCTTTCTGACCCCATGGACTGCAGAACACCAGGCTTCCCTTTCCATCAACAACTCACAGAGATTACTGAAACTCATGTCCGTTGAGTCGGTGGTGCCATCCAGCTATCTCATCCTCTGTCATCCCTTTCTCTTCCTACCTTCAATCCTTCCCAGCATCAGGGTCTTTTCCAATGAGTCAGTTTTTTGCATCAGGCTTGGAAAAAGTATTGGAGTTTCAGCTTCAACATCAGTCCTTCCAATGAATATTCAGGACTGATCTCCTTTAGGATGGACAGGTTGGATCTCCTGGCAGTCCAAGAGACTCTCAAGAGTCTTCTCCAACACCACAGTTCAAAAGCATCAGTTCTTTGGCACTCAGATTTCTTTATAGTACAACTCTCACATCCATACATGACTATTGGAAAAACCATAGCCTTGACTAGATGGACCTTTGTTGAAAAAGTAATGTCTTTGCTTTCTAATATGTTGTCTAGGTTGGTTATGACTTCCCTTCCAAGGAGTAAGCATCTTTTAATTTCATGGCGGCAATCACCATCTGCAGTGATTTTGGAGCTGATTAAAATAAAGTCTATCACTCTTTCCCCATCTATTTGCCATGAAGTGATGGGGCCACATGCCATGATCTTAGTTTTCTGAATGTTTAGCTTTAAACCAACTTTTTCACTCTATTCTTTCACTTTCATCAAGAGGCTGTTTAGTTCCTCTTTGTTTTCTGCCATAAGGGTGGTGTCACCTGCATATCTGAGGTTATGGATATTTCTCCCAGCCATCTTGACTCCAGGTTGGGCTTCATCCAGTCCAACAATTCTGATGATGTACTCTGAATATAAGTTAAATAAGAAGGGTGATAATATACAAACTTGATGTACTCTTTTCCTTTTTGGAACCAGTCTATTGTCCCATGCCCAGTTCTAACTGTTGCTTCTTGACCTGAATACAGATTTCTCAGGAGGCAAAACAGGTGGCCTGATATCTCCATCTCTTTCAGAATGTTCCACAGTTGGTTGTGATCCACGTTGTCAAAGGCTTTAGCCTAGTCAATGAAACAGAAGTAGATGTTTTGGAACTCTGTTGCTTTTCCAATGATCCAACAGATGTTGGCAATTTGATCTCTTGTTCCTCTGCCTTTTCTAAATCCAGCTTGCACAACTGGATTTGGCTACTCAATACCAATTCATTTTTTTTCCAGTTCAGTTCAGTTCAGTCGCGCAGTCGTGTCCGACTCTTTGCGACCCAATGAATCGCACCATGCCAGGCCTCCCTGTCCATCACCAACTCCCGGAGTGTACTCAAGCTCATTTCCATCGATCCAGTGATGCCATCCAGCCATCTCATCCTCTGTCATCCCCTTCTCCTCATGGTCCCAAGCCCTCCCAGCATTAGGGTTTTTTCCAATGAGTCAACTCTTCGCACGAGGTGGCCAAAGTATTGGAGTTTCAGCTTCAGCATCAGTCCTTCCAATGAACACCCAGCACTGATCTCCTTTAGGATGGACTGGTTTGATCTCCTTGCAGGCCAAGGGACTCTCAAGAGTTTTCTCCAACACCACGGTTCGAAAGCATCAATTTTGCAGCGCTCAGCTTTCTTTACAGTCAAACTCTCACATCCATACATGACCACTGGAAAAACCATAGCCTTGACTAGATGGACCTTTGTTGGCAAAGTGATGTCTCTGCTTTTTAATATGCTATCTAGGTTGGTCATTACTTTCCTTCCAAGGAATAAGCGTCTTTTAATTTCTTGGCTACAATCACCATCTACAGTGATCTTGGAGCCCCCAAAAATAAAGTCTGACACTGCTTCCACTGTCTCCCCATCTATTTCCAGTGAAGTGATAGGACCAGATGCCATGATCTTAGTTTTCTGAATGTTGAGCTTTAAGCCAACTTTTTCACTCTCCTCTTTCACTTTCATCAAGAGGCTTTTTAGTTCCTCTTCATTTTCTGCCATAAGGGTGATGTCATCTGCATATCTGAGGTTATTGATATTTCTCCCGGCAATCTTGATTCCAGCTTGTGCTTCTTCCAGCCCAGCGTTTCTCATGATGTACCCTGCATATAAGTTAAATAAGTAGGGTGACAATATAAAGCCCTGATGTACTCCTTTTCCTCTTTGGAACCAGTCTGTTGTTCCATGTCCAGTTCTAACTGTTGCTTCCTGACCTGCATATAGGTTTCTCAAAAGATGAGTCAGGTAGTCTGGTATTCCCATCTCTTTCAGAATTTTCCACAGTTTATTGTGATCCACACAGTCGAAGGCTTTGGTATAGTCAATAAAGCAGAAATGGATGTTTTTTTCTGGAACTCTCTTGCTTTTTTGATGATCTAGCAGATATTGGCAATTTGATCTCTGGTTCCTCTGCCTTTTCTAAAACCAGATTGAACAGCTGGAAGTTCACAGTTCATGTATTGCTGAAGCCTGGTTTGGAGAATTTTGAGCATTACCTTACTAGCATGTGAGATGAGTCCAGTTGTGCTGTAGTTTGAGCATTCTTTGGGATTGCCTTTCTTTGGGATTGGAATGAAACCTGACCTTTTCCAGTCCTGTGGCCACTGATGAGTTTTCCAAATTGGCTGGCATATTGAGTGTAGCACTTTCACAGCATCATCTTTCAGGATTTGAAATAGCTCAACTGGAATTCCATCACCTCCACTAGCTTTGTTCGTAGTGATGCTTTCTAAGGCCCTCCTGACTTCACATTCCAGGATGTCTGGCTCTAGGTGAGGGATCACACCTTGGTGATTATCTGGGTAATGAAGATCTTTTTTTGTAGTTTCGTACAGTTTTTTTTTTCCTTACTTTTGTTTAAATATCTTTTGATTTTTTTATTGAAAGATAATTGTTTTACATGATTTTGTGTTTTCTGTCAAATTTCAACATTAATCAGCCATATGTATGCATATATCCCCTCCCTTTTGAAACTCCCTCACATCTCCCTCATCCTTCTTCTCTAGATTGATACAGAGCCCTTGTTTGAGTTTCCTGAGCCATGCAGGAAATTCCCATTGGCTATCTACTTTACATATGGTAATGTAAGTTTCCATGTTACTCTCAACATACATTTCACCATCTCCTCCCACTCCCCATGTCCATAAGTCTATTCTCTATGTCTGTTTCTCAATTTCTGTCCTGCAAATAAATTCTTTATTATCATTTTTCTAGTTTCCATATATATTCATTAGAATAAAATATTTATCTGTTTCTGACTCAGTTAACTCTATATAATAGGTTCTAGGTTCATCCACCTCATCAGAACTGACTCAAATATATTCCTTTTTTATGGCTGAGTAATATTATATTGTGTACACATACAACAGCTTCTTTATCCATTCATCTGTTGATGGACATCTAGGTTGCTTCCATGTTCTAGCTATTCTAAATATTGCTGCAGTGAACAATGGGATACATGTGTCTTTTTCAATTTTGCTTTCCTCAGGGTATATGCCTAGGAATGGGATTGCTGGCTGGGTCATATGGTGGTTTTATTCCTAGTTTTTTTAAGGAATGTCCATAATGTCTTCCATAGTGGCTGTTTCAATTTATATTGCCAACAACAGTGCAAGTGTTCCCTTTTCTCCACACCTTCTTCAGCATTTATTGTTTGTAGACCTTTTGATGAGTGTCATTCTGACTGGTGTGAGGTGATATCTCAATGTAGTTTTTATTTTCATTTCTCTAATAATGAGCAATGTTGAGCATATTTTCATGTGTTTGTTAGCCATCTGTATGTCTTATTGGGAGAAATGTCTGTTTACATCTTTTTCCCACTTTTTGATTGGGTTGTTTGCTTTTCTGGCATTGAGTTGTATGAGCTGCTTTTATATTTTGGAAATCAATCCTTTGTTAGCTGTTTCAGTTGCTATTATTTTCACCCATTCTGAGGGCTGTATTTTCACCTTGCTTATAATTTCCTTAATAATCCAGGATGTCTGGCTCTAGGTGAGTGGTCACACCATCATGATTATCGGGGTATTGAACATCTTTTTTGTGTAATTCTTCTATGCATTCTTGCCACCTCTTCTTAAAATCTTCTGCGTCTGTTAGGTGCATACAATTTTTGTCCTTTATTGAGCCCATCTTTGCATGAAATATTCCCTTGGTATCTCTAATTTTCTTGAAGAGATCTCTAATCTTTCCCATTCTATTGTTTTCCTCTATTTATTTGCATCGATCCCTGAGAAAGGCTTTCTTATCTCTCCTTGCTATTCGTTGGAACTCTGCATTTAAATGGGTACGTCTTTCCTTTTCTCCTTTGTTTTTCGCCTCTCTTCTTTTCACAGCTATTTGGAAGGCCTCCTCGGAATGTGGTCCACTGGAAAAGGGAATGACAAAGCACTTCAGTGTTCTTTCTTTGAGAACCCCATGAGCAGTATGAAAAGGCAAAAAGATAGGACACTGAAAGATGAACTCCCCAGGTTGGTAGTTGCCCAATATGCTACTGGAGATCAATGGAGTAATAACTCCAGAAAGAATGAGGGGATGGAGCCAAAGCAACAACAACATCCAATTTTGGCTGTGACTGGTGATAGAGACAAGGTCTGATGCTGTAAAGAGCAATATTGTATAGAAACCTGGAATGTTAGGTTCTGAATTAAGGCAAATTGGAAGTGGTCAAACAGGAGATGGCAAGAGTGAACGTCGACATCCTAGGAATCAGCGAGCTAAAATGGACTGGAATGGGTGAATTTAACTCAAATGACCATTATATCTACTACTGTGGGCAGGAATCCTTTAGAAGAAATGGAGTAGGAGGGAACTAAGATGGCAGAGGAATAGGACGGGGGAGACCACTTTCTCCCCTACAAATTCATTGAAAGAACATTTGAACGCTGAGCAAACTCCACAGAACAACTTCGGATCACTAACAGAGGACATCAGACACCCAGAAAAGCAGCCTGTTGTCTTCGAAAGGAGGTAGGACAAAATTTAAAAGATAAAAAGAGAGACAATAGAGTTAGGGATGGAGACCCGTCCCTGGAAGGGAGTCTTAATAGAGGAAGTTTCCAATCACCAGGAAATCCTCTCACTGGCGGGTCTGGGGGAAGTTTTTGAATCTCGGAGGGCAACCTAACTGGGAGGAAAAATAAAAAAAACCCACAGGTTACATGTCTAAAAGCAACTCCCAGCAGAAAAGTACCCCAAACGCTCTCATCCACCACCAGCAAGTGGGGGTGGAATGGAGAGGAGCGGGTGGTAGTGCTTAGGGTGAGGACCGGGCCTGAATGCCCTGAGGGCAATCAGAAGGAGCTAACGTGAGATAGCAACTTAAACTGTGGGATAGTAAGAGAGAGAGAATTAAGTTGGGAAAAGCCCTAAACGTAGGCACTACCTGCCGGTTCCCAGAACGAAGGACTGAGCGAATACCAGAGAAGAGCTAGGCAGCAGCGGACCAGCCCATCCCCCACTGGAGGCAGGGGGTAGGGGGAAGGGGCAAACTCGGCCCTAGAGACTGCACCCCCTACCAAACCGCAAACAGGCTTCCAGCTTCTAACCAAAGACTTCCCGAGATTCTAGATGGTCGACATCCACCGGGAGGGTCACAGCCAGAAATCAGCTTCCCAGAAGGGACACAAGGCGCACCCCACCAGTGCTCCCAGAAACTGAGGCTGAGACTGCAAAGGGGATAAGGCGCCCTGCACCCGGGGAGAGTGCACCCATCAAGCTCCTGGCTGCCTGAGCTGCTCCAACTGGGGAAGGCAAAAACGCAGGCCCAACCCAGTCTGTGCTTTTGTGGAATACCCAAAAACCAGAATCTGAGTGGCTTAGGCCTGGGAAGTCCACACAATGCAGGGCCAGCTCCCTGGAGAGCAGCCTGGAGCCTGAGCAGTGTAGACGGGGGAGGCACACACACCCGCCTCTAACGGAGACAAATCCAGTGTGGCCTGAACACAGCGAGTGCTCCCCACACATGCCAGTGACATTTGTCTGTAGTGCCCCTCCCTCCCCACAGCACGACTGAACAAACAAACCTAAACAAGAGACCACCTCTGCCCGCCTGTGTCAGTGCGGAAATTAGACACTGAAGAGACCTGCAAACAGAAGCCAAAAAAACAAAGGGAACCGCTTCAGAAGTGACAGGTGCAACAGATTAAAATCCCTGTAGTTAACACCGACTACACCAGAAGTGGCCTATAGATATCGAGAAGTGTAAGCTGGAACACTTATCTGAAACTGAACCGAACCCACACTGCCTGCAACAGCTCCAGAGAAATTCCTAGATATATTTTTACTACTTTTTTTTTTACTCTTAATTAAACATTTTTTTCTCTTTCTTTTTTTTTTACTTTTTCTTTTTCTTTTTTTTTAAGTGCTCTATTACTCCTCTATTACTCCTTAATTATCATTTTTATAACACTATAACCTGGCCAAAAAAAAAAAAAAAGACCCTATTTTTAAAGTGAACTCCATATATATTTCTTAATTTTTTTGTGTGTTTTTGTGGGTTTTTTATTATTGTATTTTCAAGAGTCTAACCTCTACTCTAGATTTTTAATCTTTGTTTTTCAGTATTTGATATCAATTTTGGACATTTAAGAATCCAACCTTCAGTACCCATTTTTACTCAGTAGTGTGATTACTTGTTTGATCACTCTCTCCCCCTTTTGATTCTCCTTTTTCTCCCCCAGATCACCTCTATTTCCTTCCTCTCCCTTCTCTTCTCAATCCAATTCTGTGAATCTCTGTGGGTATTCTGGGTTGTGGAGAACACTTAGGGAACAGAGTACAACTTAGATCTGTCTCTCCTCTCTTGAATGCCCCTTTTTCTCCTCCTGCTCACCTCTATCTCCTTCCTCCCTCTCCTATTCTTCATGTAACGCTGTGAACCTCTCTGGGTGTCCCTCACTGTGTAGAATCCTTTCACCATTAACCTAGAAGTTTTATTATCAGTGCTGTATGGAGAGAGAAGTCTTGAGGCTACTAAAAGAATAAGACTGAAATCCAGAGGCAAGAGGCTTAAGCCCAAAACCTGAGAACACCAGAGAACTCCTGACTACAGGGAACATTAATTAATAAGAGATCATCCAAAAGCCTCCATACCTACACTGAAACCAACCACCACCCAAGAGCCAATAAGTTCCAGAGCAAGACATACCACACAAATTCTCCAGCAACACAGGAACACAGCCCTGAGTGTCAACATACAGGCTGCCCAAAGTCACACCAAACCCATACACACATCTCAAAACTCACTACCGGACACTGCATTGCACTCCAGAGAGAAGAAATCCAGCTCCACCCATCAGAACACCGACAAAATCTTCTCTAACCAGCAAACCTCAACAAGCCAAACACCCAGATCCACCCAATGGGAGAAACCTCCACAATAAAAAGGAACCACAGACTACCAGAATACAAAAAAGCCACCCCAAACCCAGCAATCTAAATAAGATGAAAAGGCAGAGAAATACCCAGCAGGTAAAGGAACATGAAAAATGCTCACCAAGCCAAACAAAAGAGGAGGAGATAGGGAATCTACCTGAAAAAGAATTTTGAATAATGATAATAAAAATGATCCAAAATCTTGAAAACAAAATGGAGTTACAGATAAATAACCTGGAGAAAAGGATTGAGACAATGCAAGAAATGTTTAACAAGGACCTAGAAGAAATAAAAAAGAGTCAATTAAAAATGAATAATGTAATAAATGAGATCAAAAACACTCTGGAGGGCAACAAAAGTAGAATAATGGAGGGAGAATAAAGGATAAGTGAGGTAGAAGATAAAATGGTGGAAATAAATGAAGCAGAGAGGAAAAAAGAAAAAAGAATCAAAAGAAATGAGGACAAACTCAGGGACCTCTGAGACAATGTGAAACGCCCCAACATTCGAATCATAGGAGTCCCAGAAGAAGAAGACAAATAGAAAGGCCATGAGAAGATACTCGAGGAGATAATAGCTGAAAAGTCCAAGAAACCCAGAGAGTCCCAAACAGGATAAACCCAAGGCGAAACACCCAAAGACACATATTAGTCAAATTAACAAAGATCAAACACAAAGAACAAATATTAAAAGCAGCAAGGGAAAAACAACAAATAACACACAAGGGGATTTCCATAAGCATAACAGCTGATCTTTCAATAGAAATCCTTCAGGCCAGAAGGGAATGGCAGGGCATACTTAAAGTTATGAAAGAGAATAACCTACAACCCAGATTACTGTACCCAGCAAAGATTTCATTCAGATATGAAGGAGAATTCAAAAGCTTTACAGACAAGCAAAAGCTGAGAGAATTCAGCATCACCAAACCAGCTCTTCAACAAATGATAAAGGATCTTCTCTAGACAGGAAACACAGAAAGGTTGTATGAACGTGAACCCAAAACAACAAAGCAAATGGCAATGGGACCATTCTTATCAATAATTACCTTAAATGTAAATGGGTTGAATGCCCCAACCAAAAGACAAAGACTGGCTGAATGGATACAAAAGGAAGACCCCTACATATGCTGTCTACAAGAGACACACCTCAAAGCAAGGGACATATACAGACTGAAAGTGAAGGGCTGTAAAAAAATATGCCATGCAAATGGAGACCAAAAGAAAGCAGGAGTCGCAATCCTTATATCAGATAAAATAGACTTAAAAATAAAGGCCGTGAAAAGAGACAAAGAAGGACACTACATAATGATCAAAGGATCAATCCAAGAAGAAGATATAACAATTATAAATATATATGCACCCAACATAGGAGCACAGCAATATATAAGGCAAATGCTAACAAGAATGAAGGGGGAAATTAACAATAACACAGTAATAGTGGGAGACTTTAATACCCCACTCACAACTATGGACAGATCAACTAAACAGAAGATTAACAATGAAACACAAATGTTAAATGACATAATGGTCCAGCTAGACCTAATTGATAGCTATAGGACATTTCACCCCAAAACATTCAATCTCAGCTTTTTCTCAAGTGCACATGGAAACTTCTCCAGAATAGATGACATCCTGGGTCATAATCTAGCCTTGGTAAATTAAAAAAAATTTTAAATCATTCCAGTCATCTTTTCTGACCACAATGCAGTAAGATTAGATCTCAATTACAGGGAAAAAAAAAACTATTAAAAATTCCAACATATGGAGTCTAAATAACATGCTTATGAATAACCAACAAATCATAGAAGAAATCAAAAAAGAAATCAAAATATGCATAGAAACGAATGAAAATGAAAACACAACAACCCAAAACCTATGGGACACTGTAAAAGCAGTGCTAAGAGGAAGGTTCATAGCAATACAGGCTTACCTCAAGAAACAAGAAAAAAGTCAAATAAATAACCTAACTCTACACCTAAAGCAACTAGATAAGGAAGAAATGAAGAAACCCAGGGTTAGTAGAAGGAAAGAAATCTTAAAAATTAGGGCAGAAATAAATGCAAAAGAAACTAAAGAGACCATAGCAAAAATCAACAAAGCTAAAAGTTTGTTTTTTGAAAAGGTAAATAAAATTGACAAGCCGTTAGCCAGACTCATCAAGAAACAAAGGGAGAAGAACCAAATCAACAAAATTAGAAATGAAAATGGAGAGATCACAACAGACAACTCTGAAATACAAAGGATCATAAGAGACTACTACCAGCAGCTCTATGCCAATAAAATGGACAACTTGGAAGAAATGGACAAATTCTTAGAAAAGTATAACTTTCCAAAACTGAACCAGGAAGAAATAGAAGATCTTAACAGATCCATCACAAGCATGGAAATCGAAACTATAATCAGAAATCTTCCAGCAAACAAAAGCCTAGGACCAGATGGCTTCACAGCTGAATTCTACCAAAAATTTAGAGAAGAGCTAACACCTATCTTACTCAAACTCTTCCAGAAAATTGCAGAAGATGGCAAACTTCCAAACTCATTCTATGAGGCCACCATAACCCTAATACCAAAACCAGACAAGGATGCCACAAAAAAAAGAAAACTACAGGCCAATATCAATGATGAACATAGATGCAAAAATCCTTAACAAAATTCTAGCAAACAGAATCCAACCACATATTAAAAAGATCATACATCATGACCAAGTTGGCTTTATCCCAGGAATGCAGGGATTCTTTAATATCTGCAAATCAATCAATATAATACATCACATTAACAAATTGAAAGATAAAAACCATATGATTATCTCAATAGATGCAGAGAAAGCCTTTGACAAAATTCAACATCCATTTATGATAAAAACTCTCCAGAAAGCAGGCATGGAAGGAACATACCTCAACATAATAAAAGCTATATATGACAAACCCACAGCAAACGTTATCCTCAATGGTGAAAAATTGAAAGCATTTCCCTTAAAGCCAGGAACAAGACAAGGGTGCCCACTCTCACCACTACTATTCAACATAGTTTTGGAAGTGTTGGCCACAGCAATCAGAGCAGAAAAAGTAATAAAAGGAATCCAGATAGGAAAAGAAGAAGTAAAACTCTCACTGTTTGCAGACAATATGATCCTCTACATAGAAAACCCGAAAGACTCTACCAGAAAATTACTACAGCTAATCAATGAATACAGTAATGTTGCAGGACATAAAATTAACACACAGAACTCCCTTGCATTCCTATACGCTAACAATGAGAAAACAGAAAGTGAAATTAAGGAAACAATACCATTCACCATTTCAACAAAAAGAATAAAATACTTAGGAGTATATCTACCTAAAGAAACAAAAGACCTATACATAGAAAACTATAAAACACCGATGAAAGAAATCAAAGAGGACACAAACAGATGGAGATATATACCGTGTTCATGGATTGGAAGAGTCAATATTGTGAAAATGGCTATACTACCCAAAGGAATCTATAGATTCAATGCAATCCCTATTAAGCTACCAACGGTATTTTTCACAGAACTATAACAAATAATTTCACACTTTGCGTGGAAATACAAAAAAACTTCGAATAGTCAAAGCAATCTTGAGAAAGAATGGAACTGGAGGAATCAACCTGCCTGACTTCAGGCTTTACTACAAAGCCACAGTCATCAAGACAGTATGGTACTGGCACAAAAACAGAAATATAGATCAATGGAACAGAATAGAAAGCCCAGAGATAAATCCACGAACCTATGGAAACCTTATCTTCGACAAAGGAGGCAAGGATATACATTGGAAAGAAGACAAACTCCTTAACAAGTGGTGCTGGGAATCCTGGTCAACCACTTGTAAAAGAATGAAACTAGAACACCTTCTAACATCATACACAAACATAAACTCAAAATGGATTAAAGATCTAAATGTAAGACCAGAAACTATAAAACTCCTAGAGGAGAACATAGGCAAAACAGTCTCCGACATAAATCACAGCAGGATCCTCTATGACCCACCTCCCAATATATTGGAAATAAAAGCAAAAATAAACAAATGGGACCTAATTAAACTTAAAGGCTTTTGCACAACAAAGGAAACTATAAGCAAGGTGAAAAGACAGCTTTCAGAATGGGAGAAAATAATAGCAAACGAAGCAACAGACAAAGGATTAATCTCAAAAATATAGAAGCAGCTCCTGCAGCTCAATTCCAGAAAAATATATGGCCCAATCAAAAAATGGGCCAAAGAATTAAACAGAAATTTCTCCAAATAAGACATACAGGTGGCTAACAAACACATGAAAAGATGCTCAACAACACTCATTATCAGAGAAATGCAAATCAAAACCACAACTAGGTACCATTACATGCCAGTCAAGACGGCTGCTATGCAAAAGTCTACAAGCAATAAATCCTGGAGAGAGTGTGGAGAAAAGGGAACCCTCTTACACTGTTGGTGGGAATGCAAACTAGTACAGCCACTATGGAAAACAGTGTGGGGATTTCTTAAAAAACTAGAAATAGAACTGCCATATGACCCAGCAATCCCACTCCTGGGCATACACACTGAGGAAACCAGAACTGAAAGAGACACGTGAACCCCAATGCTCATTGCAACACTGTTTATAATTTCCAGGACATGGAAGCAACCTAGATGCCCGTCGGCAGACGAATGGATAAGGAAGCTATGGTACATATACACAATGGAATCTTACTCAGCCATTAAAAAGAATTCATTTGAATCAGTTTTAATGAGATGGATGAAACTGGAGCCCATCATACAGAGTGAAGTAAGCCAGAAAGATAAAGACCAATACAATATACTAACGCATATATATGGAATTTAAAAAGATGGTAATGATAACCCAATATGCAAAACAGAAAAAGAGACACAGATGTACAGAACACACTTTGGGACTCTGTGGGAGAAGCGAGGGTAGGATGTTCTGAGAGAATAGCATTTAAACAAGTATACTATCAAGGGTGGAACAGACCACCAGCTCAGGTTGGATGCATGAGACAAGTGCTCAGGGCTGGTGCACTGGGAAGACCCAGAGGGATGGGATGGGGAGGGAGGCGGGAGGGGGGATCGGGATGGGGAATACACGTAAATCCATGGCTGATTCATGTCAATGTACGGCAAAAACGACTATAATATTGTAAAGCAATTAGCCTCCTACTAATAAAATTAAATGAAAAAAAAAAGAAAGAAAATGAAATGGAATGGTCATCATAGTCAACAGAAGAGTCCGAAATGCAGTACTTGGATGCAGTCTCAAAAATGACAGAATGATCTCTGTTTGTCTTCAAGGCAAACCATTCAATATCACGATAATCCAAGCCTATGTCCTGACCAGTAACATTGAAGAAGCTGAAGTTGAATGGTTCTATGAAGACCTACAAGACCTTTTAATGCTAACACCCAAGAAAGATGTCCTTTTCATTATAGGGGACTGGAATGCAAAAGTAGGAAGTCAAGAGATACCTGGAGGAACTGGCAAATTTGGCGTTGGAGTACAGAATGAAGCAGGGAAAAGGCTAACAGAGTTTTGCCAAGAGAACACATTGATCATAGCAAACATCCTCTTCCAATAACACAAGAAAAGACTCTACACATGGACATCACCAGATGATCGACACCGAAATCAGATTGATTATATCTTTTGCAGCCAAAGATGGAGAAGCTCTATACAGTCAGCAAAAAGATGACTGGGAGCTGACTATGGCTCAGATCATGAACTCCTTATTGACAAATTCAGACTTAAATTGAATAAAGTGGGGAAAACCACTAGACCATTCAGGTATGCCCTAAATCAAATCCCTTATGATTATACAGTGGAAGTGAGAAATTGGTTTAAGGGACTAGATCTGATAGAGTGCCTGATGAACTATGGATGGAGGTTTGTGCCATTGTACAGGATACAGTAATCAAGACTATCCTCAAGAAAAAGAAATGCAAACATAAGAAAAAAGCAAAATGGATCGTACTAGCTAAGACAAATGTTGAATAGTTGACTAAATAATAGCAAATGAAAATTACCCTCCTTTTCATTGTGGTTCATGAAAGAGTTGTTAAATCCTGGCCACTGTGAAGGGCTAGGCTGAGAGGGGCCAGAGAAAAAATGAATGATTGTGCATATGTGTATAAATTATAATTTGAAATAATTACTTTTTACACTGTGCTAGTCAACCTTCAGTTTTTTAAATTTGGTGTGATGTTGAGAGTTGACTTTATTTTCTTGGTGTATATTACTCTTTATTCTATCAATCAGTATCCTGTCTTTTTATACTCATTTCTTGCTCAGCTTTACCCTCTTGTTTATTTCTATGTGCATCATCTTCTCTTTAAGGTCAAGAGAGAGCATTCAGGGAGCAAGATGAAAATCTGTTTGTTCACATATATAAACAAACATCTTATGTTTTTTTGTGTCCCTGTGAACTCTTGCAGAAGGTTTAAAGATCCAGAAAAAAGCAAATGAACAGTTTGATTCTAATTTAACCTTGAATTGTAATATGCATCAACAACTCCAATGGTGAGATTAGGGAGTCTTTTGTGGTGTTGGGAAGAGAGTGTCTTAGTTCATTTACCCACTACGTGTTCTGAACAGAGATCCCTGAGTTATTTTTTCCTATATATTTTTCTTTTTAAAACCTTTTTGTTTTGTATTGGAGGATAGTTGATTAACAATGTTGTGATAGTCCTAGGTAGGCAGCAAAGTAATTCAGTCATATATATACATATATCAATTCTCCCCCAAACTGTCCTCCTATGCAGGCTGCCACATAACATTGAGCAGTGTTCCCTGTGCTATACAGTTGATCCTTGTTTGTTACCCATTTTAAATACAGCAGTGTGTACCTCTCCATCACAAACTCCCCAGCTATCCTTTGCCCCCATCCTTCTCCCAGCAACCACAAGTTTGTTCTCTGTTTCTATTTTGTAAATAAGTTCATTTGTGTCATGTCATTTTATATTCCACATATATTTTTCATAAAGAAAAGATCACTGGGATTTGGTGGAAAATTCAAAGAATTCATCATCATATTTAGTCTTGCAAAGAACACCCATCTTGAAACAGGGGATGCTTAAAAGTGCATTTTACAACAAATAAAATGGACACAGTGAAACAAAATATGAGATAGCTTAGTTGTTTCTAGAAAACAATGTGTTTATTAGAAAACTGACTTTCTAAAAATGATTATAATAGTCTATAAATTTCTGTACAGGATTACTACTATATTGTCAGTATTATTAAATATGCCATTATATTATTGCTGACAGCCTTTTGCACAGGAAATAAACAGCAAAAACTCGTCAGTCTCAGCAGTAAACTACAATGGCAGCAAACTTAATCTGGTGTTAATTATACTTGTGGAAAACTAAATCAAGCATCAAAAACCACAGGTTATTCTAGGCTTCCTCTAGCATAAGCAGAAAGTCTTGAGGGCCCATAACATATTATTTTTGTTGACAGTCTTCCATTTTGTGACCAATTGATTTCATGTTTCTGATATACTCTGTCTTGATTGCACTTAGCTCTATCTTCTCTTGGCCTCCAAGCAGCAAGTTTGTTAATCCTCCTATTTCTGTATATTTAAGCAGGATTACAAACTTCAAATACCTTGTAAAATGAACCTTTATACAATCATTCAAAACTGTTTAAGTGATCCAGTGATGGAAGTATCAGCCTTGTAAGTAAATACAGAACATTTTGGAAATCATGCCAAGTGTTTATTTTATGACCCGTTTGTAGTTACTAAGAAAGGATAAATGAAAACTCTGGGAAATGTAAAATGGCAGAGCATTTTGCATTAAATTACTATTTTCTCACAATGAGAAAAGGATAATACTATTTTTTAAAGTCTATTCTGATTAAGGAATGTGATTATGGCAAGATCATTGACAAGTAAGTGAAGATTTTTAAACTCCTCAATCTTTGATACACTTGTAAAAGAATGTTACTAAAATGAATAAGCAAACAGATATGAACAATGGACACATTTCACTACAAGAGTTTCTTAAAGTTTTATATAACTATATGATGATTGATCAAGAAATAAAATTCTCCTCTGCTATTTTTCAAACAGGGTAGAAACCCTCTATGCTTCTATACTTTCTTGAGAGTTACCGTCTATCTCCTTCCTCCCTTCTTTCATCCCTTCTGTCTCTTCCTCCCTTGTTTCTTTCTTTCCTTTTACCTGCTTTCCCATCTACCTTCCTGCCTTCTTCATCTTCATCCTTCCTACCTTTCAGATCTCCTTTCCTCCCTCTCTCAACCTTATTTCTGTCTCCATCTCCATCTCTTTGCATTCCCATAAACATTTCTTAAGCAACTACTCTGTATGAGGTCTTGAAGTCACAATACCAAATAAGATAAAACCCTTGCCCTCAAGGAGTTAATAACTTAGGGAGAGAGAGAGAAAGAGAGATGAACATGAATATAAAAAAATGCAATATAGAGACTTATCTGATGGTCCAGTTAAGAATCTGCTTTGCTGAGTAATATTCCATGGTGTATATGTACCACAGCTTCCTTATCCATTTGTCTGCCGATGGGCATCTAGATTGCTTCCATGTCCTGGCTATTATAAACAGTGCTGCGATGAACATTGGGGTGCATGTGTCTCTTTCAGATCTGGTTTCCTCGGTGTGTATTCCCAGAAGTGGGATTGCTGGGTCATATGGCAGTTCTATTTCCAGTTTTTTAAATCTCCACACTGTTCTCCATAGTGGCTGTACTAGTTTGCATTCCCACCAACAGTGTAAGAGGGTTCCCTTTTCTCCACACCCTCTCCAGCATTTATTGCTTGTAGACTTTTGGATAGCAGCCATCCTGACTGGTGTGTAACGGTACCTCATTGTGGTTTTGATTTGCATTTATCTGATAATGAGTGATGTTGAATCAGTTCTAATGAGATGGATGAAACTGGAGCCCATCATACAGAGTGAAGTAAGCCAGAAAGATAAAGACCAATACAGTATACTAACGCATATATATGGAATTTAGAAAGATGGTAACGATAGCCCAATATGCAAAACAGAAAGAGACACAGATGTACAGAACAGACTTTTGGACTCTGTGGGAGAAGGCGAGGGTGGGATTTTTCAAGAGAACAGCATCGAAACATGTATATTATCAAGGGTGAAACAGATCACCAGCCCAGGTTGGATGCATGAGACAAGTGCTCGGGGCTGGTGCACTTGGAAGACCCAGAGGGATAGGGTGGGGAGGAAGGTGGGAGGGGGGAACGGGATGGGGAATACATGTAAATCCATGATTGATTCATGTCAATGTATGGCAAAAACCACTACAATATTTTAAAGTAATTAGCCTCCAACCAATAAAAATAAATGGAAAAAAAAAAAAAAAAGAAGAAGAAGAACCTGCTTTGCAATGCAGGGGAAGTGGATTTGATCCTTGACTGACTGGGGTGCTAAGATCCCACATACTGCAGAGCAACTAAGATCACACCACAACTACTGAGCTTGCACACCACGTGAAAAGATCCCATATGACTCAATGAAGATCCCACATGCTGCAACTAAAACCCATATTAGCAAATAAATAAATAAATATTTTTAATTATAAAAATACAATGTAGAGTTTACAATTAAAAAAAACACAAAGTAAATGCTATAGTAGAGATATTCACTGGTGCTATGAAAAAACAGAAAGTGGGCATATACATCAGACTGACTGGAGGGAGTGATCAAGAAGGATTCTTGGAGATTTCATGCTTATGATGGAATTTAAAGGACAGATAAGAGTTCATTGCAGCAATATTCACAATAGCCAAGATATATTTATACACACCAATAGTGAAATAGTATTCACCCTTAAAAGAAGAAGGAAATTCTGCACTATGTGACAACATAGATGGAGTTAGAAGACATTATGTTAAGCAGAATAACTAAAACACAGAAAGGAAAATACTATGATACCATAGTATGTGATGTCTAAAATATTCTAACTGACTAATATAAAATAGTCAAAATCAAAGAAGCTGAAAGTAAAGTGGTGTTTTCCAGGGGCTGAGGAGAAGGGGAAATTAGATGATTTTGGCCAAAAAGCACAAAATTTCAGGTATGCAAGATGTATAAGTTTCGGAGTTCTAATGTACAGCATGGTGACATTTGCTAAGAGGATAGATTTTAAATCAAATCCTCTCACCTCTACCCTCCCCACACACATGCACACACTAATGTAACTATGTAGTTATGATAGTTATAATAATTAACTGAATTGTAGTGATCATTTAAAATGAATATATATATCAAAACCTCATGTTGTATACTTTAAACATACAATTTTATACATTAATGTCTCAATAAAGAAGAATTAGTAGGGATTAGCTATAGTGGATAAGCAAAGGGCATCATAAGCAGTAAAATGAAGATATACAATAACATAAAGTTATCAGTCATTCAAGATTCTTTCTAGAACTTACGTACAGTATACTGAGAGGAGAGCTCACATGTGTAATATGAAGGAGGCAAGATCATAGAAATGGACATTAGTCAGAATATGAAATCATCTATGTGCTAAATTTAAGAAACTGACTTTTTTTCTGGAAGATCTGGGAAAACTTTGAAATATTTTAAGCATGAAAATGGCAGAATCATGTTATGGGTTTGTAAATGATCACTTCAGAATTAGTGTGTAGAAAAGGAGGATGAGATAACTTAAAGCAGGAGACCAGGCTAGGGACTGAGGCAACAAGTAGGCAAGCATGGATGAGACTTATATGAGGAAATGGCTTTTGAAGAACAAAGGAAGGAATAGATTTTGGAGTTATTGAGGATGTGTCCTCCCAGGACTCAATTATATCCTATAATTGTCCTAATTTGATTATATCCTATGCTTATTTCAAAACACTTATGACATATGGTATTGGTGGTATGGTGGTGAGCATAGCTATCTTCCAAAGCATTTATGACAGTTGTAACTATTACTCAGTCACTCCACATCCAGTGACTTGTACAACACCTTTAACATAGAAAGTGCTCAATAAATATTTTTGAATAAATTAAAATGATCTAGAATTTTAGGAAATCCTGGTTCAGGAAATGAGGTACTTAACCTTGCTTTACAAAGATGACGTTATTGCAAAGTCCAAAGTGTATTCATGGAAGTCAGTAGCTGAAGTGAAAGGTGATTGTAAAACAAGTGATCATGAGACAAATGTACTGAATTGGTTATCTAGATGAATATTTGTTTGAGTCTCTTGAGAATGTATTAAGGAATTTGTGTTCATGGTAGCTTCTGAAGAGGAAAAATCTTGCTAAAACTTGGTTTCTGGCTACAAAATTGATTTCTAGTGAGGTGCTCACACATAGGCAATTGTGAATAACACACATAAGCATAAATGAATATCAATATTGTTAAAAATGGGCTTCCTTGGTGGCTCGGACAGTAAAGAATTTGCCTGCAATGTAGGAAACCCTGGTTCAACCCCTGGATTGGTAAATGTGACTGTGAGATGTGACAGGGCACTGAGATATTTGCTTATAATCAAAACAATAATAGTAAAGCAAACAGCCATATAATGATATTGGCCAGTTGCAGCCCTTGGTTTATGAGATTTATCTAAACATATATGTGTGAGGAAAATAATCTTGTCACAAATAAACAGTAACTTTAATAGATTAAATGTACCTTTTAAAATAGAGTATTATTACATCCTATATCTACATGTTTTGGAGTCAAATCTCAGTGTTTCAAATGACAGGAAATATATAACTAATGTCAAATTTTAAAATATTTTCTAGTATATTTATAAAGCCAAGTTTACCACGTGTTTTTCTTCAGAGCAGCAACCCAAAGCTTTTTTTGTGGCATATGTACAAAATAATGATATTTAGAACATCACATTTGAGGAAAATAGACCAGACTCTTCATGGTCACAAGGCCTGGTATTAGGCTGCCTGACTCTGTATTGCCATCCTCAAGAATGAGAGGATCAGTCATTGTCTAAGTATTCCTGTAACCCATTTCTGGTTTATCAAGTGAGAAAATACGCATTCAAACGTCTGGTTTTAAAATGAACAAAATATTTGTGATTAACACATCAGTTTAAGAACTACTAGAAGTTCAGCTCAATGAAGGAGGAGATATGATTCAGGCACTAAAAGGGTTAGTGCAAAGAGTGTTGGCCTCTGCTCCTGTGGTATTTATACTAGCTCTAGATAAAAGAGATGTCAGTTCAGTTCAGTTCAGTCTCTCAGTCGTGTCCGACTCTTTGCGACCCCATGAACTACAGCACACCAGGCCTTCCTGTCCATCACCAACTCCCGGTGTCTACCCAAACCCATGTCCATTGTGTCAGTGATGCCATCCAACCATCTCATCCTCTGTCGTCCCCTTATAGCTGAAAGTTATTGAAACCAGTTATGTGAAAATTTCCATGTATACACTCTCAGTCTTCTTAGAAGGTACCTTTTCTCATGAATAGAACAGTTCTATCAAATTGTTCACATATGTAACATAAATTTGTTCTGAAGGAACAAAAGAAATCAAAAGAATTGCAGTATTTCTTTTAAGAGGCACTGATAGAAGGTTAACATCCTAAAGCACATAATTTTCTCTAATTACTACTGATTTCCAGTTTCCTTTATCCTTGAATAAGGGCTCTAACAATAAGGTCTCAGTTCTTTATTTTTGCTTTTGTTTCCTTTGCATGAGGGGAAAGATAAAAAAGTACTACAATTTTGTAACAAGAGTATTTTGCCTATATTTTGTTCTAGGAATATTACGGTTTTCAGTGTTACATTTTGGTGTTCGTTCCATTTTGGGTTTATTTTTGTATATGGCGTGAGAAAATGTTCTAATTTCATTCTTTTATATATAGCTATCTAGTCTCCCCAACACCACTTGTTGAAGAAATTATCTTTTCTCTATTATATACACTGGTCTCCTTTGTAGTAGATTAATTGATCATAAGTGCAAGGATTTATTTCTAGGCTCTCTGTTCATTTTCTTTGAGTTGTGTATCTGTTTTTGTGCCAGTACCATACTGGTTTGATTACTATAGCTTTGTGATATATTCTGAAGTCAAAGAGAATGATACCTCCAGCTTCATTCTTTTTTCTCACAATTGCTTTGATAATTCAGGGTTTTAGTGAATTCCTGTGAATTTTAGGATTATTTCTTACAGTTCAGTGAAAAATAGCATGGATATTTTGATGGGATTGCATTAAATATGTAGATTGCTTTGACTAGAATTGGCTTACTAAAAATATTAATTCTGATTAATGAACATGGATATCTTTTCATTTCTTTGTATTATCTTTAATATCCTTCATCAATGTCTTATAATTTTCTGAGTATAAGACTTTTACTACCTTTGTTAAGTTTATTCCTAGACACTTTAATTTTTATGATGCAATTGTAAATAGGATTGTTTTCTTTTTCTTTCTGATATTGACAAATAGAAAAGCAGCAGCTTTCTGTATATTCATCTTGTACACTGAAATTTTGCTGAATTCACTTACTCATTCTAACAGATTTTGGTGGAGAATTTTAGAATTTTCTAAATATAGTATCATGCCATCTGTAAATAGTGACATTTTTATTTCTTTCCTTTCAATTTGGATGCACTTATTTATTTTTCTTATCTGATTTCTGTGGCTAGAACTTATAATACTGTGTTAAATAAACGTACTGAGAGTGGTTTATCTTCCTTCTGACTTCAGAGGAAAGTTTTCAGCTTTTCAGTATTGAGTATGATGTTTGCTGTGGGGTTGTTGTAAATGTACTTTATTGCGCTGAGATATGTTTTCTTGATACCAGGTTTGATGACAGTATTTTTATATTAAAAATAGATGCTGAACTTTCTCAAATCCATTTTCTGCTATTGAGAGGATCATGTGATTTTTATTCTTCATTTTGTTTTTGTGATGTATCACATTGATCAATTTATAGATATTGAAACATCTTTACATCCTTGGAATAAATTCCACTTGGTCTTGGTATTTAATCTTTTTTGAAAAGTAAAGGTGTTAGTCACTCAGTTTGGTCTGACTCTTTGTGACTTAATGGACTGTGTGTAGCCGACCAAGCCCCTTTGCCCATGAAATTTTCAAGGCAAGCATACAGGAGTGGGTAGCCATTCCCTTCTCCAGGGGATCTTCCCGACCCAAGGATTGAACTTGGGTCTCCTGCATTGCAGGCACATTCTTAATGTTCTGAGCCACTTTTTGTAATATAATGTTAAATTCAGATTGCTAGCATTTTGTTAACAATTTTTGCATATATATAGTTATTAGCTTGTAATTTTTTTTCCTTTGTAGTGTCTTTGTCTGGTTTTGATATTAGAGAAATGGTGACCTTGTACAGTAAATTTAGATGTGTTCCAATTTCTTTAACTTTTTGAATAGTTTGAGAAGTATTTGTGTTATCTCTTCCTTGGTAGAATTCTGGGTGAAGCCATCCAGTCCTAGATTTTGTTTGCTGAAACACTTGTTTTTTATTACAAATTAAATTTCACTGTTAGTGATTGTTTTTTTCAGGCTATATATTTCTTCCTGATTCAGTTTGGAAAGTCATATGTTTCTAGAAATTTTTACATTTATTCTAGATTGTCTAATTTGTTCATAATTGTTCATAGTATTTTATGATTTTTTGTATTTCTGTAGTAGTAGTAGTGGTAATTTCTCTTCCTCCTATTCTTATTTTGTTTATTTGAGTCCTCTCTTTTTTTCCTTAGTGAGTCTGGCTAAAGAATTATCAATTTTGTTTATCTTTACAAAAATATATCTTGGTTTTATTGATCTTTTATGTTTTTGTCTCTATTTATACTTTCTGATTGCCATTATTTATTTCCTTTTGCTGGCTTTAGACTTTGTTCATCTTTTTTTTTTTAAATTTTTTCAGGTGGTAGGTTATGTTGATACAGGCCTTTTGAGATAGGCCTATATCACTACAAATTTCACTCTTAGAACTGCTTCTTCTGTGTTTCACAGATTTTGGAGAGTTGTATTTTTTTTAATTTGCCTCAAGGTATTTTTTGGTTCTCTCTTTTATTTCTTCATTTATCCATGGATTATCTAGTAGCATGTTGTTGACTCTACATGTGTTACTGTTTTTCACATTTTTCTTCCTGCAATTGATTTGTAGTTTCATACTATGTTGTACAAACATTCTTACTGTAATTTCTATACTGTTAAATTTCTTGAGACATTTTTGGTGGCCTAGAATGTGACATATGATGGCTACTCCACTTCTTCTAAGGGATTCCTGCCAACAGTAGTAGATATAATGGTCATCTGAGTTAAATTCACCTATTGCAGTCCATCTTATTGCTGACTCCTAGAATGTTGATGTTCACTCTTGTCATCTCCTGTTTGATCACTTCCAATTTGCCTTGGTTTATGGATCTAACAATCCATGTTCCTATACAATATTGTTCTTTACAGCATTGAAACTTGCTTCTATCACCAGTTGCATCCACAGCTGGGTGTTGTTTTTGCTTTGGCTCCACCCTTTCATTCTTTCTGGAGTTATTTCTCCACTGATCTCCAATAGCATATTGGGCACCTACTGACCTGGGGAGTTCATCTTTCAGTGTTTTATCTTTTTTGCCTTTTCATACTGTCCATGGGTTTCTCAAGGCAAGAATCCTGAAGTGGTTTGCCATCCCTTTCTCCAGTGGACCACATTCTGTCATTCTGAAAGATGATGCTGTGAAAGTGCCGCACTCAATATGCCAGCAAATTTGGAAAACTCAGCAGTGGCCACAGGACTGGGAAAGGTCAGTTTTCATTCCAATACCAAAGAAAGGAAACGCCAAAGAATGCTCAAACTACCACACAATTGCACTCATCTCACAAGCTAGTAAAGTGATGCTTAAAATTCTCCAAGCCAGGCTTCAGCATTAAGTGAACTGTGAACTTCCAGATGTTCAAGCTGGTTTTACAAAAGGCAGAGGAACCAGAGATCAAATTGCCAACATCCACTGGATCATCAAAAAAGCAAGAGAGTTCCAGAAAAAAAAAAAGCATCTATTTCTGCTTTATTGACTATGCCAAAGCCTTTGACTGTGTGGATCACAATAAACTGTGGAAAAATCTGAAAGAGATGGGAATACAGGACCACCTGACTTGCCACTTGAGAAACCTGTATGCAGGTCAGGAAGCAACAGTTAGAACTGGACATGGAACAACAGACTGGTTCCAAATAGAAAAAAGAGTACATCAAGGCTGAATACTGTCACCCTGCTTATTTAACTTATATGCAGAGTCATCATGAGAAATGCTTGGCTTGAGGAAGTACAAGCCAGAATCAAGATTGCCAGGAGAAATATCAATAACCTCAGATATGCAGATGACACTATCCTTATGGCAGAAAGTGAAGAAGAACTAAAGAGCCTCTTGATTTAAGTGAAAAAGGAGAGTGAAAAAGTTGGCTTAAAGCTCAACATTTAGAAAACTAAGATCATGGAATCCAGTCCCATCACTTCATAGCAAATAGATGGGGAAACAGTGGAAACAGTGGCTAACTTTATTTTTCTGGGCTCCAAAATCACTGCAGATGGTGATTGCAGCCATGAAATTAAAAGACACTTACTCCTTTGAAGTAAAGTTATGAGCAACCTAGACAGCATATTAAAAAGCAGAGATATAGCTTTGTCAACAAAGGTCCATCTAGTCAAGGCTATGGTTTTTCCAGTGGTCATGTTCGGATGTGAGAGTTGGACTATAAAGAAAGCTGAGTGCTGAAGAATTGATGATTTTGAGCTGTTGTGTTGGAGAAGACTCTTGAGAGTCCCTTGGACTGCAAGGAGAGTCAACCAGTCCATCTAAAGTAGAGCAGTCCTGGGTGTTCATGAAGTTGAAGCTGAAACTCCAATACTTTGGCCACCTGATGTGAAGAGCTGAATCATTTGAAAAGACCCTGATGCTGGGAAAGATTGAGAGCAGGAGGAGAAGGGGACGACAGAGGATAAGATGGTTGGATGGCATCACCGACTCAATTGACATGGGTTTTGGCAGACTCCAGGAGGCATGGACAGGGAGGCATGGCATGCTGCAGTTCATGGGGCGCAGAGTCGGACACGACTGAGTAACTGAACTGAACTGAACTGAACTGAATGTGATCTATCCTAGAGAACATTCCATGTGCAATTGAAAATAATGTATATTCTACTTGTTTTATATGAAATGTCCTGTAAGTGTTTCTCAGGACCAACTCTTTTATTGTGTCATATAAGACCACTGTTTCCTTCTTGATTTTCTGTCTGTATGATCTGTTGATTGATATAAGCAAGGTATTAAAATCCTCTATCATTTTCATATTATTATCAATTCTTGCTTTATGTCTGTAATGTTTGCTCTATATTTAAGTGATCACATAATATACATATATATATATATACATATATAGTATCCTCTTATTATATTAATCCCTTTATCATATAAAGCTCTTCTTTGAATTGTATTTTAGACTGTTTATATTCTACTTCATCTTATATGAGTTTTGCTACCCCAACTTTCTTTCCATTCCCATTTGTATGAAATATACTTTTTAATCCACTCACTTTCAGTCTGTGTTTATTTAAATCTGATGTGAGTTTCTTGTAGGCAACAAATATACAGCTTTTATTTTTTATTTTTTTTTTACTTTTGTATCCTTTTGGCACCTTTAAGTCTTGGGTTGCAGTATTTAATCCATTTAAATTTAGCATAATTATGTACATTCTTATTGCCATTTTGTTAATCATTTTGGGTTTGCTTATATAGGTATTTTTTTCTCTTTCTTTTTTATGAATAGTATAGAGACTGGCCTTTTTTATTCATTTAACCAAACCTGTGTCTTTTGACTGGAGCAATAAGTACATTGAAGTTAAAGCAATTGTTGATACATATTTACTTACTGCCATTTTAAAACTTGTTATCTGGTTGTTTTTTAGTTCTTCACTGTTTATACCTTCTCTTTTATTTTATTTTTAGCTTTTTCTCTTGTGCATTTTTTATTTTCTTTGGTGGTGTGCTTGTGTTCCTTTATCTCTAGTTGTGTATCTATTGTTTATTTTTGCTTTGTGGTCTTCATGGGGTTCATATATCTTCACCTATGACTATATCTGCTTCTCTTAGGCTACAGTCATTTAAGTTCAAACACATTCTTTAAAATCTTCCTGTTTTTTACTCCTCTCCTCCACTTTTTATAGTCATTATATCATGTTTCTCATCTTCATGTTTATCTCAACAATTTATTGTAACTATAGTTAATTTAAAGGTTTTCATATTTTAATAAATATTCTACCATATTTAAGAGGTTGATCCACACCATTTAGTAAATATTTTCCTTTCCAAGTAGAATTGTTTTGTTTTGTTTTTTTCCTGTAATTCTTACTTGGTGTTATAAGCTTTTCTTATCCACTTAGAAAAAACTCCTTTAATGCTTTATTTTAGAGTCAGTTTAATATTGATTAGCTCTTTTGGTTTTTGCTTGTCTGAATTTTTTTTCTCTCTCTCCCTCTTTCTCCTTCAATTTTGAATGATAATATTGCAAATAGATTCTCCTAGGTTGTAAAATTTCCTGTTTCTGTGCTTTATTATTATGCCACTTCCTTCTGACCTGTAATGTTTCTGTAGAAAATTCAGCTGATATCTTTTGGGCATTCCCTTGTATGTGACTATTCACTCTTCTTTAGCTGTATTTAGAATTCTCCTTTTTCTTTAAATTTTGGCATTTTCATTATGATATATGTGATGTGCTTCTCCTTTAGCTTCTCTTATTTGGGATTATTTGTGATTCCTGTACCAGGATATCTGTTTTCTTATTAATATTGGGAAAGTTTTCAGCCATGATTTCATCAAATACATTTTTTAATCCTTTCTCTCTCTCTTCTCCTTCTAGGATATCTACAATGCAGATATTAGTACTATTGATGTTCTCTCAGAGGTCCTTTAATCTGTCTCCATTTTTATTTATTTGCATTTTTAGTTTTACTTTATTTTTAATTGGAGCATAATTACAATGCTGTGTTAGTTTCTGCCATATATCAACATGAATCAGCTATAGGTATACATACTCTCCCTCCTTGATCATCCTTCCAACCTCCCATCCCTTTCCATCTCTCTAGGTTGTCACACAGCACCTGCTTTGGGTTCCCTGTGTCATACAGCAAATGGTCACCGTGCTTAGTCACTCAGTCATGTCTGACTCTTTGTGACCCCATGGACTGTAGTCTGCCAGGCTCCTCTGACCATGGGATTCTCCAGGAAAGAATACTGGAGTGGGTTGCCATGCCCTCCTCCAGGGGATCTTTCCACTGGCTCTCCATTTTTCTTATGGTAATGTATACATTTCTATGCTACTCTCTCAAATCATCCTACCCTCTTCTTCTGTCACTATGTCCAAAAGTTTGTTCTTTACATCTGTGTCTCCTTTGCTGCCCTGAAAATGGAATCATCAGTGACATTTTTCTAGATTCCATAAGCATGCATTAATATACAATGTTTGTTTTTCTCTTTCTGACTTCACTCTGTTTAATAGGCTTTTTTGGATTCATCCACCACCTTAGAACTGACTCAAATGACTTACTTTTTATGGCTGAGTAGTATTCCATTGTGTATATGTACCACACTTTCTTTGTCCATTCCTCCATCGATGGACATCTAGATTGCTTCCATGTCCCAGCTATTGTAAAGAGTGTTGCAATGAGCATTGGGATGCACATATACTTTTCTATTTTGATTTCTTTGAGATATATGCCTAGTAGTGGGATTGTTGGGTTATGATGCTGCTGCTGCTGCTGCTGTTGTTGGGTCATATGGTAGCTTAATTCCTAGTTTTTAGAGGAATCTCCATACTGTGCTCCATAGTGGCTGTATCAATTTGCATTCCCAACAACAGTGCAAGAGGGTTCCTTTCATTCACACCCTCTTCAGTATTTACTGTTTGTGGACATTTTGATGATGGCCATTCTGATGGGTATGAGGTAATACATCATTGTCATTGTGATTTGCATTTCTTTCATAATGAGGAATGTTGAGCATGTTTCCATGTGATTATTAGTCATTTGTATGTCTTCTTAGGAGAAATGTCTGTTTAGGTTTCCCCCATTTTTTTATTGGGTTGCTTGCTTTTCTGGTATTGAGCTATATGAGCTGTTTCTGTATTTTGGAGATTACTCTTTTGTCAGTTGTTTCATTTGTTATCATTTTCTCCAGTTTTGAGGGTTGTCTTTTCAGTTTATAGTTTCCTTTGTTGTGCAAAAGCTCTTAAGTTGAATTATGTCCCACTTGTTTATTTTTGTTTTTATTTCCATTATTCTAGAGGGTGCAGTCACAGAAGGATTCGCTGTAACATATCAAAGAGTTTTCTGGTTATATTTTCCTCTAAGACTTTTATACTTTCTGGTTTTATCCTTATGTCTTCAATCCATTTTGAGTTTATTTTTGTGTATGGTATTAGGAAGTGTTCCAATTTCTTCCTTTGACATATAGCTGTCCCTTTTTCCCAGCACCACTTATTGAAGATATTACGTTTTCTCCATTGTATGTTTTTGTCCCCTTTGTCAAAGTTAAGTTGCCCATATGTGTGTGGAATTATCTCCAGGCTTTCTATCTTGTTTCATTGTTCTATATTTCTGATTTTGTGCCAATACCATACTATCTTGATGGCTGTAGCTTTGTAATATAGTTTGAAGTCAAGAAGATTGACTCTTCCAGCTCCATTCTACTTCCTCAAGAATGTTGTGGCTATTTAGGATCATCTGTGTTTTGATACAAGCTGAAAAAAATACTTGTTTTAGTTCTGTGAAAAATACCATTGATAGTTTGAAAGGGATTGTATTGAATCTGTAGATTGCTTTGGATAGTATAGTCGTTTTAACAATATTAATTCTTCCTCTCCAAGAACATAGTATATCTCTCCATCTTTTTGTGTTGTTTTACTTTTATCAGTGTCTTATAGTTTTCTGCATACAAGTCGTTTGCCTGTTAAGATAGATTTATTCCTTAGTATTTTATTGTTTTTGTTACAGTGGTGAATGGGATTGTTGTGTCATTATTATCCACTATTATTGTGTTACTGTTGATTTCCTCTTTAAAAGTTGCTAGCATTTGCCTTAGGTATCGACGTGTCCCTGTGTTGGGGGCATATATATATTTATAGTTGTTATAGCTTATTTTTGGATTTATCCCATGACCAATCCAATGTAGTGTCCTTCATTGTCTCTTGTAACAGTCTTTATTTTAGAGTATATTTTATCACAGTATTGTTTACTCCCACTTTCTTTTTATTTCTATTTGCATGGAATATCTTTTTCCCAGATCTTCACTTTCCATCTGTATGTGTCCCTAGGTCTGAAGTGGGTCTCTTGTAGACAGCGTATATAAGGGTCTTGTTTTTGTATACAGTCTGTGACTTTTGATTGGAACTTTCTTAGTCCAGTTACATTTAAGGTAATTATTGATATATTTGATCCTATTGCCATTTATTTTATTGTTTGGCTGTTTGTTTTTATATGTCTTTTCTTGATATTTTGTTTCCTGTCTAAAGAAGTTCCTTTAGCATTTCTTCTAAAGCTGGTTTAGTGTTGCTGAATTCTCTTATTATTTGCTTGTCTGTAATGGTTTGGTTTCTCCTTTGAATCTGAATGAGATCACTGATGGATAGAGGAATCTTGATTGTAGGTTTTTCCCTCTCATCATTTTAAGTATATCCTCCCACTTTCTTCTGCCCTGCAGAGTTTCTGTTGAAAGATCAGCTGTTAGCTTTATGGGGATCTCCTTGTATGTTATTAGTTATTTTTCACTTGCTGCTTTTAATATTACTTATTTGTGCTTAGTTTTTATTAGTTTTATTAATAGGTGTTTTAGCCTGTTTCCCCTCAGTGTTATCCTGTATGGGACTCTCTGACCTTTCTATATTTGGGTGGCTATTCCCTTGCCCATTTTAGGGAAATTTTCAACTATATCATCCTCAAGTATTTTCTCATAACCTTTCCTTTTGTCCTCCTCTGGGACAACTATGATTTGAACATTGGGGCATTTAATGTCTTCCCAAAGGTCTCTGAGGCTGTCCTAATTTCTTTTTATTTATTTATTTTTTCTTTATTCTGCTCTGTTTCAGTTATTTCCACCATTCTTTCAGTTGGCTTATCAGTTCTTCCGCTTCATTTCTTCTGCTATTGGTTTCCTCTAATGAATGTTTCATCTAAGTTATTGTGTTGTTCATTGCAGATTGTCTATTCTTTAAATCCTCTAGGTCCTTGGAAAACATTTCTTAAAACTTCCCGATTCATGCCTCCAGTCTATTTATCTGTCTCCATTTTGTTTTCAAGATTTTGGATCATCTTTACTATCATTATTCTGAGTTACTTTTCAGGTAGACTCCCTATCTCTTCCTCTTTTGTTTGGCCTGGTGGGTTTTTATCGTGTTCCTTTGCCTGCTGAATATTTCTCTGCCTTTTCATTTTGTTTACTTCACTGTGTTTAGGGTCTCCTGTCTGCAGGCTGAAAGGTCATCATTCCTCTTAACTGTGGAGTCTTCCCCCATGGGTGGAGTTGGTCCAGTGCCTAGTGAAAGTTTCATGGTTGGGGGACTTGTGCCTGTGTCCTGGTGAATGAATCTGTGTCTTGCCTTTCTGAAAGGTAGTGCCAGATCCAATAATGTGTTTGGGGCTATCTATGGCCTTGATATAGCTTTTGACAGCCTTTCTGCACTTGAGCAGGTTTGTTTTCCTGTTTTCCTAGAGGTTTGGTATGAGGTGTCTAGCATTGGGAACTTGCAGGACTTTTGGAGGAGCTTGATCTTAGTTTTGAGATGGAGGCCTTCTGTAGAGCTCTCACCTATTAATGTTTCATGAGTTTGGGAGTTCTCTGGTGATCCAAAGTCCTGGACTCGAGTCTCCCATTTCTGAGGCTCAGGCCCAGCCCCTACTGTAGCACTGAGACTTCACAAGCCACACAGCAACAAAGACAAAACTCCAAGACTAATGGTGAAAGAGCACTCAGCCAAGAACATGCAATGAGATTCACACACTTACAAAGAGAAATAATAGATTAAAAAGAGGGAAAAAAATGGATGACAACAGGAGTCAAAAAGGAAGAGAGCAACCAAGCCAGTAATCAAACTCCTAAGTGAAAAGAAATACTAAAAATCAGACTCTCAAAAATATAAAATCAAAAACAAAACATGAAAAAGGAAAATAAAAAACATGGAAAAAATTGCAGCGTAACTAAGCAGTACAAAGCCATAAAAATAAGTTTTTTTATAAAAAGAGGAAAACAGCTTATAGAATAAAAGTCAAAGGAGTAATAAAGAAAATTATTATAACACTATGAAAATAAGGTGGGGATATACATATATATATATATATATAATAGAATGGTACTAAGAAAAATATCCATGTGATTCCTCCATCTTCCTGCTCCAGTAGGTTTGCCTACTCAGAAAGTCTTCCAGTATTTCTAGGAAGGTCTGTGGACCTGTTTTCAGTGGTGTGGGATCAGCTCAGGCTCAGATCTTGCCTTGATCCAGTTTGTACATGTTACTAAAATCTACAGTTGCCCCTAAAGTCCACAGTCTCAGGTTAGTTGCAGGGAATTAATCCACTGTCTCTGCAACTGCATGGGTGATTTCCACTTCTTTTCTTTGCTCACATATCCCCTGGGGTTCCAACTTGGTTTGGGCCTGTCTCTGATTGTAGGTCTCTGTTCTCTACCCAGACACAAGGGGATGAAAATAGAAGCTTATGAAGGCTCACTCACATGTGTTAGGGAAAGGGAGGGGTACAGTAGACCTAGCTGGGATTGTGGGGAGTGCCCACTTAAAGGTTGTTGCTGAACCACGAAAGATGCCGGGATTCTTGGCTTCAAGAGGAGAAGAATTCTATCTGGGGTCAGAGATGAGGCTTGATTGCTCAGAGCTTTTGAGTAATAAAGTTTTATTAAAGTATAAAAGAGAGAAAGCTTCTAACATAGATATTAGAAAGGGGCAGAAAGACTGCCCCCTCACTAGTGTTAGCAAAGGAATTATATACTTTTTAAATAGTTATTCAGTTCAGCTCAGTTCAGTCCAGTTCAGTCGCTCAGTCGTGTCTGACTCTTTGCGACCTCATGAATCGCAGGACGCCGGGCCTCCCTGTCTATCACCAACTCCCAGAGTTCGCTCAAACTCATGCCCAACGAGTCAGTGATGCCATCCAACCACCTCATCCTCTGTTGTCCCCTTCTCCTCCTTCTCCTAATCCGTCCCAGCATCAGGGTCTTTTCCAATGAGTCAACTCTTCGCATGAGGTGGCCAAAGTACTGGAGTTTCAGCTTCAGCATCAGTCCTTCAAATGAACACCCAGGACTGATCTCCTTTAGGATGGACTGATTGGATCTCCTTGCAGGCCAAGGGACTCTCAAGAGTCTTCTCCAACACCACAGTTCAAAAGCATCAATTTTTCAGCATTCAGCTTTCCTCACAGTCCAACTCTCACATTCATACATGACCACTGGAAAAACCATAGCCTTGACCAGATGGACCTTTGCTGGCAAAATAATGTCTCTGCTTTTTAAAATGCTGTCTAGGTTGGTCATAACTTTCCTTCCAAGGAGTAAGCGTCTTTTAATTTCATGGCTGTAGTCAGTATCTGCAGTGATTTTGGAGACCCCCCAAAAAAAGTCTGACACTATTTCTACTCTCTCCCCATCTATTTCCCATGAGGTGATGGGACCAGATGCCATGATTTTAGTTTTCTGAATGTTAAGCTTTAAGCCAACTTTTTCACTCTCCTCTTTCACTTTCATCAAGAGGTTTTTTAGTTCTCTTCACTTTCTGCCATAAGGATGGTGTCATCTGCATATCTGAGGTTATTGATATTTCTCCCGGCAATCTTGATTCCAGCTTGTGCTTCTTCCAGCCCAGCGTTTCTCATGATGTACTCTGCATATAAGTTAAATAAGCAGGGTGACAATATACAGCCTCGACGTATTCCTTTTCCTCTTTGGAACCAGTCTGTTGTTCCATGTCCAGTTCTAACTGTTGCTTCCTGACCTGCATACAGGTTTCTCAAGAGGCAGGTCAGGTGGTCTGGTATTCCCATCTCCTTCAGAAGTTTCCACAGTTTATTGTGATCCACACAGTCGAAGGCTTTGGCGTAGTCAATAAAGCAGAAACAGATGTTTTTCTGGAACTCTCTTGCTTTTTCGATGATCCAGCAGAAATTGGCAATTTGATCTCTGGTTCCTCTGCCTTTTCTAAAACCAGCTTGAACATCTGGGAGTTCTCGGTTCACATATTGCTGAAGCCTGGCTTGGAGAATTTTCAGCATTACTTCACTAGCGTGTGAGATGAGTGTGATTGTGCAGCAGTTTGAGCGTGTTTTTAAAAATCTTTTTTTTTTATTTTTTTTGGCTGAGCCATATGACTGATGACTGCAAGAAATTTCTTCTACAACCAAGGCTATAAAGAAAGATCCACATGTAGTTAGGTAGGATGCATAAAATTTGTTCTCTATTTTTTGTGTCCCCTCCTAGAAGCAAGTCCTGATATGATCAAGTTTCTTCTCATCCTACCTAACTACATGTGGATCTTTCTTTACAGCCTTGGTTGTAGAAGAAATTTCTTCCAGTCATAATTTTTTTTTTAAGTGAGAATTGCTCTACATATAGATGTATTTTTGATATTTTGCTTCACCAAAAATTATAAATGCTAATATTTATTCTAATTGTCAATTATCTTTTACAAGTGTATCAAGACCTCCTTGGCCAGGCAGTGGTTAGGACTCCACACTTCCACTGCAAGGGGCATGGGCTCGATTGTTAGTGGGTGAACTAAGATTCCAAAAGTCATGTGGCTCAGCCAAAAAAAAAAAAATTTTTTTAAACATCACAAAAAATGTATCTATGTTGATAAGTATTCTGGGTTTTGCCTTTCTTTCCTTGATTACAGTGTAGGACATAGATAGATGACAGATAGATAGTTAAATAGATTAATAGATAATAGAAGTCATCTGCATATTTATGTTTCAAGTGAGTCTAAGTGAACATCCTCTGTCGTCCCCTTCTCCCCCTGCCCCCAATCCCCCCCATCAGGGTCTTTTCCAATGAGTCCGAATCGATGGACATGAGTTTGAGTAAACTCCAGGAGTTGGTGATGGACAGGGAGGCCTAACATGCTGCGATTCATGGGGTCACAAAGAGTCAGACACGACTGAGCGACTAACTGAACTGAAGTGAAGTGAACATCAACCACTAGAGGGCAGTAGAAGATCAGAATGGGCAGAAATATACAGACTACAAATGGGATCAGTAATTTTACTGTGAGAGCAACTGAAAGAAATTTCTTGACATATCACTTTGATCCAAAGGAGGATCCCTGGACTGGCTTGAAGCACAGAAGAAGGTGGAGTCACAACTCAGAAACAATAATATCGCTACACCTTTAAAAATTTGAATTAGATAAGGAATTGGGCAGTGTATTAAATGGTTTTAAGAAATGAACAGGAAGTAGATTTAGGAATCCAAATCTCAGATTAAATCGGTTTTGAGATTAATGATAAAATCAAAGTTACACTGAAATCCAAGCACGGATGAGGAAAGAATTAAATCAAGGTAAAGAAGTACAATAGATCATTGGGCCATGCAATGTTTTCCCAACACACTGTAAAAAGATACCATTATCATATCTAAAGTACAGTCTATGTAGATGCAGTTTAAAGAATTCTGCACCTGGACATTTTTTCATATTGTTCACGGGGCCCTTAGACGAAATGGAATACCTCTTATAGTCAACAAAAGTGTCCAAAATTCAGTATTTGGGTGAAAAATAAACAAATCTAGGTTCTTTTCCAAGGCAAACCATTCAAATTCAAGACTATGTCCCAACCACTAATGCCAAAGAAGCTGACGTCAACTGATTCTATGAAGACATACAAGACATTCTAGAATGAACACCAAAAAAAAAGAGATGCTCCTTTCATCATAAGAGATTGGAATGCACAAGTAGGAAGTCAAAAGATACCCAGAATAACAGGCAAGTTGGCCTTGGAGTACAAAATGAACCAGGGCAAAGATTAACAGAGTTTTGTCAAGAGAATATGCTGGTCATAAAAACACTCTTTTTCAACAACACAAGAGAAAACTCATGGAAAACTCATGGACATCACCAGATGGTCAATCCCAAAATTAGACTGATTATGTTCTTTGCAGTCAAAGTTGGAGAAGCTCTATCCAGTGAGGAACAACAAGACCTGAAGCTGAGTGTGGCTCAGGAAAAGCAAGGGAGAAAGGGAAAGATATGCTCAACTGAATGCAGGGTTCCAGAGAATAGCAAGGAGAGCTAAGAAGGCCTTCTTCAATATACAATGCAGAGAAATAGAGGAAAACAAGAGGATGGTAAAGACTAGAGATCTCTTCAAGAAAATTGGACATACCAAAGGAATATTTCATGCAAGGATGGACATGTTAAAGGACAAAAGCAGTAAGGACTTGACACAAGCAGAAGAGAGTAGGAAAAGGTGGCACAGATACACAGAAGAACTATGTAAGAAAGATCTTAATGATTTGGATAAGCACAATGTTGTGGTCACTCACATAAAGCTGGCCATCCAGGAGCGTAAAGTCAACTGGGCCTTAGGAGGCACTACTACAAACAAAGCTAGAGAAAGTGATAGAATTCCAGCTAATCTAATTAAAATCCTAAAAGTGCTGTTAAAGTGCTGCACTCAGTATGCCAGGACATTTGGAAAGCTCAGCAGTGGTGAAAGGACTGGAAAATATCCCTTTTCATTTCAATTCCAAAGAAGAGCAATACTAAAGAATGTTCAAACTATGGCACAATTGAGTTCATTTTGCATGCTAGTAAGGTTTTGCTCAAAATCCTTCAAGCTTGTCTTTAGCAATACATGAACTGAGAACTTCCAGATGTATAAACTGGCTTTTGAAGAGGCAGAGGAAACAGAGATCAAATTGTGAACATTTTTTGGATAAAGGAGAAAGAAAGAGAGGTCAAGAAAGAAACATCTACTTTTGCTTCACTGACTATACTAAAGCCTTTGTGTGTGTGTGTGCTGTATGCACAGGCAGTTGTGTATGAATCTTTGCAGTCCCATGGACTATACCCCACCAGACTACACTCTCCATGGGATTTCCCCAGAAAGAATACTGGAGTGGCTTGCCATTTCCTTCTCCAAGGGATTTTCCTGACCAAGGGATATACTCCATGTCTCTTGCATCACCTGCATTGGCAGGTGGATTTATTTATTTATTTATTTATTTTTATTTATTTATTTCCATTTATTTATTTATTTTTACCACTAGCAGTACCTGGGAAGCCTTAGGATCACAAAACATTACAGCATACTAACAATTGTGGAAAATTCTTAAAAAGATGGGACTACTGGGCCAGCTTACCGGTGTCCTGAGAAACCTGTATGTTGATCAAGAAGCAACATTCAGATCCTTACATGGAAGAACTGACTGGTTCAAAATTGGAAAAGAAATATTACAAGGCTGTGTATTGTCACCCTGCTTACTTAACTTATATGTAGAGAACATCATGTGAAATGCCAGGCTGCATGAATCACAAGCTGAATTCAAGCTTTTGGGGAATAACATCAACAGTCTCGGATATACAATTACGCTCTCTAATGGCAGAGAGTGAAAAGGGACTAAAGAACCTCTTGATGAGAGTGAAAGAGGAGAGTTAAAAAGCTAGTTTGGACCCAATATTAAAAAAAAAAGTAAGATCATGGCATCAGGTCACATCACTTCATGGCAAACACAAGGGGAAAAAGTGTAAGCATTACACATTTCATTTTCTTGGGTTCCAAAATCACTGCAGACAGTAACTGCAGCCATAAAATTAAAAGACACTGGCTCCATGGAAAGAAAGCTATGGCAAACCTAGACAGAGTATGATAAAGCAGAGACATTACTTTACCGACAGAGGCCTTTATAGTCAAAACTGTTTTGTCCAGGTAATCATGTATGAATGTGAGAATTGGACCATAGAGAAGGCTGAGCACTGAATTGATACTTTCACATTGTTATGCTGGAGAAGACTCTTGAGAATCCCTTGGACTACAAAGAGATCAAAGAAGTCAATCCTAAAGGAAATCAAACCTGAATATTCGTTGGAAAGATTGATGCTGGCCCTGAAGCTCCAATACCTTGGCCACTTAATGGGAAGGGCTGACTCATCAGAAAAGACCTTGATCTTGGGCAAGAAAGAAGGAAAAAGAAGAAGGGGGAAACAGAGGATGAGATGGTTAGCTAGCATCATCAATTCAAAGGGCATGAATTTGAGCAAATTCTAGGAGGTACTGGAGGACAGATGAGTTTGGCATGTTGCCATTCATGGAGTCTCAAAGAATTGGACATGACATAATAACTGAACAACAAGTATCTGATTTACAATATTGTGTCAGTTAGGGTATACAGCATAGTGATACAGTATTTCTGCAGATTATTTTCAATTATTACTTATTACAAGATAATAGATATAATTCCCTGTGGTATACAGTATATGCTTGTTGCTTATCTATTTTAACTATAGTGTTTTATCTGTTTATCGCATACTCCTAATTTGTCCCTGCCCTTTCCCTCTTCCTTTTGGTAAAAACTAACTTATTTTCTGTATCTGTAAGTCTGTTTTGCTATATTTATATCAGCTTGTTTTTTGGTTTTTTTTTTTTTTGGTTCAAAATTGGTAAAGGAGTACATCAAGTCTGTATATTGCCATTCTGCTTATTTAACTTATATGCAGAGTACATCATGTGAAATGCTGGATTGGATGAATCACAAGCTGGAATCAAGACTGTCATGAGAAATATCAATAACCTCAGAAATGCAGATAATACCATTCTTACGGCAGAGTGAAGAGGAACTAAAGGGCCTCTTGATGAAAGTGAAAGAGGAGAGTGAAAAAAAGTGGCTTAAAGTCAGCATTCAAAAAAACTAATATCATGGCATCTGGTGCCATCATTCAGTGGAAAATAGATGGAGAAACAATGGAAATAGTGACAAACTTTATTTTCTTGGGCTCCAAAATCACTGCAGATGGTGACTTCAGCCATGAAATTAAAAGATGCTCACTCCTTGGGAGAAAATCTATGACAAACCTAGACAGCATATTTAAAAGCAGAAACATCATTTTGTCGACAAAGTTACTATAGTCAAAGCTATGATTTTTCCAGTAGTCAAGTACTGATATGAGAGTTGGACCATAAAGAAGGCAGGGCACTGAAGAATTGATGTCTTCAAACTGTGGTGTTGGAGAAGACTCTTGAGATTTCCTTGGACTGCAAGGAGATAAAACCAGTCAATCAGTCCTGGATATTCGTTGGAAGGACTGATACTGAAGCTGAAACTCCAATACTTTGGCCACCTGATTGGAAGAACCAACTCATTGGAAAAGACCCTGATGCTGGGAAAGGTTGAAAGCAGGAGGAGAAGGGGACAACAGATGACAAGATGGTTGGATGGAATACAGATTTGATGGACATGAGTTAGAACAAGCTCCAGGAAATGGTGAAGGAAAGGGAAGCCTGGCATGCTGCTGTCCATAAAGTTGCAAAGAGTCAGACATGAATGAGTTACTAGACAACAACTCTGCATGTAAGTTAAATAAGCAGGGTGACAATATACATCTTTATCACACTCCTTTCCCAATTTTGAACCAGTCTGTTGTTCTATATCTGGGTGTAACTGTTGTTTCTTGACCCACAAACAGGTTTCTGAGGGGACAAGTAAGGTGATCTGGTATTCACATCGTTTTAAGAATTTTCCAGTTTGTTGTGATCCACACAGCAAAAGGTTTTAGCATAGTCAATGAAGCAGAAGTAGATGTTTTTCTGTAATTCTCTTGCTTTCTCTATCATCCAACGAATTATGACAATTTGATCTTTGATTCCTTCTCCTTTTCTAAACACAGTTTTTACATCTGTAAGTTCTTGGTTCATGCACTGCTGAAGACTAGCTAGAAAGATTTTGAGCATAAACTTACTAGCATGCAAAATGAGCATAATTGTGTAGTAGTTTGAACATTCTTTGGCATCACCCTTCTTTGGGATAGGAATGAAAGCTAGCATTTCCGTTTGCTGGCCACTGTTGAGTTTTCCAAATTTGCTGACATATTGAGTGCATAACTTTAACAGCATCATTTTTTTTGGGGGGGGGGATTCTAAGTGGCTCAGCTAGAATTCCATCATCACCACTAGTTTTGCTCATAGTAGTGCTTTCTAAAGCCCACCAGGCTTCACATCACAGGATATCCTGCTCCACAGGTGAGTGACCACATAACTGTGGTTATCCTGGTTATTAAGACCATTCTTATATAGTTCTTCTGTGTATTATTGCCACCTCTTTCTTAAAATTTGTATGGAGCCACAAAAAATACCAAATAGACAAACCAAACTTTAGAAAGAAAGATAGAACTGGAGGAATTAGGCTCCCTGAATTCAGACTATATGATAATCAACACAGTATGGTACTGGCATAAAAACAGATGTATACATCAGTGGAATAAGATACAAAGCCCAGAAGTAAACTCACACAACTGTAGTCAATTAATCTATGACAAATGAGACTAATATTCAATGGAGAAAGATATTCTCTTCAAAACATGATCCTGGGAAAACTATATAACTACATGTAAAAGAATGAAATTAGAATGTTCTTTAACACTATGCACAAAAATAATCTTAAAATGAATTAATAACCTAAATTTAATACCAGATACTCTCTTAAAGGAAAACATGGGCAGAACAGTCTTTGACATAAATCACAGCAATATCTTTTCAATCCATGTCCTAAAGTAACAGAAATAAAAGTAAAAATAATAAATGAAAATTAATTACATTCAAAAGCTTTTACACAGTGAAAAAAAATTACAAACAAAACAAAAAGACAACCCACCAAATGGAAGAAAATATTTGCAAACAATGTGACCTACAAGGGATTAATCTCTAAAATATACAGTGAGACCATACTGCTCAATAAAAAAAGAACACAATCAAAAAATAATCAGAAGATCTAAAACATTTGTCCAAAGAAGACATACAGCTGGCCAAAGAGTACATGAAAAGATGTTCAGGATCACTAATTATGAGATAAATGGAAATCAAAACTACAATAAGATATCACCTCACACCAGCTAGATTATCCATCATCAAACAAAAAAATCTGTGAACAATAAATGCTGGAGAGGATGTTAAGAAAAGGGGAGATGGTAGAGGAATAGGATGGGGAAACCACTTTCTCCCCTACAAATTCATTGAAAGAGCAATTGAATGCAGAGCAAACTTCACAAAACAACTTCTGATAGCTAGCTGAGGTCATCAGGTGCCCAGAAAAGCAGCCCATTGTCTTCAGAAGGAGGTAGGACAAAATATAAAAGATAAAAAGAGAGACAAAAGAGCTAGGGATGGAGATCCATCCCGGGAAGGGGGTCTTAATAGCGGAAGTTTCCAAACACCAGGAAACCCTCACACCAGCGGGTCTGGGGGAAGTTTTTAAATCTCAGAGGGCAACCTAACTGGGAGGGGGAAAATAAATAAAATCCACAGATTACATGGGTAATCTCCCAGCAGAAAAGTACCCCAGACGCCCGCATCCGCCACCAGCAAGTGGGGGTGGAACGGAGAGGAGCGGACTGCATAGCTTAGGGTAAGGACCGAGCCTGAGTGCCCTGAGGGCAATCGGAGGGAGCTTTTGTGAGTTACCAACTTAAACTGTGGGACAGCAAAAGAGAGAGAAAATTAACTGGCCTGAACATACTGCCAGCCATTCACAGAACAAAGTGATGGAGCAAGTCCGGAGGAGCTAGATGGCTGCGACCGGCCCAGCCCCACCGGAGGCAGGAGGCAGGGGGAGGGGAAAGGGGCAGGCTTGGCCCCAGGGACTGCAACCCCTATCACACTGCAAACAGGCCTCCAGTTTCTAACCAAAGACTTCCTGAGATTCTGGATGGTCGACATCCGCCGGGAGGGTCGCGGCTAGACACAGGGCGCACACACCCGACCGGAGCGGGTGGAAACTGAGGCTGGAACCGCAGAGGGGAGAAGGCGCGCCACACCTGGGGAGAGTGCGCCCATGAAGCTTCTGGCTGCCTGAGCTGCTTGGGCTGGGGAAGGCACAAAATGCAGGCACAGCCGAGTCCACGCTTTTGTGGAGTAGCCGGGGGCTGGAACCGCGCGCAGCGCAGGGCACGCTCCATAGAGAGCAGCCAGGAGCCTGAACAGCCTAGACGGGGAAAGCAGTGCCAGTCCCTCCCCGCAGCGCGACAGAACTAGCAACCTGTACAACAGACCACCTCCGCCTGGCTGTGTCACGGCGGAAATTAGGCACTGAAGAGACCGGCAAACAGAAGCCAAATAAACAAAGGGAACTGCTTCAGAAGGGACCGGTGCAACAGATTAAAACCCCTGTAGAGAACACTGACTACACCAGAAGGGTCCTATAGATATCGAGAAGTGTAAGCTGGACCGAGGAGCTATCTGAAACTGAACCAAACCCACACTGACCACAACAGCTCCAGAGAAATTCTTAGATGTATTTTTACTTTTTCTTTTTAAATTTTTTTTCTTTTCTTTTTTATTTTTTCTCTTTTATTTTCTTTTAAAATTCCCTATTACTCCCCCATTACTCCTTAACTTACATTTTCATAGATTTTTAAGATTTTTTTGATTAGGAAAAACATTTTTTTCTCTTTTTTTTTTCTTTTTTTTTCTTTTTCTCTTATTTCCTTTTAAAGTCCTCTATTACTCCTCTACTACTCCTTAATTTTCATTTTCATTTCACTATAACCTTGCAAAAAAAGAGAGAACTATTTTTAAACTGAACTTCATATATAATTCTAAAATTTTTTGTGTTTTTGTTTTTAATATTGTATTCTTAAGAGTCTAGCCTCTACTCTAGATTTTTAATCTTTGTTTTTCAGTATGTGATATAAATTTTGGACATTTAAGAATCAAATATTCAGTTCCCATTTTTATTCAGGAGTGTGTTGATTACTCTCTCCCACTTTTGACTCTCCGTTTTCTGCCTCAGAACACCTCTATTTCCTCCTTTCCCCTTCTCTTCCCAATCCAATCCTGTGAATCTTTGTGGGTGTCTGGGCTACGGAGAACACTCTGGGAACAGACAACTGCGTAGATCTGTCTCTCTCCTCTTGAGTCCCCCATTTTCTCCTCCTGCTCATCTCTATCTCCTTCCTCCCTCTCCTCTTTTTCATGTAACTCTGTGAACCTCTCTGGGTGTCCCTCATGGTGGAGGATCTTTTCACCATTAACCTAGAAGTTCTATTATCAGTGCTGTATAGTTGGAGAAGTCTTGAGACTATTGGAAGAATAAAACTGAAATCCAGAGGCAGGAGACTTAAGCCCAAAACCTGAGAATACCAGAAAACTCCTGACTACATGGAACATTAAGTAATAAGAGACCATCCAAAAGCCTCCATACCTACACTGAAACCAACCACCACCCAAGAGCCAGTAAGTTTCAGAGCAAGACATACCACACAAATTCTCCAGCAACGCAGGAACATAGCCCTGAGTGTCAACATACAGGCTGCCCAAAGTCACACCTAACACATATACCCATCTCAAAACTCATTACTGGGCACTCCATTGCACTCCAGAGAGAAAAAATATATTTCCACTCACCAGAACACTGACGCAAGCTTCCCTAACCAGGAAACCTTGACAAGCCAAACGTCCAATCCCACCCACTGGGTAAAACCTCCACATTAAAAAGGAACCACAGACCTCCAGAATACAGAAAGCCCACTCCAGACACAGCAATCTAAACAAGAAGAAAAGGCAGAGAAATACCCTACAGGTAAAGGAACATGAAAAATGCCCACCAAGTCAAACAAAAGAGGAGGAGATAGGGAATCTACCTGAAAAAGAATTTAGAATAATGATAATAAAAATGATCCAAAATCTTGAAAATAAAATGGAGTTACAGATAAATAGCCTGGAGACAAAGATTGAAAAGATGCAAGAAATGTTTAATAAAGACACAAAAGAAATAAAAAAGAGTCAATTAAAAATGAATAATGCAATAAATGAGATCAAAAACACTCTGGAGGGAACCAAGAGTAGAATAACAGAGACAGAAGATAAGATAAGTGAGGTAGAAAATAAAATGGTGGAAATAAATGAAGCAGAGAGGAAAAAAGAAAAAAGAATCAAAAGAAATGAGGACAACCTCAGGGACCTCTGGGACAATGTGAAACGCCCCAACATTGGAATCATAGGAGTCCCAGAAGAAGAAAACAAAAAGAAAGGCCATGAGAAAATACTCGAGGAGATAATAGCTGAAAACTTCCCTAAAATGGGGAAGGAAATAGCCACCCGAGTCCAAGAAAACCAGAGTCCCAAACAGGATAAACCTAAGATGAAACACCCCAAGACACATATTAATCAAATTAACAAAGATCAAACACAAAGAACAAATATTAAAAGCAGTAAGGGAGAAACAACAAATAACACACAAAGGGATCCCCATAAGGATAACAGCTGATCTATCAATAGAAACCCTCCAGGCCAGAAGGGAATGGCAGGACATACTGAAAGTAATGAAAGAGAATAACCTACAACCTAGATTACTGTACCCAGCAAGGATCTCATTCAGATATGAAGGAGAATTCAAAAGCTTTACAGACAAGCAAAAGCTGAGAGAATTCAGCACCACCAAACCAGCTCTTCAACAAATGCTAAAGGATCTTCTCTAGACAGGAAACACAGAAAGATTGTATGAACATGAACCCAAAACAACAAAGTAAATGGCAACGGGACCACACCTATCAATAATTACCTTAAATGTAAATGGGTTGAATGCCTCAACCAAAAGACAAAGACTGGCTGAATGGATACAAAAACAAGAGCCCTATGTATGCTGTCTACAAGAGACCCACCTCAAAACAAGAGACACACACAGACTAAAAGTGAAGGGCTGGAAAAAATATTTCATGCAAACGGAGACCAAAAGAAAGCAGGAGTCGCAATACTCATATCAGATAAAATAGACTTTCAAATAAAGGATGTGAAAAGAGACAAAGAAGGACACTACATAATGATCAAAGGATCAATCCAAGAAGAAGATATAACAATTATAAATATATATGCACCCAACATAGGAGCACCGCAATATGTACGGCAAACGCTAATGAGTATGAAAGAGGAAATTAATAGTAACACAATAATAGTGAGAGACTTTAATACCCCACTCACAACTATGGATAGATCAACTAAACAGAAAATTAACAAGGAAACACAAACCTTAAATGACACAATGGACCAGCTAGACCTAATTAATATCTATGGGACATTTCACCCCAAAACAATCAACTTCACCTTTTTCTCAAGTGCACACGGAACCTTATCCAGAATAGATCATATCCTGGGCCATAAATCTAGTCTTGGTAAATTCAAAAAAATTGAAATCATTCCAGTCATCTTTTCAGACCACAGTGCAGTAAGATTAGATCTCAATTACAGAAAATTTTTTTTTAAATTCAAACATATGGAGGCTAAATAACACGCTTCTGAATAACCAAAAAAGCATAGAAGAAATCAAAAAAGAAATCAAAATATGCATAGAAATGAATGAAAATGAAAACAAAACAACCCAAAACCTATGGGACACTGTAAAAGCAGTGCTAAGGGGAAGGTTCATAGTATTACAGGCTTACCTCAAGAAACAAGGAAAAAAGTCAAATAAATAACCTAACTCTACACCTAAAGCAATTAGAGAAGGAAGAAATGAAGACGCCCAGGGTTAGTAGAAGGAAGAAATCTTAAAAATGAGGGCAGAAATAAATGCAAAAGAAACTAAAGAGACCATAGAAAAAATCAACAAAGCTAAAAGCTGATATTTTTAAATAAACAAAATTGACAAACCATTACCAAGACTCATTAAGAAACAAAGAGAGAAGAACCAAATTAACAAAATTAGAAATGAAAATGGAGAGATCACAACAGACAACACTGAAATACAAAGGATCATAATAGACTACTACCAGCAGCTCTATGCCAATAAAATGGACAACTTGGAAGAAATGGACAAATTCTTAGAAAAGTATAACTTTCCAAAACTGAACCAGGAAGAAATAGAAGATCTTAACAGACCCATCACAAGCAAGGAAATCGAAACTGTAATCAGAAATCTTCCAGCAAACAAAAGCCTAGGACCAGATGGCTTCACAGCTGAATTCTAAGAAAAAATTAGAGAAGAGCTAACACATATCTTACTCAAACTCTTCCAGAAAATTGCAGAAAAAGGTAAACTTGCAAACTCATTCTATGAGGCCACCATCACCCTAATTCCAAAACCAGTCAAAGATGCCACAAAAAAAGAAAACCACAGGCCAATATCACTGATGAACTTAGATGCAAAAATCCTTAACAAAATTCTAGCAAACAGAATCCAACAACGTATTAAAAAATCATACACCATGACCAAGTGGGCTTTATCCCAGGAATGCAAGGATTCTTTAATATCCGCAAATCAATCAATGTGATACACCACATTAACAAATTGAAAGATAAAAACCATATGATTATCTCAATAGATGCAGAGAAAGCCTTTGACAAAATTCAACACCCATTTATGATAAAAACTCTCCAGAAAGCAGGAATAGAAGGAACATACCTCAACATAATAAAAGCTATATATGACAAACCCACAGCAAGCATTACCCTCAATGGTGAAAAATTGAAAGCATTTCCCCTGAAATCCGGAACAAGACAAGGGTGCCCACTCTCACCACTACTATTCAACATAGTTTTGGAAGTGTTGGCCACAGCAATCAGAGAAGAAAAAGAAGTAAAAGGAATCCAGATAGGAAAAGAAGAAGTGAAACTCTCGCTGTTTGCTGATGACATGATCCTCTACATAGAAAACCCTAAAGACTCTACCAGAAAATTACTAGAGCTAATCAACGAATATAGTAAAGTTGCAGGATATAAAGTTAACACACAGAAATCCCTTGCATTCCTATATACTAACAATCAGAAAACAGAAAGAGAAATTACAGAAACAATACCATTCACCATTGCAACAAAAAGAATAAAATACTTAGGATTATATCTACCTAAAGAAACAAAAGACCCATACATAGAAAACTATAAAACACTGATGAAAGAAATCAAAGAGGACACAAACAGATGGAGAAACATACCGTGTTCATGGATTGGAAGAATCAATATTGTCAAAATGGCTATTCTACCCAAAGCAATCTATAGATTCAATGCAATCCCTATTAAGCTACCAACGGTATTTTTCAGAGAACTAGAACAAATAATTTCACAATTTGTATGGAAACACAAAAAACCTCGAATAGCCAAAGTCATCTTGAGAAAGAAGAATGGAAGTGGAGGAATCAACCTGCCTGCCTTCACACCATACTACAGAGGCACAGTCATCAAGACAGTATGGTACTGGCACAAAGACAGAAATATAGATCAATGGAACAGAATAGAAAGCCCAGAGATAAATCCATGAACCTATGGAAACCTTATCTTCAACAAAGGAGGCAAGGATATACATTGGAAAAAAGACAACCTCTTTAACTAGTGGTGCTGGGGAAACTGGTCAACCACTTGTAAAAGAATGAAACTAGAACACTTTCTAACACTATATGCAAAAATAAACTCAAAATGTATTAAAGATCTAAATGTAAGACCAGAAACTATAAAACTCCTAGAGGAGAACATAGGCAAAACACTCTCTGACATGAATCACAGCAGGATCCTCTATGACCCAATTCCCAGAATATTGGAAATAAAAGCAAAAATAAACAAATGGGACCTAATTAAACTTAAAAGCTTTTGCACAACAAAGGAGACTATAAGCAAGGTGAAAAGCCAGCCCTCAGAATGGGAGAAAATAATAGCAAATGAAGCAACAGACAAAGGATTAATCTCAAATATATACAAGCAACTCCTGCAGCTCAATTCCAGAAAAATAAATGACCCAATCAAAAAATGGGTCAAAGAACTAAATAGAAATTTCTCCAAAGAAGACATACAGATGGCTAACAAACACATGAAAAGATGCTCAACATCACTCATTATCAGAGAAATGCAAATCAAAACCTCAATGAGGTACCATTACATGCCAGTCAGGATGGCTGCTCTCCAAAAGTCTACAAGCAATAAATGCTGGAGAGGGTGTGGAGAAAAGGGAACCCTCTTACACTGTTGGTGGGAATGCAAATTAGTACAGTCACTATGGAGAACAGTGTGGAGATTCCTTAAAAAAACTGAAAATAGTACTGCCATATGACACAGCAATCCCACTTCTGGGCATACACACTGAGGAAATCAGATCTGAAAGAGACACGTGTACCCCAATGTTCATTGCAGCACTGTTTATAATAGTCAGGGCATGGAAGCAACCTAGATGCCCATCAGCAGATGAATGGATAAGGAAACTGTGGTACATATACATTATGGAATATTAGCCATTAAAAAGAATACATTTGAATCAGTTCTAATGAGATGGATGAAACTGGAGCCCATTATACTGAGTAAAGTAAGCCAGATAAAGGTAAAGATAAAGACCAATACAGTATGCTAACACATATATATGGAATTTAAAAAGATGGTAATGATAACCCTATATGAAAAACAGAAAAAGAGACACAGATGTACAGAATAGACTTTTAGACTCTGTGGGAGAAGGCAAGGGTAGGATGTTCAGAGAGAACAGCATTGAAACAAGTATACTATCAAGGTTGAAACAGATCACCAGTCCAGGTTGGATATATGAGACAAGTGCTCAGGGCTGGTGCACTGGGAAGACCCAGAGGGATGGGATGGAGAGGGAGGTGGGAAGGGGATTCGGAATGGGGAACACATCTAAATCCATGGCTGATTCATGTCAGTGTATGGCAAAAACCACTACAATATTGTAAAGTAATTAGCCTCCCACTAATAAAAAATAAATGGAAAAAAATTAAAAATAAATAAATAAATAAAACTTAGAACAAAGGAAAATCTAGGGCTAGATTGCTCCACAGGTGAATTCTACCAAACATTTTAAAAATTAACACTTATACTTCTCAAATTATTCCAAAAGACTGAAGAAGAAGAAACATATTTGAACTCATTCTATGAGGCCAGCTTCACCTTGACATAAAACAAGGCAAGAACACTACAAAAAAGGGAAAATTACATGTCTTCATCATTGATGAATACAGATACAAATATCCTCAACAAAACAGTAGAAAACTTATTTTAACAATACATTGAGAGGATCACACACCATGATCAAGTGGGATAGGTACAAGTATGGTTCAGTATTCAGAAATCAGTCAATGTGATACACCACATTAACACATTGAAGAATAAAAATCATATGATTATTTCAATAGACACAGAAAAAACTTCTGACAAAATTCAACATCCATTTATCATAAAAAGTATGAACAGAGTATATAGGAAACATACTTCAAAATAATTAAGGCTATATATGACAAACCTAGAGCCAACATCCTATTCATTGTTGAAAAACTAAAAACATTTTCTCTAATATCAGGCACAAGGCAAAGATGCCCACTCTAACCGTGTTTCTCGGTGTAATATTGGAAATCCAAGCCATAGCAATCAGACGAGAAAGAAAGAAAAGGTGGAAATAAAGAAACAAAACTATTACAGTTTGCAGATGACATGGTATTTTATATAGGAAATTCTAAAGATGTGATCAAAAAAAATTAGAACTAATAAATGCATTTGGTAAAGTTGTAGGAAACAAAATTAATATATAGAAAGCTGTTGCTTTTCTACACACTAATAACCACCTATCAAAATGAGAAATAAAGAGAACAAATAAATTTATAATTGTATCAAAAATAATAAAATATCTTGGGATAAATCTACCAAGAAGGGAAAAGTTCTATACTCAAAAATCTATAAGACACTGATGAAACAAGATGACACAAACAAATGGAAAGATATACTATGCTTATAGGTTGGAAGAAATAATATTGTTATGACAATCATACTACCCAAAACATTCTACAGATTGAGTATAATCCTTATGAAAATACCAGTGGCATTTTCCACAGAACTAAAACAAATAATTCAAAATTTATATTGAACCATGAAAGACCTGCAGTAGCCAAAACAATTTTAAGAAGAACAAAGATGAAGGTATTGTGCTCCCTGATTTCAAACTATACTACAAAGATACAGGTTGAATAAGTGAGTGTCAAATATTCATTTTAGGAAATATTTTCTGTTACTTGTCTGGGATACATTTAAATGCAGATATTAAGTAGGTAGTTGAATACAACATTCTGGAGTTTGATAATAGGAAGCACAACTTTAAAAAATAAATAGATAAAAGATTAAATTTTAATCTGTTAAAGACTGAATGAGATTTCCTCTTAAGAGGAAATTCAGTTATAACCTGTTATAGATAGCAAGTTAAATTTGAATGTGTTAAAGACTGGATGAGATTTCCTCTTAAGAGGAAATTCAGTAGAGAAAAAATAAAGAGCTGCTGCTGCTACTGCTAGGTCGCGTCAGTCATGTCCGACTCTGTGCGACCCCATAGATTGCAGCCTACCAGGTTCTGCCGTCCCTGGGATTGTCCAGGCAAGAACACTGGAGTGGGTTGCCATTTCCTTCTCCAATGCATGAAAGTGAAAAGTGAAAGTGAAGTTGCTCAGTCATGTCCAACTCAGCGACCCCATGGACAGCAGCCTACCAGGCTCCTCTGTCCATGGGATTTTCCAGGCAAGAGTACTGGAGTGGGGTGCCATTGCCTTCTCCAAAGAAAAGAGCACCCAGAGTGAAATCCTAAGGAACTCCATATTTAAAGACTAGATAGCAAAGGTAAAAAGCTTGAGGTAAAGCAGATAAAGTTAAAAGTTGAATGTATAAAAGCCAAAGGACAAGAGTATTTTAAGAAGAGAGAGGTCAAATGTCCAAAGATAAGAAACCAAATATACTAGGTTTTTTGTTTGTTTGTTTTTCTTTTTCCCATCTAAGTTTTCAACATAAAGATCATGAGCAAAATGGGTTTCAGTAGAAGGGTGTAAGTGCGTAACTGATTGGAGTGAATTGAGAAGTAACTGGGGATAGTGTAAATAATACCTTAAGAACTTTTAGAGTTGGCAAACAAAATACAGAATATTCTGTATTTTTATTTATAAAATGTCACAAACTTTATCCATGTGTGGACAGCCTCCTAATAAAAGTTAGCTCTGAAGGAGAATATAGAGGTAAAGAAAGGGAGACAGGGAGAGAGAGAGATGGATGGAGTGTAAAATCTAGAAGTTTATTTATTTTTAACTTGAAGAGAGTAGAATGCTTGAATAATAACATGAGATATATCTCTAGGGGAAAAATATACCAGGGTATGAGTAGAAATGAACTTGTGTTTTAATTCCTTGAAAGTTTCCTGGATTCCTGAGTTCATTAAAGTGCCTAGTATTTCCCCCAGAAGATTGGTTAAAGAGACTCAAGTCCACAAAATGGAGTGATAAACTAAAATAATTATCCTTGGAATGTGAAATATTTTTGAAAGTTTATTTTAGAATTAGATGTGTGTCTTAATCAGTGATGATCTGACTTCCAGAGGTCCGTCACAATCCCTCATGAGGATGATACATGCACCAAACACTTGACTTGAACTTCATAAAATTCATAATTCTAAATTTTTGACAAAGAAGTTGATGCTATTGGAGACAGTCCAGCTCCATTTGGTCAATGCTTTCATTGACCAGTACATGAGTACTGGTACTACACAGTACTGCACAGTACATGAGTAGACTAAGATATTGTCCACATATATAGTCATGCTTCAATCCAAGAAAGTTCTAAAACACCATGTTCATAAAATTTTTGAAAATCACCCAGACATAGTAAAATCCAAAAGGTGTAATGGTTCATAAACACACCAGCCATACTGAGTGCAGAACGTTCTTTTCTGTTATCTCATTCCTGAAACCTGACACTGTCACTGAACCTATGAAGAACAGGTAGGTGTCATTGTTGGTTGATGAAATTATTAAAAACAGATTAGGGATCAGTTGGAGAAGTCTTGCTTTTTCATGTAGTTTTACCCATCTTTTCTACATAGAATATAGGGACTCCAACCATGGAAATTGGTAGATCAATAAGTTAAATGTTTGCTGAGGATTGGCTTCTACATATTCTTATAATACCAGAATCTAAAGTTTTAAAAATACATTTATCTAATCATAACATGTATACCTAAAGTTAAAGAGCTCACATATTTACAATGTCAGAGGGGAGCCACAGATTCAGTCATAAAGGTGGAAAAGACATTTCATAAAGTTGGTAAGTACAGAGACCTCATGAATCCATTATATCATGGTATACTGCATTCTAATTTGTAAAGAACTGTCTCTTGGCTTGAAAATAACTTCTAATGCATATTTATTTGAGGAATTTTTATTCCATATGGAAGTGCAGTGGACACCACAGTGCATGCAGCTAGAAATAGCCAAAGTACTTACTTGATCTACAAAATTACTTTATGCTTGAGCCCACAATGGCATATATGTAGAAATTGGTTCATGCCACCTTTAGATTCATGGGTAAATAAAAGTGACAGATAATTTTGTCATTGGTGCCCAATACAGAACCTGGTACACAGAAAATACTCTGTAGATTTCAAAGTGTGGTCTCAGAAACCTGGCTGAATAAGGCATCCCTCATTTGCAACCCACCTCAAAAACAACAATTTGGCTTCCACTAACATATAAAATCATCTTATAAGAGCTGTGGTATCCACTGGGAAGACCCAGAGGAATCGGGTGGAGAGGGAGGTGGGAGGGGAGATCGGGATGGGGAATACATGTAAATCCATGCCTGATTCATGTCAATGTATGGCAAAAACCACTACAATATTGTAAAGTAATTAGCCTCCAACTAATAAAAATAAATGGAAAAAAAATAAAATTCATATAAAGAGCTGTGGTATCCAGAACTATTTTCCAGGAAACCCAGGAAGAGTCTCAGGCACCTGTGCATCAGGCAACAAGAATACAGACCTTGGTCTAATCTGTGGACTCTGCAGCTGCTAATGAACCCCTTACAGTCTCTCTCAGTAGTGATCCAAGTGTCCCTGGAGAACACTGCTTCAGAAAGTCACCCATGAGCAAGAGAACATTTGTGTAAATACAAGTTTCCAGAAGAGACTTTCCAACATGCCACTGAGGAAAAAAATACAAGTTTGGATGCATTGGAGAGGAGTAATGAATTGTGAGTTGCATGGCTAGGAAGGAAGAGGCTGAAAGTGTGGTATATTGCATACTTGGAGGTCATTAAAGAGACGTGCATTCTAGCACCTGCATTGCAGACTCCGAGAAGCCTGTCAATAAGCCACTGTGGATGTCCAACAGTGGATCAACCCAACTAGCTCATGGGCATCCCAGAAGTTCTGCATGCCTCATCAACACATCCTTCTCTTCTGTGGACAGATCCCTATGAATGTACCTAATGGTGACATTGAAAGCAAGTTTTTGCAGGTGAGTAATGAGCATACACAGAAAGCTAGCATGAATCTGCAGGCCAGAGAGAGACAATAAACTTCCAATTTAGAACCACATTTAGAAAATAAAGGGAAGGCTGTCAGCACCTGTTCTGTTGTACTACATGACTTAGAGAATGCATACAAATATAAGAATTTGCCACAAAACAGAGCAAGAAGCATGGATCAGATCTACCTTAGAAGGTATGAGAAAACATAAGATCTCTAATAGGACTGGCAGTTAGTAATAACTGGAGGAGATGAACACTATTTCAAATGGGATGACAGCAACACAAAACATTAAGAAATATTAAAAATCAAAAAAATGTGACATCATCAAAGGATGCCAATAATCTCCTAGTATCACTCTCAAAGATATAAATTTTTGATTTACCAAATAAAGAATTCAAAATATCTGTTTTTATGAAGTTCAATGAGTTACAAAATGTATAGAAAGACAATTCAACAACTGGGACAAAACCTCAGAGACACAATGAAAGTTTAAAGAAGAGATAGCAATTGTGAAAAGAACAAAATAGAAATACTATAGCTAAATATTGCAATGAATAAATTAAAAATGCAATGGAGGTCACGAATATCAGAATAGATAAAGTAGAAAAAATCCTGTATGCTAGAAAAAGAAACTTTTAAAGTATCAAGTAAAAGAAAAAAAAAAAGTGACTCATCAAAGAAAATTCTGACTAGATGACTTCATTGGTAAATTCTACTGAAGAAGTAAAGAATTTCCACCAATCCTTTTCAAACTCTCCCCAAAAATAAAAGAGAAGTAAACACATACAAGGGGCTTCCCAGGGAGTGTTAGTGGTACAGAACTCAGCTACCAGTGTCGTAGACATAAGAGTCTCAGGTTGGATACCTGGATTGGAGAGATCCCCTGGAGGAGGGCATGGCAACCCACTCTAGTATTCTTGCCTGAAGAATCCCCTGGACAGAGGAGCCTGGTGGGCTACAGTCCATAGGGTTGCAAAGAGCTGGGTGTGACAGAAGCAATTTAGTACACATACAAACTCATTTTATGAGACTAGCATTAGCCTGGAAACAAAATCAGAAAAGGGCTGTACAATATAATAAAATTACAGTCCAACAACCCTGATAAACATAGATACAAAAATCTTCAACAGTATATTAGGAAACTGAATTCACCAGTACATTAAAATATCATACTCTATGAACAAATGGGTTTTGGTTCAGGGATGTAAAGAAGGCTAAACAGGCACAAATCCATCAATGTGATTCTAACCATTTTAACAAAATAAAGAATAAACATAACATTATAATCTGAAAAGATGCAGAAAAGCATTTGATAAAATGTAATACACTTCCATGATAAAAACTCTCAACAAAGTGTATATAGAGGAAATGCACTCAACATAATAAAGACCATATATAAAAAGCCCACATCTAATGTTATTTTTAATGGTGAAAAGTTGAAAGCTTTTCGTGTAAGATCAGAAATAAGACAAGTATAACAACTCTTGCCACTTTTATTCAAAAGATATCAAGACCAATTAGGCAAGAAAAAAGTGATTCAAAGAAAAAAGCAAAACTGATTTTATAACATGTGTGTGTGTGTGTGTGTGTGGTACTTTTCTAAATTCACCGATTCACTCTGGTAATTTTCTGATAGTATCTCTAGGGCTTTCTATATACAATATCATGTCATCTGCAAATAGAGTTTTACTTATTTTCCAATCTGGATTCCTTTTATTTATTTTTCTTCTCTGATAGCTTTAGCTAGGACTTACAAAACTATGTTGAATAATAGTGGTGAGAGTAAATGCACTTGCCTTTTTCCTGATCTTAGAGGGAATGCTTTCAGTTTTTCATCATTGAGGATAATGTTTGTTGTGGGCTTATCATATGTGGCCTTTATTGTGTTGATGTAGGTTCCTTCTATGCTCATTTTCTGAAGTGTTTTTTTTTTTAATCATAAATGGGTGCTGAATTATGTCAAAGGCTTTTTCTGCATCTATTTGGATTATCATATGGTTTTTATATTTCAATTTGCTAATACTATGTATCACATTGATTGATTTGTGTATATTGAAGAATCCTTGCATCTCTGGAATAAACCTGATTTTATCACTGTGTATGAACTTTTTTTTCATTTATTTTTATTAGTTGGAGGCTTTTTAATGTGTTTTTTAATTCCGTTTGCTAGAGTTTTGTTGAGGATTCTTGCATCTATATTCATCAGAGATATTGGCCTGTAATTTTCCTTTTTTGTCTGTTGTCTTTGCCTGGTTTTGGTATCAGGGTGATGGTGGCCTCACAGAATGAGTTGGAAGTGTTCCTTAATCTGCAATTTTTTAGAGTTTTAGAAGGATAGGCATTAGCTAACGTCTGAATGCTGATAAAATTCACTTGTGAAGCCATCTGGCCCTGGGCATTTGTTTTGGGGGAGATTTTTGATCACAGTTTTGATTTCAGTGCTTGTAATTTGGATGTTCCTAGTTTCTATTTCTTCCTGGTCCATTCTTGGAAGATTGAATTTTTCAAACAATCTGTCTATTTTTTCCAAATTGTCCATTTTATTGCCCTAGAGTTGCTCATAATAGGCTCTTATAATCCTTTATATTTCTGCATTATCTCTTTTAACCTCTTCTTTTTCATTCTAATTTTGATGACTTGATTCTTCTTTTTTGCTTAATGAGTCTGGCTAAAGGCTTGTCAATTTTGTTTATCTTCTCATAGAACCAGCTTTTAGCTTTATTAATCTTTACTATTGTTTCTTTCTTCTTCTTCTTCTTCTTTTTTTTTTTTTTTTTTTGTTTATTTCTGCTCAGATCTTTATGATTTCTTTCCTTCTGCTAATTTTGGGGACTTTTATTCTTCTTTTTTTTTTCAGTTGTTTTATGAGTAAAATAAGATTGTCTATTCTATGATTCCTTGTCTCTTGAGGTAGGATTATATTACTATAAACTTCCCTCTTAAAACTCCTTTTGATGCATGCCATAGGTTTTCAGTTGTTGTGTTTTCATTATCATTTATTTTTAGTGATATTTTTATTTCCCTTATGATTTCTTCATTAACCTGTTCATTATTAAGAACTATATTTTTTAATCTCCACCTGTTTGTGTTTTTTTTTTACAATTTTTTCTTATAATTGATAACAGTTTCATAGCGTTGTAGTCAGAAAAGACGCTTGATACAATTTCAATTTTCTTAAATTTAGTGAGGTTTGATTGACGATTCATTTGAAAAACACTGATGTTGGGAAAGATTGAAGGTGGGAGGAGAAGGGGACGATAGAGGATGAGATGGTTGCATGACATTACTGAATCAGTGGACATGAATTTGTGATGACAGGTGAGTTGGTGATGGACAGGGAGGCCTTGGGATGCTGCAGTCCATGGGGTCGCAAAGAATTGGACACAACTGAGCGACTGAACTGAACTGATTACCATTTTCTAATTGTTTGTGGTTTGTTCTTGTAGGTCTTTTTCTTCTCTTATCTTTCCTGTCTATAAAGTCCCTTCAACATTTGTTGTAAAACTGGTTTAACGATACTAAATTCTCTTAACTTTTGCTTGTCTGTAAAGCTTTCGATTTCTCTATCAACTTTGAATGAGATCCTTGTCAGTTAGAGTAGTCTTGATTGCAGATTTTTCCTTTTCAGTACTTTAAATATATTCTGTCATTCTCTTCTGGCATGCAGAGTTTCTGCTGAATGATCAGCTGTTAAACATATGGGGTTTCCATTGTACGTTTTGTGTTGTTTTTTCCCTTGCTACTTTTAATATACTTTCTTTGTGGTTAATCTTTGTTAGTTTGATTAGTTTGTGTTTTGGTGTGTTTCTCCTTGAGTTTATCCTGTATGGGACTCTTTGCACTTTTTGGACTTGATTGATTATTTCCTTTCCCATGTTGGGGAAATTTTCAACTATATTCTCTTAAATTTTTTCTTATACCTTTTCTTTGGTTCTTCTTCTAGGACCCCTGTAATTGGAATGTTGGTACGTTTAATATTGTCCCAGAGGTCTCTGAGACTATCCTCAGTTATTTTCATTATTTTAACTTAATTCTGCTCTTCAGCAGTTATTTCTTTTTTTTTTTTTTAATTTTTTTTCAGCAGTTATTTCTACCGCTCTACCTTCCAACTCACTTATCCTTTCTTCTGCCTCAGATATTCTGCTACTGATTCCTTGTAGAGTGTTTCTAATTTCAGCAATTGTGTTGTCTCTGTATGTTTATTCTTTATTTCTTCTAGGCCTTTGGTAATTGATTCTTGAATTTTCTCTATTCTATTTTTGAGGTTTTGGATCATCTTTACCATAATTATTCAGAATTCTTTTTCAAGTAGTTGCCTATTTTCTCTTCATTTATTTGGACTGGTGTGTTTCTAGGTTGTTCCTTCATTTGTGCAGCATTTCTCTGCCTTTTCATTGTTTGAAACCTATTGTGTTTGAGATCTCCTTTTCCCAGTCTTTGAAGTTGAATTTTTTCTTCCTTTTTGTTTCTGACCTAGTAAGGTTGGTACAGTGCTTTGCATAAGCTTCATGTAAGGTGTGATTTGTGCTTGCATTCTGCTGGGAAGAGGTGAGGGTTTTTTTTTTTGTTTGTTTCTTATGAAGGGCAGGGTTGAGTGAGGAGGTGGTTATCTTGTCTGCTAATGATTGGGTTTGTATTTTTGTCTTGTTTGTTGTTTGGATGAGGTGTCCTGCACAGGGTACTACTGGCAGTTGGGTGATGTTGGGTCTTGTATACAAGTGGCTGCCTTTGTGAGTGTTCTCACTATTTGATTCTCCCTAGGGTTAGGAGTTCTCTGGTAGTTCAGGTTATTGGAGTCAGTGTTCCCACTCCAAAGGCTCAGGTCTTGACCTCTGGCTGGGAAACAGAGATTCTACAGGTGGTTTGTTATGGCATTAAATATGATTGAAACAAACACACAAAAGCAAGAAACAAAAAATGCACCCCAGATAAATGGCAATTATAAAATATGGCAAATAATAACTAAAATAATGGAATATGAACACATACTTATACACCCATAAACAAAATCAAAACTGTTAAGAAAAAATAAAGTACAATAGATTCACCCTGCAAACACAGGAAACCAAATAGGATATCCACTAGTTAAGAACAAAACTAACTAAAGCACAAACTAGAAAACAAAATTTAAACAAGATGCCAACTGGGTAATGAAGCAACAAAAACAAAACAAGCTAACAAATATGGTGAAAAAAAGAATAAAAATGCAAAGTTATAGAGAACTGTATGAAGGCTTCTTAAAAAACTAAAAATATAGCTACCATATAACCTACATTCACACTCTTGGGCATAACATCTAGATAAAAACATGATCTAAAAGGAAATATGTACATCAATGCTTATTGCAGCACTGTTTACAATATCCTGGGTGAGAGTGAAAGAAGATAGTTAAAAAGCTGGCTCACAACTCAGCATTCAAAATACTAAGATCATGACATCCAGTGCCATCACTTCATGGCAAATAAAAGGGGAAAAATGGAAGCAGCAACAGAATTGAATTTCTTAAGCTCCAGAATCACTGTAGACGGTAACTACAGCCATGAAATTAGAATATTCTTGCTCCTTGGAAGGAGCAATATCTATTAAATATCAATTAAATATAGTAATATTTATTAAAAATAGCACTATCTATTAAAAACATGGATAGCAAATTAAAAAACAAGGACATCACTTTGCCAGCAAAGGTCCATGTAGTCAAGGCTATGGTTTTTTTGGTAGTCATTATGGATGTGATATTTGGATCGTAAAAAACACTGAGCACTGAGGAACTGATGCTTTTGAATTGTGGTGATGGAAGACTCTTGAGAGTCCCTTGGACCACAGGGATATCAAATCAGTCAATCCTAAAGGAAATCAACCCTGAATATTCATTGGAAAGACTGATGCTGAAGCTGAAACCCAATACTTTGGCTACCTGATACAAAGAACCAACTCATTGGTAAAGACCGAATGCTGGAAAAGATTGAAGGCAAAAAGGGAAGGGAGTGGCAGAGGATGAAATAGTTAAATACCATCACTGACTCAATGGACATGAATCTGAACAAACTCTGGGAGACAGTGAAGTATATGGATGCCTGACATGCTACAGTAAATGGGGTTGCAAAGAGTTAAGACATGACTTAGCAACTGAACAACAACAATTACAATAGCCAAGACATGGAAGCAACCTAAATGTCCATTGACAGAGAAATGGATAAAGAAATTGTGGTACATATATACAATGGAATATTGTTGTTGCTGTTTAGTTGCTAATCTATGTCCAATTCTTTTGCAACCCCATGTACTGTAGCCTGCCAGGCTCCTCTGTCCATGGGATTTCCCAGGCAAGAATACTGGAATGGGTTGCTATTTCCTTCTCCAGGTGATCTTCCTAACCCAAGGTTCAACCCATGTCTCCTGAATCGGCAAGCAGATTCTTTACCATCAAGCACCTAGCAAGACCCTACAATGGAATATTACTCAACCATTTAAAAGAATGAAGTAATGCCATTTGCAGCAGCTTGCATGAAACTAGGGAATGTCATACTGAGTGAGGTAAATCAGACAGAGAAAGAGAAACACTGTATAACATCCCTTATATGTGGAATCTAAAAAGAAATAATATAAGTGAACTTACTTACAAAACAGAAAGAGACTCACAGACTAGGAGGATGAACTTATAGCTGCTGGGGTGAGAGTTTGGGGGAAGGGATAGTTGGGGAGTTGGGATGTACATGTATACACTGCTATGTTTAAAATGAATAGCCACCATAGACCTACTGTATAGCATGTGGAACTCTGCTCAGTGTCGTGTGTCAGCCTGGGTGGGAGGCCATTTTGGGGAGAATTGATACATGTGTATGTATGACTGAGTTACTTCACTGTTCACCTGAAACTGTCACAACATATTTTGTTAACCAGTTATACCCCAATATGAAATGATTTTTTAATTAAATAAACATATCACTCTGTGAGGTATATTGATAATGGGGAAAGCAATGCATGTGTGGGGACATGGAAGACGTGGGAAATTACTGTACTTTCTGCTCAATTTTGTTATGAATGTAAAACTGCTTTAAAAGTAAAGTCTATCTTTAAATGTTCTTTAATAAAGTATGACAGTATGTTTTGCAGAAATAAAGCAAATAATCTTACAATTTATGTGGAATCACAAAAGACCACAATAGTCAAAGCAATATTAGGAAAGAGAAATAGAGCTAGATGCTTCACACTTCTTGATTTCAAGCTATCTTTCAAAGCTATAATAATCAATACAGTATGGTATTGACATCAAAACAGACATAGAGATTCAGGGAACATGATACAGAGTCCAGAAATAAACCCACACAATTATGGTCAATTAATTTGGAGCATTAACTTATGAAAAAAGAAACCAATACTATAAAATGTTGAACGGATAGTCTCTTCAATAAACAGTATTATTGAAACTGAACAGCCACATGCAAAAGAATGAAACTGGACTAATATGTTATACCATTCACAAAATCAGCTCAAAGTGAACTTAAGATCTGAAACCATAAAACACCTAAAAGGAAATGTAGAGGAGGAGCTCCTTAACATCTGTCTTGGTAATGATTATTTGGATTTGACACCAAAAGCAAAAGTAAAAAACTGAAACCGCATCAAACTAAAGTCCTTTTGTGCAGCAAAGAGAACCACCAAAAATGAAAAGACAATCCACCACATAGGAGAAAATATTTGCTAATCATATATCTTAGAAGGAGTTAATACCTAGTGTTTAAATGTAACTCATATAAGTCATTTGGGGAAAAATCCAGTTAAACAATGATCACAGCATCAGAATGGACATTTTTTTCAATGAAAACCTATCCAAAAGAAATATGAAAAAAGTACTAAGCATCATTCATCATCAGAGAAGTGCAAATCAAAACCATGAGCTGCCATCTTCTATCTTTCAGAGTGGCTACTAGCATAAATGCAAGAAACAACAAATGCAAAAGTATGGAGAAAAGGGAATCCTCATGCACTATTGATAAAAATGTAAATTAGTCTGGCCACTATAGAAACCAGTATGGAGGTTCCTCACAAAATTGTAGATAGAACTACCATATGATTCAGCAATTCCAACTTGGGATATTTATCTGAAAGAACAAAATCATTATGTTAAAAAAAAAAACTGCATCACCATATTCATCACAGAATTGTTTAAATTAGTCAAGATACGTAAATAGCTTAGTGCTCATTGGCAGATCAATAAAGAAAATGTGATGTAGTGTACAAAGGAATACTACTCATCCATTAAAAAGGAAACCCTGCCATTTGTATCTACAATGTTGTAACATGAGGGCACTATGCTAAGTTAAGTATGTTAGACAGGGAAAGAGAAATCCTGTATGATCTTATCATATTTGAAATCTAAGAAATTTGTACTAATAGATACAGAGGGCTGATAGGTAGTTGCCAACATGCTATTTGGAGTGGGTAAAATAAGCGAAGGTAGTCAAAAATTACAAATCACCATTTATAAATAAATAATTTCTGGTGACATAGAGTCTTGTGACTAAAGTTAACAATGTTGTATTGTATACTGAAAGTTGTTATGAGAATAAGGCTTAAAATTTCTCATTACAGAAAATTTATTATAAACATGTACATTGATAGATGAAATTTATTATTGTAATCATTTTGTACAACAAATTATTATGTTGTACACCTAAAGCTAATGCAATATTATATCTCAACAACAACAACAAACTAAAGAATAAAAAAGGTGAAAAAGCCTACATATTCTATAGGGATCAGTGAAAATAAACAATTATTTAATTCCTATAAGGAAAAGTGAGAAGGGTACAGAAAACTTATTTAAACAAATGATGGCTGAGACCTTCATAAATTTGGGTAGAAACTTTGATATCCAAGTTCATGAAGCTAATGGGTCTCCAAATAAACTCACTTAAAGGGATCTTCTATAAGACACACAAAAAAGAAAACTATCAAACCCCAAAACAAAGAGGGTAAAAGCTTATAACTAATAAGGCAATTCTTACAAGGTTATCACTAGATTTATCAGCAGAAATCTAAAGGCCAGGAAAAATTGAGATGATATTTCAAAGTTCTGAAAGGGAGAAAAGACTGTCAACCAAGAATACTCTGCCTGTCAAAGTTGTCTTTCAGAATTGGAGAGGTAAAGGATTTCTCAAACAAATAAAAGCTGAGCTAGTTAACTATCATCAGATTTAACTTAAAAGTTGGTGTTAAAAGGAGTTCTTCAAACAGTATGAAAGGATATTAACTAGTAATATACAACTTATAAAAATATACAGTACAATGATAAAGGCAAATATATAATAAAATTAAAAATATTGTCTTCTGTAAATTAGTGGTGTATAATTTAGCTCTAGCATAAAGGTTAAAGTACAGAGTATTAAAATACTGATAAAATAATCTGTTAATGAATACACAATCTAAAATGAGGTAAATTGCAAAATCAAAAGCATAAAGGGGGTGTAAAAGAGATACCATTTTGTACATGATCAAAGTTGAGTTGCTAGTGTAAAATCAGTGTTATATTTATAAAATATTTTATGCATTTCTCATGGTACCTATAAAGCAAAGTCTACAGTAGATTCACAAATTATAAAGATAAGTTAATCAAAGTATAACACTATGGAAAATCATCACAATGGAAGGCAGCAAAAGAGGGAGAAATAAACCAGGGACAAGGGGAACAAAACTGGAAAAAAAATTAAGAGCCTTAGTAAGTTTTACCTATCAATAATTACATGTAATGCATATGGCTTAATTTCTCAAATCAAAAAGCATAGAGTGGCAGGTTGGATAAAAAACAAGACCAATATATGCTGTTTACAATGGACTCACTTCACCTTCAAAGACAAACATAGCCACAAAGTGAAGGCACAAAAATATATTCCATAGAAGTGCAAACCAAGAAACCATATGTAGCTATACTTATGTGAAAAATAAACTATAATTCAAAAACTGTGACAAGAGATGAAAAAAAAATATTATATAAAGATCAAGGGATTGATTAATCAAGAGAATATAGCAATCTTAAGTGTATGTATCCAATATATCCAATATTATAATAGCTAATGTTGTTAAGCAAATACTAACAGAAATGTAGGAAGAGATAGATGATAATACAATAGCAGCAGATTTCAAAGTACACTTTCAACAAAGGAGAGATTATCTAATTTTAAAATCAATGAAGAAACTTTGGATTTGAACTATATTTAAGACCAATAAATAAATAAAAGACATGCATAGAACATTCCACCCAAATGCAGCAGAATATACATTCTTTTCAAGAGCACATGGACATTCTCCAGAATAGACCATATAATATGTCATAAAACAAGTCCTAGCAAATAAGACTAAATTATACCTAGTACATTTTCAACCTTATTGGTGTAAAACTAGAAACAAAAGTAGGAAAGCTGAAAAATTCACAAAATTAAATAATAAACCCCTGTAAAATATTAACTCAAAGAAAATCTAATGGGAATTGCAAAGTATATTGAAACAAATAATAATGAAAATATAACATACCAAAATTTATGGAATGCACCAAAAGCAATTTTAAGAGAAAATCCTTTATTCATAAATGCCTACACAAAGAAAAAAGAAACATAAAAGCAAATGATCAAGCTTTTAAGAATCTAGAAAAAGAACAATTCAATACCTAAGTTAGCAGTAGAATGGAAACAACAAATGGAGCAAAATTGAGTGAAACAGACATAAGAACGAATAAACAAAATGGACAACCACTTAACTAGACTAAGACAAAAACAGAAGTCTTAAATAAATAAAATCAGAAATGAAAGAGGTTATATTACATCTGAAACAGATAAATACATAGACTCATAAAAGTTTACTATGAACAATTATATGCCATCAAATGGGAAAATCTAGAACAAATGGATAAACTCCAAAAAACATACAATATACCATCAGTGAATAAGGAAGAAATAGACTATCTAAGCAGATCAATAATGAATAAGGAGGTTGAGTAAGTAATAAAAAAATCTCCCAACACAGGAAAGACCAGCACAAGACAGTTACCCTGGTGAATTTAGTACATATTAAAAAGATAATTCCACATCTTTTCTTTTTTTTTTTTTTTTGGTATTCCCCTGATAATATCCTGCCACATCTTTTCTAACTTCCCCCACCCCCAAAAAAAAGATTGAAGAGGAGGGAACAACTCCAAACTCATTCTACGAGGCTAACATTACATTGATTACAGACTTTATAGGGGGAAAATGCAAGACAACATACATGATAAATATAGATGCAGAAATTTTAACTAAGAACTTAACAAACTTAATTGAACAATGCATTGAAAGGATATACACCATAATCAACTGAGATTTATCAATGGGATTAAAGGATGGCTCAAAATATGCAAATCAATAAATATGACACAATTCATTAATAGAATGAAAAATAAAATATATTATCATCTCAATAGATGCAAAAAATAGCATGTGACAAAATGAAAAATGCTTCACCCTAAAAATTTTCAACAAATTTGGTATTGATAAAATGTATTCCAACACAATAAGGGCCATCTATTATGAGACAACAGCTAAGATCATACTCAGTGTTGAAAGTTTGAAATCTTTTCTCTAATATCAGGATATGAATATTGATATTCAATCTCACAGCTCTTCTTCAACATAATACTGAAAGCCCTAGCCAGAGAAATCAGGTAAGGCAAAGAAATATGAAACATAAGGCATCTAATTAGGAAAGAATGAAGTAAAACTGTGTTTATTTGCAGATGATATGATCTTAAATAGATGGGGAAACAATGGAAACAGTGACAGGCTTTATTTTGAGGAGTTCCAAAAACACTGCAGATGGTGACTGCAGCCATGAAAATAAAAGATGCTTGCTCCTTGGAAGAAAAGTTATGACCAACCTAGACAGCATGTTAAAAACCAGAGACATCGCTTTGCCAACAAAGGTCCATCTAGTCAAAGCTATGATTTTTCCAGTAGTCATGTATGGATGTGAGAGTTGGACTGTAAAGAAGGCTGAGTGCTGAAGAATTGATGCTTTTGAACTGTGGTGTTGGAGAAGACACTTGAGAGTCTCTTGGACTGCAAGGAGATCCAACCAGTCCATCTTAAAGGAAATAATATTCAGGGGATTATTCATTGGAAGGACTGATGCTGAAGCTGAAACTCCAATACTTTGGCCACCTGATGCAAAGAACTGACTCATGAAAAGACCCTGATGCTGGGAGGGATTGGGGGCAGGAGGAGACCGGGATGACAGAAGATGAGATGATTGGATGGCATCACTGACTCAATGGACATGGGTTTGAGTAAACTCCAGGAGTTAGTGATGGACAGGGATGCCTGATGTGCTGCAGTCCATGGGCTTGCAAAGAGTCGGACATGACTGAGCAACTGAATTGATGATCTTAAATGGAAAATCATGAAGACTGAACTCAGTATTGTTATAACTAAGAGATAAATTCAGTAAAGTGGCAAGATATAAAATCAAAAGAAATCAGTTGTGTTCTGTATGCTAACATGAAATATCAAAAAATAAGTACAGAAAAATATTCACAATAGCACAAAAATCAAAGACTTGAGAATAAAAATTAAGTGAACTAAAAAGACTCAAGAATAAATTTAAAGTAACTAGAGTTCAATTAAAAGTAATTAATTAATTAAAAAATAAAATACAATTGGGAAAAAAGAATAAATTTAGCCAAGTTAATAAGAGATATGTACATAAACAACTGTAAGATTTTAATGAAAGAATTTGAGGAAGCACAAATGGAATAATATTCCATGTTGATGAATCTGAAGAATAATATAAAAATGCCAATACTACCCAAAGCCCTCCACAAATTTAACATAATTTGAGTCAAAATTCCAGTAACATTTTTCAAAGAAATAGAAAACACAATTCTAAAATTTGTATGGAAACAAAAAATGCCCCAAATAAACAATCAATTATGAAAAAGAACAAAGTTGGAGGCAGCATACGTTCTCTTTTCAACCTATAATACAAATCTGTAGTGTGGTTCTAGAAGAGAAATAGACACATAGATAATGGAACAGAGTAGCAAGCTCAGAAATAAACATTCATGGATATAGTGAGCCTAATATTTTCCAAGACAACAATTAATGGAAAGTGAAAGTGTTAGTCACTCAGTCGTTTCTGACTCTTTACGACCCCATAGACTGTAGCTCACTAGGCTCCTCTGTCCATGGAATTCTCCAGATAAGAATACTGGAGTGGGTAGCATTTCTGTTCTCCAGAGGATCTTCCCAACCCAGGGAGACAACTCAAGTCTCCCACATTACAGGCAGATTCTTTACCATCTGCGCCACCAGGGAAGCCCAGAACAAATAATACTAAATAGCAAAATTAGACTCGTTAATGCATAGTATTAGGAAAACTGGATAATCACATTCAGAAGAGTGAATTTGGGCCCCAAACTTACACCACTTACAAAAATTAACTTCAATTAGATTAAAGAGTGGTCAAAAACTGAAAGCTTTTCCTCTAAGATTAGGAACAAGACGAAGATGTCCACTCTTGTCACTATTATTCAACATAGTTTTAGAAGTCCTAGTCATAAATATCATAGGGCAAAAAGAAATTAAAAATCCAAATTGGAAAAGAAGAAGTAATACTGTAACTGTTCGCTGATGATATGATAATATACATAGAAAATCACAAAGGTGCCACCAGAGAACTACTTTAGCTGATCAACAAATTTGGTAATGTTGCAGGATACAAAATTAATACACAGAAATTTCTTGCATTCCTATACACTAACAATGAAACATCAGAAAGAGAAATAAAGGAAACAATTTTATTTAACACTGCAACAAAATGAATAAAATATCTAGGAATAAATCTGTCTGTGGAGGTAAAAGACCTTTACTCTGAAAACTATAAAATACTAATGACAGAAATCAAAGATGACGTAAACAGAAGGAGTGATATACCATATTCTTGGATTGAAAGAATCAGTAGTGTGAAAATGATTATATATCCCAAAGCAATCTACAGATTCAATGCAATCACTATCAAATTAGCAATCTTAATTTCACAGAATTACATTAAAATTTTTTACAGTTCTTATGGAAGCATAAAAGACACTGAATAGTTAAGGCAATCTTTTGAAAGAAACACAGAGCTAGAATACAGAATAAGAAACCACAAATAAAACAAAAAGACAACCCTCAGAATCAGAGAAAATATTTGCAAATGAAAGAACTGACAATGTATTAATCTCCAAAACAGCTCACACAGTTTAACATTAAAGAAAAAAAAAAAATTGGAAAATGAGCAGAAGACCCAAACATACATTTCTCCAACGAAGACATACAGAAGGCCAAGAGGCACATGAAAAGATGCTCAAAATCACTAATCAGCAAAACGCGAACCAAACCACAATGAGGTATCACCTCACACTAGTCAGAATTGCCATCATCAAAATATCTACAAACAATAAATGCTGGAGAGGGTATAGAGAAGAGGGAATCCTCCTACACTGTTGGTGGGAATATAAACTGGTACAGCTACTGTGGAGAACAGTACGGAAGATCTTTAAAAAACTAAAAATACAATTACCACATGATCTAGAAGTTCCACTCCTGTGCATACTCACAGAGAAATTAATTATTCAAAAAGACATATGCAGAGCTTCCTTGGTTGTCCAGAGATTAAAAGTCCATCTTGCAAAGCAAGGGACACTAGTTAGATCCCTGGTCCAGGAAGATTCCACATGCAGTGAAGCAACTAAACCCATGCACCACAACTACTGGAGCCTGCAGTCTACAGCCTGTGCTCCACAACAAGAGAAGCCACATTACAACTAGAGAGTAGCCCCCACTTGCTGCAACTGGAGAAAGCCTGTGTGCAGGCTGGAAAACCCAGTACAGCCAAAAATAAAAGTAAATAAAATAGAAAAAGTTAAAAAATAATTTCACATGACTAGAAGACAACTAAATATATTTTTAAAAGACACATGCACCCCAATATTCATAGCATCCATATTTAAAATAACCAGTACTGGAAGCAGCCTAAATTTCTATCAACAGAGGAATGGGTATAGATGTCATACATATATACAATGGAATATGTCATAAAAAGAAATGAAATTGTGCCATTTGCAGAGCCACAGGTGGACCTAGAGATTGTCATACAGAATGAAGTAAGTAACCAAAAAAGTAGAGGTAGTTATATTTATATTTAAAAATATACTTTAATTAAAATGGTAAAAAGGGACAGTTATATAATTATAAATTTGTCACTCTATCAAGAAGTTATGCTCAAAATCTTTCAAGCTAAGATTCAGCAGTACATGAATCGAGAACTTTCAGATGTGCAAGCTGGATTTAGAAAAGACAGAGGAACCAGAGATTGAATTGCCAACATACACTGGATCATAAAAAAAGCAAGGGGGTTCAACAAAATCTACTTCTTCTTCATTCACTATGCTAAAGCTATTGACTGTATGGATCACAACAAACTATGAAATATTCTAAAAGAGCTGGGAATACCAGACCACCTTACTTCCCTTCTAAGAAACCTGTACACAGGACAAGAAGCAACAGTTAGAACTGGACATGAAACAACAGACTGGTTCAAAACTGGGAAGGGAGTATGTCGAGGCTGTATATTGTCACCCTGCTTATTTAACTTACATGCAGAGTACATCATGCAAAATGCTGGGCTGGATGAAGCACAAGCTAGAATCACAAGATCACCAGGGGAAATATCAACAACCTGAGATATGCAGATGATACCACTTTAATGGCAGAAAGTGAAGAACTGTAGAGCCTCTTGATGAAGGTGAAAGAGGAGAATGAAAAATCTGGCATAAAACTCAACACTCAAAAAAGGAAGATCACAGCATCCGGTCCTATCATTTCATGGCATAGATGGGGAAAGTAATGGAAACAGTGTCAGATTTCATTTTGGGGGGCTCCAAAATCAATGCATACACTGACTGTCACTGCAAAAATAAAAGATACTTGATCATTGGAAGAATAGCTATGTCAAACCTAGACAGTGTTTTAAAATATTGAGACACCACATTGCCAACAAAGGTCCATATAGTCAAAGTATGGTTTTTCCATTAGTCATGTATGGATGTGAGAGTTGGGCCATAAAGAAGGCTGAGGGCCAAAGAACTGATGCTTTCAAACTGTGGTGCTGGAAAAGATTCTTGAGAGTCCCCTGAACAGCAAGGAGTTGAAATCAGGTCAATCCTAAAGGGTATCAACCCTGTTGGAAGAAAAGTTATGACCAACCTAAATAGCATATTAAAAAGCAGAGACATTACTTTGCCAAAAAAGGTCCGTCTAGTTAAGGCTATGGTTTTCCCAGTAATCATGTATGGATGTGAGAGTTGGACTATAAAGAAAGCTGAGCACCGAAGAATTGATGCTTTTTAACTGTGGTGTTGGAGAAGACTCTTGAGAGTTCCTTGGACTGCCAGGAGATCCAACCAGTCCATCCTAAAGGAGATCAGTCCTGAATATTCATTGGAAGGACTGATGTTGAAGCTGAAAGTCCAATACTTTGGCCACCTCATGCGAAGAGCTGACTCATTGGGAAAGACCCTGATGCTGGGAAAGATTGAAGGTAGGAAGAGAAGGGGACAACAGACAGTGAGATGGTTGGATGGCATCACTGACTCAATGGGCATGAGTTTGAGTAAACTCCAGGAGTTGGTGATGAACAGGGAGGCCTGTCGTGCTGCAGTTCATGAGGTCACAAAGAGTCAGACACAACTGAACGACTGAACTAACTAACCAACCCTGAATGTTCATTGGAATGTTATGAGTTTAAGCAAACTCAGGGAGATAGGGATGGACAGGGAGGCCTGGGGTGCTGCAGTTCATGAGGTTGCAAAGAGTCAGACATGACAGTGACTGAACAACAAGTTATAACAATTGTAAATATTTCTGTACCCAATATGTGAGCATCTAAATATATAAAGCAAAAAAAACCCCACAATATCTAAAAAGAGGTAGAAAATGATGCAGTAATATTTGGGGATTTTAAAACCCTGCTTTCCACACTGGAGAGGTCATGCAGGCAGTGAATTAATAAAGAAACAATAGATTTGAACAACACTATAGCAAATGTACTTAACATATATACAAAACATTCTAACAACAGAATGCACAATCTAAAGCTTACATTGAATATGTTCTAGGATAAAGCATGTGTTAGACTACAAAGAAGTCTTAGTAAATTGAAGAAGACAAGTATACCAGTGGAACAGAAGAATCAAGTTCCCAGAAATAAAGGCAAGCATATACAGTCAAATAATAAATGACAAGGGGACCAATAATACTCAATAAAAAAGACAGTCTTTTTAACAGATGATTTTGAGATAATCAGAAAGTTATGTGTAAAAGAATAAAACTGGATACATATCTTATATCACTCAGTAAAAATAATTCAAAGTGGTTTAAAGAGTTAAATGTAAGACCTGAAACCATAGAACTGCTAAATGAAAGCAGAGGAATAAAACTCCTTGATGTGGATCTCGGTAATTACTTATTGTATACAACAAGTAAAGTGCAAGGAACAAAATGAAAAATAAACAGGTAGGACTAAGACATCACTTAACTAAAAAGCTTCTTCACAGCAAAAGAGATCATCAACAAAGTGAAAAACAAATTGCAGAATGGGGAAAGTGTTTGCAAACCACATATCTGTCAAAGGGTGAATATCAAAAATTTATAAAGAACACATACAACTCAACTGCCAAAAAAAAAAAAAAAATCCCAGTTTAAAAATGAGCAAAGGGCTTGAATTGACATTACTCTAAAGAAGATATATGAAAGGCCAACAGGCACTTGAAATGGTTGAAAGCAGTAGTCATTAGTGAAATGCAAATTAAAACCACAATGGGATACCATTTCACACTTCCTGGAGTAATCATTATCAAAATATCACAAAAGATAGCAAATGCTGGTGTGGATCTGGAGAAATGGGAAACTTCATTCACTGTAGGTGTGATTGCAAATTGGTACAGCTATTATGGAAAACAATATGGAGGGTCCTCAAAAAAATTAAAAACAGAGCTACCAATATCCAGAAATTCCAGTTCTGGGAATATAACCAAAGCAAATGAAAACACTAACCAAAAATGATATCTGCATTCCCATGTTCATAGCAGCATGATTTACAATAGCCAAGGCATATGCAAATAAAGAATTTGTGAGATACTTAATAGAATATTATTTAGCCATGATAAACAAGGAAATCCTACCTTTTGTTACAACATGAATAGATTTTGAAGACATTATGCTAAGCAAAATAAGTCAGACAAAGAAAGACAAATACTATATGATCTCACTTACATGTGAAATCTTAAAAAGAAAATTCATAGAAAAAGAGATCAGACTTGTGATTACCAGAGGAAGAGTGAGGGACAGGGAATAGAAGGAAAATGGTCAAAAGACTCAATTTTTCTGTTATAAGATTAATAAGTACTAGGGATATGATGTACAATATTATGACTACAGCTAACACTGATGTAGAATATATAGGAAATTTAGTAACAAAGGAAACCCTAAGCATTTTCATCACAGAGAAATTTTTATTTTATTTTCTTATTTTCCTTTCTTTTTGTTGTATCTATATCAGAAGATAGATGTTAGCTGAACCAATTGTGGTAAACACTTCACAATATATAAAATTCAAACCATTATTCTGTATGCCTTAAACTTATACAGTGAAGTGTTTGTAAGTCATATCTAATACAGTTCAAAAATATAGAATATATGAATCCAGAATATATAGAGAACACTTACACTTCAACAACAAAAAGATAAGCAACAAAACTTAAGAAGACAGACAAGAGATCTAAACAGAAATTTCTTCAAATAAGATAATGACCAATAAGCACAAGATATGGTGGTGGTTTCATCACTAAGTCATGTCCAACTCTTGAAAATATGCTCAATTGTCATTTCCTTTTAGGAAAATTCAAATAAAACCCACGATGAAATACAACTTCACTTTTACTAGGATAACCATGTTCAAAACATGGAAAATAATTAAGGTTGCTGATGATATGAGGAAACTGAAATCCCCAGTTTGTTGATGGGACTGTTCCATAGTGCAACTGCTATGTAAAACATTTTTCTGGTTCATCAAAAAGTTAATCATAGAAATATTATATGATCCATAAACCCCATTCCTTGAAATATACCCTAAATACTTGAAACAGGTGTTCAAAGAAAAATTTGTACGTGGATGCTTATAGCAGCATTATTCAGTTAAAGTAGAAAAAAATTCAAACCTCCATCAACTGATAAACAAAATGTAGTATATTTATATAATACAATGGAATGTTGTTCAGCCATGAAAAGGAATGATGTACTAATGTTAGATAAAATGTGGATGAAGCTTGGAAACAATGGTAAATGAAAAAAAGTCAGAATCTAAAGGTCACCTGTTGTATGATTCAATTTATATAAAATGTGAATCCATAGATACAGAAAGCACATGTATTTTTGTCTTAGATTGTGCAGAGGAAGGAATGAAAAGTGATTGCTTAAAGTTTACAGGGTTTCTGTTTCACATGATTTAAAAAATCTTGAATTAAATAGTGATGGTGTATTACACTATAAATGCATTACATACCATAGGCTTACATACTTCAAAATTGTTAAAATGACAAATTTTATATTATATGCAATTTACTATAATTGTTGTTCAATCACTAAGTCATGTACCCAGGGAGGGATTGAACCCTTGTCTCCTGCTTTGGCAGGTGGACTTGTTACCCCTCAGCCACCTGAGAAGCCCATGTTACTGTAATAGAAAATAATAAGTAGAATATTATTTTAGTTTCAGTGGTCCCTTCATATTTTTTTTTCTCCCTGTGTCTATTGGATTGACTGATCACAGGGAAAAACATTTGAAAAGATGGGTAATAAGACTGGGCATACACACCAAGGAAACCAGATCTGAAAGAGACACGTGCACCCCAATGTTCATCGCTGCACTGTTTATAATAGCCAGGACATGGAAGCAACCTAGATGCCCATCAGCAGACGAATGGATAAGGAAGCTGTGGTACATATACACCATGGAATATTACTCAGCCATTAAAAAGAATTCATTTGAATCAGTTTTAATGAGATGGATGAAACTGGAGCCCATTATACAGAGTGAAGTAAGCCAGAAAGATAAAGAGCATTACAGCATACTAACACATATATATGGAATTTACAAAGATGGTAATGATAACCCTATATGCAAAACAGAAAAAGAAACACAGATGTACAGAACAGACTTTTGGACTCTGTGGGAGAAGGTGAGGGCGGGATGTTTTGAGAGAACAGCATTGAAACATATATATTATCTATAGTGAAACAGGTCACCAGCCCAGGTGGGATGCATGAGACAAGTGCTCGGGCCTGGTGTACTGGGAAGACACAGAGGGATTGGATAGAGAGGGAGGTGGGAGGGGGGATCGGGATGGGGAACACATGTAAATCCATGGCTGATTCATGTCAATGTATGACAAGACCCACTGTGGTATTATTTTTTTTTTCTTTTTTTTCCCACTGCGGTATTGTAAAGTGATTAGCCTCCAACTAATAAAAATAAATGAAAAAAAAAAAAAAAGACTGACATGTTTTATGAAAAAATGTGTCTGGACTCTTCAAAGTGAGGCAAGATCACTTCAAATATGTCAAAATTCTGTGATGACATGTCTGATTAACTCTTAATGGGGAAGAAAGGAAAATCACCTGGGACCTGTTATATATGATGGGACAGGTTGCCAAAAAACGGTAGAGAGGAATACCTGAAAAAGAGAAAAGCTACTGAAGATAAATTCTACTTATATTTTGTGAAGGTCTAAGCTTGACAGGATCTTATTCTTGAATTTCATTTTTTACCATTTCCTGAAAAAGTCCAAAACACTTTATACTTTGATCCAAGTTAAACATAGGCATTTTAATCCAACCTTGGGATTTAAATACCTGAAGTCAGAGGCTTAAGACTTTTGGAAAATATAGAGGTTTTTCCAACAAATCATTCTGTCCTTAAACTTTCCATTAGGCCTGGGACTTTCCCTCTATTAGACACTGATGGTATTTTGACAGAGCTTTTATAAAATTTCCACTGTAATCCACATTATTTAGTTAATATATGCATAGTGGTAAGTACATACTAAGATCCTTTTCTCTTCTTATTTTAGTTTCTCCTTTCATGTACCTCATACAGCAAGCCAGGCCACTGAGTCAGTGCAGAATCCAATTCCTAAATCATATTTGACTTGAGAGCTACCCTGGAAAATTCCAGTAACCTGATGTCTCCTGGATCTCTCCTTTAGAATTTTGGACTCTGGTTCAGACTCAAGGGACTTTCATTTCTTACTGCATATTTTGACAAAGAAGGCAACAGGAATGTAAGAATGTATCTACAAGTAGTAATGAGGCAGTTAAGCCTAAAAGAAATGAGATGTGGTAGTAATTGAACTTGCAGAAGGAAAAATAATAAAATAATGTGGAAACAAGGTCATGAACTCTGTGGTTCCTTAAATGAGGTGAATGCAAGTTTTTTGTTTTTTTTTCCCTATTTAACATTGGTTATTATTTTACTTTCTATATTGTTATCTGAATCTAATTTAGAAAATAACAATATTTAAGAAAAGAGTCATAAAATATGCCTAGAACTCCAAGTCTTTGGAAATATTGATTTATAAAATTTCCATAGCAAATCAGTTAGTCCTCACATACCATATTATGCTGCGGTACTATTACTGATGGGCTGAAGAGGAGCTGATTAACATAATGTGATTCAAGGAGTACCAGGAAGTAACTTACCAATCTTACTCCCAAACTCCTCTCACTATAATTTTCACTTGCACTACCAGGAAATAATTATTTTACTTAAATAGTGCTATTTTGTGGGGTTCTATTCTGTAGTGTAAATATCTTGAAAGAGGATAACATAAGATAATAACCTATCAGTGGTGTGTTGAAGCCAGTTCTTACTGGTGTGACAGAGCCCATTTTGTGCATATCTTACCAATTCACGCTTCACTGACTTTTCTTTAGTTGCTTTAGATCACTCCTTGTGGGAGCACATACACACACAAACTTACTCAAATTACAAATACTTAAAAGTCGGTTAAGCCATTTTAAGTTCAATGCTTAAAATTTCAGGTATCATTTTATGTAGCATATTTTGCATTCATAAAAGTACACTCCTACAGAAAATCTTTGCTTTCTATAGTTTCATACACATCTACTACAAAGATTTGGAAGTGTTGTGGGGGGGGTAGAGGGGAAGAATACTGGAGTGGGTTGCCATTCCCTTCTCCAGGAGATCTTCCTGACCCAGGAATTGAACCCAGGTCTCCCGCACTGTAGGCAGACTCTTTACTGTCTGAGCCACCCAGAAACTCTTTAGAACCCCATGAACAGTATGAAAAGGCAGAATGACAGGATACTGAAAGAGGAACTCCCCACATTGGTAGGTGCCCGGTATGCTACTGGAGATTGGTGGAGAAATAACTCCAGAAAGAATGAAGGGATGAAGCCAAAGCAAAAACAATATCCAGTTGTGGATGTGACTGGTGATGGAAGAAAGGTCCGATGCTATAAACAGCAATGTTGCATAGGAACCTGGAATGTTAGGTCCATGAATCAAGGCAAATTGGAAGAGGTCAAACAGGAGATGGCAAGAGTGAACGTCAACATTCTAGGAAACAGTTAACTAAAATGGACTGGAATGGGTGAATTTAACTCAGATGACCATTATATCTACTACTGTGGGCAAGAATCCCTTAGAAGAAATGGAGTGGCCATCATGGTCAACAAAAGAGTCTAAAATGCAGTACTTAGATGCAATCTCAAAAATGACAGAATGATTTCTGATCATTTCCAAGGCAAATCATTCAATATTACAGTAAGCCAAGTCTATGCCCCCACTAGTAATGCTGAAGAAGCTGAAGTTGAATGGTTCTATGAAGACCTACAATACCTTTTAGAACTAACAGCCAAAAAGGATATCCTTTTCATTATAGGGGACTGGAATGCAAAAGTAGGAAGTCAAGAAACACCTGGACTAACAGGAAAATTTGGCCTTGGAGTACGGAATGAAGCAGGGAAAACCAAATATAGTTTTGCCAAGAGAACACACTGGTCATAGCAAACACCCTCTTCCAACAACACAAGGCTCTACACATGGACATCACCACATGGTCAACACCGAAATCAGATTGATTATATTCTTTGCAGCCAAAGATGGAGAAGCTCTATACAGTCAGCAAAAATAAGACCAAGAGCTGACTGTGGCTCAGATGATGAACTACTTCTTGCCAAATTCAGACTGAAATTGAAGAAAGTAGGGAAAACCACTAGACCATTCAGGTATGACCTAAATCAAGTCCCTTATGATTATACAGTGGAAATGAGAAATATATTTAAGGGACTAGATCTGATAGACAGAGTGCCTGATGAAATATGGACAGAGGTTCGTGACACTGTACAGGTGGCAGGTATTACGACCATCCCCAAGAAAAAGAAATGCAAAAAAGCAAAATGGCTGTCTAAGGAGGCCTTACAAACACCTGTGAAAAGAAGAGAAGTGAAAAGCAAAGGAGAAAAGGCAAAAAAATTCCATTTGAATGCAGAGTTCCAAAGTATAGCAAGGAGAGATAAGAAAGCCTTCCTCAGTGATTAATGCAAAGAAATAGAGGAAAACAACATAATTGAAAAGACTAGAGATCTCTTCAAGAAAATTAGAGATACCAAGGGAACATTTCATGCAAAGATGGGTTCAGAAAAGTACAGAAATGGTATGGACAGAACAGAAGCAGAAGATATTAAGAAGAGGTGGTAAGAATACACAGAAGAACTGTACAAAAAGTCTTCATGACCCAGATAATCACAATGGTGTGATCACTCACCTAGAGCCAGATATACTGGAATGGGAAGTCAAGTGGGCCTTAGAAAGCATCACTATGAACAAAACTAGTAGAGGTGATGGAATATCAGTTGAACTATTTCAAATTCTGAAAGATGATGCTGTGAAAGTGCTGCACTCAATATGCCAGCAAATTTGGAAAACTCAGCAGTGGCCACAGGACTGGAAAAGGTCAGTTTTCATTCCAATCCCAAAGAAAGGCAATCCCAAAGAGTGCTCAAACTACCACACAATTGTACTCATCTCACACACTAGTAAAGTAATGCTGAAAATTCCCCAAGCCAGGCTTCAGCAATACGTGAACCGAGAAGTTCCAGATGTTCAAGTTGCTTTTAGAAAAGGCAGAGGAACCAGAGATCAAATTGCCAACATCCGCTGGGTCATAAAAAAAGCAAGAGAGTTCCAGAAAAACATCTATTTCTGCTTTATTGACTATGCCAAAGCCTTTGACTGTGTGGATCACAATAAACTGTGGAACATTCTGAAAGAGATGGGCATACCAGATCACCTTACCTGCCTGTTGAGAAATCTGTATGCAGGTCAGGAAGCAACAGTTAGAGCTGGATATGGAACCACAGACTGGTTCCAAATTGGAAAAGGAGTATTTCAAGGCTGTGTATTGTTACCCTGTTTATTTAACTTATATGCAGATAACATCATGAGAAACACTGGACTGGAAGAAGCACAAGCTGGAATCAAGATTGCCAGGAAAAATATCAATAACCTCAGATGACACCACCCTTATGGCACAAAGTGAAGAGGAACTAAAAAGCCTCTTGATGAAAGTGAAAGAGGAGAGTGAAAATGTTGGCTTAAAGCTCAGTTTTCAGAAAACTAAGATCGTGGCATCTGGTCCCATCACTTCATGGGGAATAGATAGGGAAACAGTGGAAACAGTGTCAGACTTTATTTTTCTGGGCTCCAAAATCACTGCAGATGGTGATTGCAACCATGAAATTACAAGACGCTTACTCCTTGGAAGGAAAGTTATGACCAACATAGATAGTGTATTAGAAAGCAGAGACATTACTTTGCCAACAAAGTTTCATCTAGTCAAGGGTGTGGTTTTTCCAGTGGTCATGTATGGATGTAAGAGTTGGATTGTGAAGAAAGCTGAGCACTGAAAAATTGACACTTTTGAATGGTGGTGTTGGAGAAAACTCTTGAGAGTCCCTTGGACTGCAAGGAGATCCAAGCAGTCCATCCTAAAGGAGATCAGTCCTGGGTGTTCATTGGAAGGACTGATGCTGAAACTCCAGTATTTTGGCTACCTCATGCAAAGAGTTGACTCATTGGAAAAGACCCTGATGCTGGGAGGGATTGGGGGCAGGAGGAGAAGGGGACAACAGAGGATGGGATGGCTGGATGGCATCACCGACTCGATGGACATGAGTTTGAGTAAACTCCAGGAGTTGGTGATGGACAGGGAGGCCTGGCGTGCTGTGATTCATGGGATCACAAAGAGTCCAACACGACTGAGTGACTGAACTAAACTGAACGGTTTAGGTTTTCAGAGACCACAGAAAATGATGAAAAACTAGCATGTAGCCTCTCTACGTTAGAGGGAAGAAATTTGCAGTAACTAATCAACTTCTATACACTGGTGGGGTGAAATATAAGCAGGGACAACAGTTTCAGTAATATAAATAACTTTTCTGAATAAATTGCCCCAAGGTGACAGATGATTGTGCAGGGCACATCAATGAAGCCACTATGCTTTAAAAGCTATTTGCCTCTCTATTGCTCAACTGATTCTGGCTGGACTTTTGGCTATGGGAGAATAAGCACCATTCAACTAAATTTATAGTCATTTCTTCCAAGCACACTCCATAATTGCTCAGAAAAGAAATAGAGATAAATGTACAATTATTTTAAAGGAATATTTTCTTTTTATTGTGCCTGGAAACCACAATCAAATGAAGAGTCAGGGATAAGCAATGTTCAAATTGCCTCTCCATCAACATCTAGCTAGAGAGTCATTCTAGTTCTTTTGCAAATAAACATAGTGATCTGATAAATTTCCAGAGGGAAACACTAACTTGCAAATTCAAAGTGAACCTGGTAACTAATTCATTCACATTTTCTGAGCAGCTATTATGTGCCAAAAAACTATATTAGGAACACATGAAGTGATGCTAGGTGGCAATGTCCAAACTCTCTTTCTGTAGGAAATTTCTAAGATATGGCTATGTTTTTGTCACTGACATTTTAGTAATACTTTTTAAGAAGTGTAAAATGTGAATCGAGTATGTACAGACTTAAATCACTATTAGGATCAACCATCATAAAGTCTCACATGAGAAATAAAGTTATCATAAATACAAAAACTATACAATGGCAGGTATAATTAAGGGAAACATAGCAACAATGCATCTGACATCAATGATTTAGTAGTAAATAGAAAAGAGCAAATACCTTTCAGATTATATCCTGGATTCATTACTCAGCAGAATTGGTTTACTTGTTTCTACCATTTCATGTTTAGTTCTGACTGGAAACTGATGCTCCAAACGATTACTCCAAGGTCCTGAAAAGTGAACAAAAATATAATCATAGTCAGCAGACTCTCTTGAATAAACTAAGAAGCTTGTTCATGCATTTTTCTAAGTTTTCAAGTAAAAAAGTTTTATTTGACTTTTAGTTAAACCCAAATCTGAACTGGTTTAACCAGAACTACTTTAATCTCCTAGGGGTTTCCCCGGTGGCTCGGCTGGTAAAGAATCCAACTGCAATTCTTTAGGAGTCCTGGGTTCGATCCCTGGTTTGGAAAGATCCCCTGGAGAAGGTATTGGCTACCCACTCCAGTTTTCTGGCCTGGAGAATTCCATGGACTATGTAGTCCATGGGGTTGCAAAGAGTTGGACACGACTTTCACTTTCACTTTCATGCTGAGTAACAGTGATATATTAGTGGTGTGATTGAATGTCACTCTTGTGATTGAAGGACCTCTTACATAATCACACTCACCACTCAAGCTCATCCTCACTAGTGGTATCGGTCTCTTTCCTTGACAGGAACTATTAAAATGCAAATTAAAATGGAGAGAAATAACCCTTTAAATCATTAATCATATAGTAATTCTTTAGAGGAAATTAATCTAGACTCTGAAGAAATATGACATAAAGGAACTAAAAGCTTTGGCTGATGGAGGGAATCTTGGAGTCTAGGGCGTTAGTCAGAGAAAGGAGGCACAGGCTGATTACTGTAGTGTGAACTTTGGGAAGCAGTGTCAGGATTGGATGGTGTAGCAAGCCAGTCCTGAGCATAGGAAGGCCATAAAAGATGCTGTTGGAGATTAAAGAGTTTTATGAAAGAAGTGGCTCTATCAGATTATGAGAGTAGAGCTTAATGTTCTCACCATAACAGCATCACATTGTACACCTTAAATTTAAACAAGTATATTTAAATAAACCTGGGGTAAAAGTCCAAAGATATCAAGTATAGTGAGCATATAGGTGAATCAGTACTTTAATACATTGCTGATGGAGGTAAAAATTTATAGAGCCAATTTGGAAAGCAGTTTGCTAGTACTGGGTAAAATTGAAAACGTGTAGACTCTAGCAATTCTGCAATCACACTTTATATAAATACACTGTACATAAGAACACATATAAGAATGCTGAAATCAGCATAAATTTTAATGGCAAAATTTAGAAGCAAAATTATATAGTCAACTGGAGACTAGATAAATATAATACAGCATATTAATATGTTGTTATTGTCACTGTTCAGTCACTGAGTTTTGCCTCTTTTGTGACCCTATGAACTGTAGCCTGCCAGATTCCTCTGTCCATGGGATTTTCCAGGCAAGAATACTGGAGTGTGTTGCCATTTCCTTTTCCATGGGATCTTAAACCCACATCTCCTGTTTGGTGGGTGGATTCTTTACCGCTGAGTCACCAAGGAAGACCCAATATTTACATGATGGAATAGTAAATAGCAGTTAAAAGTTATATATATATATATATAAACATATACACACACACACACACCCTGACACAAATAGGTATCTAAGATAATAAAATATGCTGTCACTTTTAATCATGTTAATTAAAAAACAACAAAATATACTATCCAATGTGAACATTATTTCATAAAAGAAAGTGGGTGTTTTCTAGTGCAAACCAAAAATGTGAGGCAGACATAACTTTAAAAATAAAATGCAGAATAATTCTAGTGTTGTGAATAACTCATTGCACTATCCAAAAAAGTTATGATATAGATAAATGAGAATTTCATCACAGACTGGTATTTGAAGCAAAAAGTTCATGGGAAATAGTTTACTAAAACATCCTTTATTGTTCATGTAAAATTATAATTTAACCAAACTTCCTCTATTATTTGCTAAATCTGGTAGATCTAATTAATGAAGCATTTGGCAGAGCAGTCCCAAATCTTTAGATACCATCACACTGTGTATTTCAGTGTGCATAAATGTATTCTGTGCATTTCAGTTTAGTTCAGTAGCTCAGTCGTGTCCGACTCTTTGGGACCCCATGAACCGCAGCACGCCAGGCCTCCCTGTCCATCACCAACTCCTGGAGTTTACTCAAACTCATGCCCATCGAGTCAGTGATGCCATCCAGCCATCTCATCCTCTGTCGTCCCCTTCTCCTCTGGCCATCAGTCTTTCCCAGCATCAGAGTCTTTTCCAGTGAGTCAGCTGTTTGCATGAGGTGGCCAAAGCACTGGAGTTTCAGCTTCAGCATCAGTCCTTACAGTGAATATTCAGGACTGATTTCCTTTAGGATGGACTGGTTGTATCTCCTTGCAGTCCAAGAGACTCTCAAGAGTCTTCTCCAACACCACGATTCAAAAGCATCAATTCTTCGGTGCTCAACTTTCTTTATAGTACAACTCTCACATCCATACATGACCAGTGGAAAAACCATAGCCTTAACTAGACGGACCTTTGTTGACAAAGTAATGTCTCTGCTTTTTAATATGCTGTCTAGGTTGGTCATAGCTTTCCTTCCAAGGAGTGAGCGTCTTTTAATTTCATGGCTGAACTCATCATCTGCAATGATTTTGGAGCCCAGAAAAATAAAGTTTGACACTGTTTTCACTGTTTCCCCATCGATTTGCCATGAAATGACAGAACCGGATGCCATGATCTTAGTTTTCTGAATGTTGAGCTTTAAGCCAACTTTTTCACTCTCCTCCTTCATTTTCATCAATAAGCTTTTTAGTTCTTCTTCACTTTCTGCCATAAGGGTGGTGTCATCTGCATATCTGAGGTTATTGATATTTCTCCCGGCAATCTTGATTCCAGCTTGTGCTTCCTCCAGCCCAGCATTCCTCATGATGTACTCTGCATATAAGTTAAATAAGCAGGATGACAATATACAGCCTTGACGTACTCCTTTTCCTATTTGGAACCAGTCTGTTGTTCCATGTCCAGTTCTAACTGCTGCATTCTGATCTGCATACAGGTTTCTCAAGAGGCAGGTCAGGTGGTCTGGTATTCCCATCTCTTTTAGAACTTTCCTACTGTAAAACTTTTGTTGACTTCTATACAAGACATAATACCGGGCTTTCTACAACTGATAGTATCTAAAGGACATTTATTTCAGGCACATAACTGACTTTGTACTTAATATTTTGGTGGTCTCACACATCCAACTTCTCTTCCCAGTTTCAGAATATGCACCACTAATGCTATGTGTTCAAAGGCTTTCCCAAATAAGTGTTCACCGAAGCCCTTAGAACTAGCTTGTGGGTGTATATCATTTTGGAAAGTGAAATATTTTCTCTGCCATTTTATACAAAATACATTGGGAACTCATTATATATGTTGCAATTATTCTAATTTTAATTGAAATTGTGAAAGACATAAGAAGGCTATCAATATGTCTCATTAAATATGTCTCTCTTGATTTACATACCATACTTTCTTTTATAAAGTCCAATTAGTTTTTGTTTATTATTTATTGTTGTAAATACCAGGCATATTTCTTTTTATTGTGCTTAACTTTTCGTTCTTGACAGATGCCACACTTTTTACAAATTAAAGGTTTGTGGCAACCGTGCTTGAGAAAATCTATAAGTGCTATTTTTCAAACAGTATTTGCTCACTTCATATCTGTGGATTCACATTTTGATAATTCTCTAAATATTTCAAACTCTTCATCAGGAAAAACATTATGACTAGCTAAAGATTCAGATGATGATTAGCATTTTTTAGCAATAAAGTATTTTTAATTAGGGTATATATATTGTTTTCTTTAGACATAATGCTATTGCACACTTAATAGACTATAGTGTACTGTAAATATGTTTTATATGCACTGGGGGAAAAAAAAAAACCTTCAAACTGGTTTTATTGAGATAGTCACCTTATTGCAGTTGTCTGGATCCAAATCCACAAGTCTGAGATACGTCTGCATAGATTATTTTCTTTAAAATTATGAGAAACTGTAAAAGGTAATTTCCATATGAACAACACAGGATCTTCAATGGTATCAATTTATATTCCACAATTATCTATTTACAAAAAATACATGAAGAAAATTTTTTTTAAAAAATTTTAATCTAAATGTCCTAAAAGCCCATTTCAGCTTTTAAGAGACTGCTGAGTTTCTCCTTTGTTTTACCAGAAGGGGGCATATGAAGATCAAATGCAAGAATACATTTCTAAAAGGTCTTTGGCTGGAAAAAAGAAAGTTGCTTTTAAACTTTTTGAAAAGGTGATTTAGTTCACCAGTGGTGTGTCTATTTTGTAAAACAAAGTTTCACTGAACATTAGAACTGGCTTAATATTATGTCATTCCATATTCTTTCCTGAATTCGTAGGTGAGAAAATGGTTTCCTTGTTTTCTAAAACAGCTTAGCCCTCTTGATTTGTCGGATGAGGAATGTAGTTAACAAGAACACTCCTGCATCTGTCATTTTAATAGGCAGGCATTTCAGGGTTGACAGGAACACCTTTTGTGAAACTGGGTGTCTTAAGGAAACTGACAACATTTGGGAGATGATCTTCCTTTACAATTTTTCATACAGTGTAGGGTTTTTGTTTTTGTTCCTTGTTAATTTTCTTTATTTAAAATAATTAATCTTTGATTACTATATTGATAGTAAATATTTGTACTTCACTGATAATCATTTTCTCATTCACTCACACACACACAAACACACAAAAACACACATAAATAAACAAATAACCAAAACTTGCATGTCTCAGTGGAAATACAAATAATTTTATGCAAGATATTTGTTACAATTCCTCAGAGAGAGAGAGATTATTAATTTTTACAAAGTGAGGGGAGAAGTGAAAACCAAGCAAAACAGAAACTCAAAATGGAAAAATGGTTCAAAGACTTCAAAATCAGGTATTTCCAAGTGAAATATGTTCCATTTGAAATATACATGCCAACATTCAAGCCAATGGTTTTTAGCTTTAGCTAAAAGTTGGAAAAAACTTTGGACATGTATTTCACATTTCAAAAAGCCCATTGTGAAAGTCTGCAGCAGTTCTTTTTGTAAGAGTTATAGGAGAAAAGAGCCACAGTTTTTGGGGATTCCATATGAAAATATGACAGATTAAATAAATATTTCAAATTTATTTTACATTTGCATGAAGGGTATGGGAGGCTAAAACAATTATGTGGTGCATATTGATGCTTTCTTTGTGTCAGTTTTATAGCGACTTAAAATAGGAGTTATTACAACATATCCAGTGAGTTCACCAAACATTATGTATAGTGGTTGCTATTGTTGTTCAGTCGCCTAGTCATGTCCAACTCTTTGTGACCCCATGGACTGCAGAACGTCAGGCCTCCCTGTCCCTCACCATCATCCAGAGTTTGCCCAAGTTCATGTTCGTTGCATCGGTGATGCCATCTCATCCTCTGACACCCTCTTCTCTTTCTGCCCTTAATCTTTCCCAGGATCAGGGACTTTTCCAATGAGTCCTGGAGCTTCAGCTTCAGCATCAGTCCTTCCAGTGAATATTCAGGGTTTAGCTTCCTTAAGACTGACTGGTTTGATCTCCTTTATTATGTATAGTAAGACTGAGAAAATAGCCACTTTCAAGAACTATTTGCTCTAGTTTATATAGTACATTGTTGTGTGTTTTATTCTCTCATTAAGTATTTTGGACTATTTCATCATCACCTGTTAGTTAGCGACTTCAGAAATAGTCTTCTATGCTAAAATGCCATCTTCTTATTGTGTCATTAATATATTTAACATCAAACAAATATTCATAGAATGTCAACTATGTGTGAGGCAGCTATGCTTTGGGAAATAAATGTAAGGAAATATGCTATGATTTCTGCCTGGGTGAAGCATTTGCCTAATTGGGGAAGAACAAAAACAGAGCCAAGCAATTTTAAGTACTGGCAACCTACTCCAGCATTCTTGCCTGGGAAAGAATGGACAGATGAGCCTGCCAAGCTACAGTCCCTGGGGTTACAAAGAGTTGGATGTGACTTAGCAACTAAATAACAACACACACAAGACAAACCATATTATGTTCCATAACATATTATGGAACATGCCAAATAGTAAATGCTATTGGATTTCAGAGATTAGGTGTAATGGAGAGATTACAGAGCATATAATGCAGATTGGCAGAGAGGAAAGAATTGAGCTTTCTGGTTAACCAGATGAATATTAACAAATCAGTAAAGAGAGGTGAGTATTTACATGATGATTTAGTGACAAAAAATACATCAATCTGGCTGAACTGGGGATTTCATACTGAGAAACAAAGAGCAGAAAAAATAGAATGATAAATAAGCCAGACACTATATGCAATTTGTCTTATAGGAAATGAGGTTACATTAAAGAATTTAGGGTAGATCAATGGCATAGTTAAAGCTGGCAGTATTTGGATAAAGTAAACTACAAGAGAGAATTAGAGACTAGTGCAATTATCCAGAAACAAGATGTTATGGATTTATACTAGAATGATGGATATGAAAATTATGAGAACCTATTCAATATTTGTTCATATTACTAAAACAAAAGCATAGTAAGAGTTGATCCAGCCAAAACTTGAGATTCAAACTGGAGCTAGGATGTTCTATTAAGGCAAATAAGCTGAAAGACTTATAACTAAATAGCTTTGGTCGCTCAACTGATCTTATGGAATGCCCAAAGAAACTGGTTAAGTTTTTCAATTATTTGTATCCCTACTCTACAACCCAGTATAAAACCTCTTCGGTCATTCTGGGAAAGGAAACAAAAATAAGATACACTAAAGATGGAGAAGCTCTATACAATCAGCAAAAACACGACCCGGAGCTGACTGTGGCTCAGATCATAAACTCCTTATTGCCAAATTCAGACTTAAATTGAAGACAGTAGGGAAAACCACAAGAAGATTCACGTATGACCTAAATCAAATCCTTATGATTATACAGTGGAAGTGAGAAATAGATGTAAGGTACTAGATCTGATAGACAGAGTGCCTGATGAAATATGGATGGAGGTTCGTGACATTGTACAGGAGACAGGGATCAAGACCATCCCCATGGAAAAGAAATACAAAAAAGCAAAATAGCTGTCTGAGGAGGCCATACAAATATCTGTAAAAAGAAGAAAAATGAAAAGCAAAGGAGAAAAGGAAAGATATTCCCATTTGAATGCGGAGTTCCAAAGAAAAGCCCTCCTCAGCAATCAATGCAAAAAAATAGAGGAAAACAACAGAATGGGAAAGACTAGAGATCTCTTCAAGAAAATTAGAGATACCAAGGGAACATTTCATGCAAAGATGGGTTTGATAAAGGACAGAAAAGGTAGAGATTTAACAGAAGCAGAAGATATTGAAGAAGTGGCAAGAATACACAGAAGAACTGTACAAAAAAATCTTCATGACCCAGATAATCACGATGGTGTGATCACTCACCTAGAGCCAGACATCCTGGAATGTGAAGTCAAGTGGGCCTTAGAAAGCATCACTACGAACAAAGTCAGTGGAGGTGATGGAATTCCAGTTGAGCTATTTCAAATCCTGAAAGATGATGCTGTGAAAGTGCTGCACTCAACATGCCAGAAAATTTGGAAAACTCAGCAGTGGCCACAGGACTGGAAAAGGTCAGTTTTCATTCCAATCCCAAAGAATGCTCAAACTACTGCACAATTGCACTCATCTCACATGCTAGTAAAGTAATGCTCAAAATTCTCCAAGCCAGGCTTCAGCAATATATGAACTGTGAAATTCCAGATGTTCAATCTGGTTTTAGAAAAGGCAGAGGAACCAGAGATCAAATTGCCAACATCGGCTGGATCATCATAAATGCAAGAGAGTTCCAGAAAAACATCTATTTCTTCTTTATTGACTATGGCAAAGCCTTTGACTGTGTGGATCGTAATAAACTGTGGAAAATTCTGAAAGAGATGGGCCTACCAGACCACCTGAGAAACTTGTATGCAGGTCAGGAAGCAACAGCTAGAGCTGGACATGGAAAAACAGACTGGTTCCAAATAGGAAAAGGAATAAGTCAAGGCTGTATATTGTCACCCTGCTTATTTAACTTATATGCAAGTACATCATGAGAAACTCTGGGCTGGAAGAAGCACAAGCTGGAATCAAGATTGCCAGGAGAAATATCAATAACCTCAGATATGCAGATGACACCACCCTTATGGCAGAAAGTGAAGAGGAACTGTATACTGCTTGATGAAAGTGAAGGAGGAGAGTGAAAAAGTTGGCTTAAAACTCAACATTCAGAAAACTAAGATCATGGCATCTGGCCCCATCACTTCATGGCAAATGGATGGGGAAACAGGGGAAACAGTGTCAGGCTATTTTGGGGGGCTCCAAAATCATTACAGATGGTGACTTCAGCCATGAAATTGAAAGACACTTACTCCTTGGAAGGAAAGTTATGACCAACCTAGATAGCATATTAAAAAGCAGAGACATTACTTTGCCAAAAAATTTCTGTCTAGTCAAGGCTATGGTTTTTCCAGTGGTCATGTATGGATGTGAGAGTTGGACTCTGAAGAAAGCTGAGCGCCGAAAAATTGATGCTTTTGAATTGTGGTGTTGGAGAAGACTCTTGAGAGTCCCTTGGACTGCAAGGAGATCCAACCAGTCCATCCTGAAGGAGATCAGTCCAGGGTATTCATTGGAAGGACTGATGCGAAGAGTTGACTCATTGTAGAAGACCCTGATACTGGGAGGGATTGGGGGCAGGAGGCAAAAGGGATGACAGAGGATGAGATGGCTGGATGACATCACCGACTCAATGGACATGAGTTTGAGTAAACTCTGGGAGTTGGTGATGGACAGGGAGGCCTGGTGTGCTGCTATTCATGAGGTCACAAAGAGTTGGACACAATTGAACGACTGAACTGAACTGAACTGAATACATATGTTTCCATGCTACTCTCTTAAATCATCTCACCCTTGCCTTCTCCTACGTAATCCAAAAGTCTCTTCTTTACATGTGAATCTCTTTTGCTGCCTTGAATATAAGATCATTGTTACCATCTTTCTAAATTCCATATATATATACGTGTTAATATACTGTATTGGTGTTTCTCTTTCTGACTTACTTCACTCTGTATAATTGGCTCCAGTTTCATCCACCTCATTAGAAGTGACTCAAATGCATTATTTTTTATAGCTGAGTAATATTCCATTGTGGATATGTACCACAACTTCCTTACCAATTCATCTGCTGATGGATATCTAGGTTGCTTCCATGTCCCAGCTATTGTAAACAGTGCTGCAATGAAAATTGTGGTACATGTGTCTCTTTCACTTCTGATTTCCTCAGTATGTATGCCCATCAGTGGGATTGCTGGGTCATATGGCAGTTATATTTCCAGTTTTTTAAGGTACCTCCACACTATTCTCCACAGTGGCTGTACCAGTTTGCATTGCCACCAAAAGTGTAAGAGGGTTTCCTTTTCTCCACACCCTCTCCAGCATTTATTGTTTGTAGACTTTTTGATGGCAGCCATTCTGACTGGCATGAGATGATACCTCATTGTGGTTTTGATTTGCATTTCTATGATAATAAGTGATGCTGAGCATTTGTCTTGTGTTTATTATCCATCAGTATGTCTTCTTTGTGGAAATGTCTGTTTAGTTCTTTGGCCCACTTTTTGACTGGGTTGTTCGTTTTTCTGGTATTGAGCTGTATGAGCTGCTTTTATATTTTGGAGATTAATTCCTTGTCAGTTGTTTCATTTGCTATTATTTTCTCCCATTCTGAAGGCTCCCTTTTTGCCTTACTTTTAGATTCCTTCGTGGCGTAAAACCTTTTAAGTTTAATTAGGTCTCTCTCTCTCTCTCTCTCTCTTTTTTTTTTTTTTTTTTAATTTCCATTACTCTGGGAGGTAGGTCATAGAGGATCTACCTTTGATTTATGTCAGAAAGGGTTCTGCTTATATCTCCCTCTAAGAGTTTTATAGTTTCTGGGCTTACATTTAGATCTTTAATACATTTTGAATTTATTTTTGTGTATGGTGTTAGAAAGTGTTCTAGTTTCATTCTTTCACAAGTGGTTGACCAGTTTTCCCAGCACCACTTGTTAAAGAGATTCTCTTTTCTTCATTATATATTTTTGCCTCCTTTGTAAAAAATAAGGTGTACATAGGTGCATGGATTTATCTCTGGCCTTTCTATTTGGTTCCATTGATCTATATTTCTGTCTTTGTGCCAGTACCATACTGCCTTGATGACTGCAGCTTTATGGTATAGTCTGAAGTCAGGAAAGTTGATTCCTCTTGTTCTGTTCTTTCTCAAGATTACTTTGTCTATTGAAGGTTTTTTTTTTCCTCTTTCTTTTTTTTTTGTGTGTGTGTGTTTGTGTTTCCATACAACTTGTGAAGTTATTTGTTCTAGTTCTGTGAAAAATACCATTGGTAGAAATAAAAATCCTAAATTTAGATATCACTTTCAAATCATTTTCAAACTATGATTTTTCTTTGCTTCTTGATTCTCATTCATTATTGTTTGTTCATTTAAATGTCTTGTCAATCACTCAGTCAGCGAATCAGTTGTCTTCCTGTTCCCACTGAATGTTCATCCCAAATTCTTTCTTGGGTCAAGTGTTTAGTTTCCTGCCAGAATCCATTTAGCTGTAAGCTACAAATTCCAAGTGTCATTCAAAGGTAGTCAAATGCAACAACAAAAACAAAAATGGAGAAGCCTAGCCAATCTAGCGTATCTGGTCTCCTGACTTCATGCTAAGAAAGAGAAATACATTTGATAATATATTGGATACTTTTGCCCCAGACTTCCACATAAGATTATGGTAATCATTAAGTTATAATATTCTCAGTGCTCTCCCCATTCCCCAACTCATGAAAGTTTTAAGAATATTTTTCTACTTAAGTAATTAGCTAAAATAAGCAACTTAAAATCAAAATATTATTTCATTACACTGATGGAAGAGGAAGGAAATTCAGCAGCTGTTTAAAGTTTTAAAAGCAAGAGTTAGAATCTAAAATGAACTAATGGAAAGAGAAACATATGGATGTTCATCTCAGGAAACCTAACACAACTCTATTCCCAGTTTGGATAAGAGTGAGGAAGATGAGTGACATATGTGAAAATATATGTTTGAATAATAAAAAAAAGATATTTTGGAATTGATGTTTTAATACATGGCCTATCTTCAAGTTGTTCTTTTTTTGTGTAGAGAGATATATGAAGACATACTTGACTCATTTAAAATGTGTGACTAAACAAAGCAATTATTTTGGATAAGGTTAGATTAACCAACATGAATATTGTTTTTCCTTATTTGTCTTGGGCATAACTAAAAAAGGATTGTATAAATATACATTTTATTAGAGACTATCTTGTTTTAGGGCCGTATTTAAGGTGCTGAGCAAATTATGTTCTGAACATGCACATTTTTACTTGGTTTCTATAGATTTGTAATGATGCCAATATTTGAAGGTCTGCTTCAACCTAATAATTAAGAAACTCTACAATACCTTTGTTAGTAACTCACTATTTAGTCAACCTGAGATCAAATTGTCTCGTGCTTTCCCCTACTATGAATTCCATCCAAACACATACTTATTCCACTATATTGATCTCTCTTACATGCTTTTACTCCTGTGGAATCACATTTTTTTTTTTAAGATTGAGGAGAGGAATAAAGTAAAAAGCATCACAAAACCTGGTACTTCAGAAGTTATTTTTATGATTTGTTTGGGGGAAGGGCTCTGGCTTTGAATATCTCAGTAACTTAGATTCAGTATTTACTAATCTTCTAGTATATAGTACTTTAATTTTAGCATGAATTCTAGAGAGTTTTATTGGTTGTTATTAATTTGATCCTTTCTAGATTAGCCATATAATTTAGAAAAAGAAGTAGAGATTTGTAAAGACGTACACTGTAAATATTTACTTCAGAGTTGATGCTAATGTAAAAAAGATTGGGTATAACTTGGAATGTAATAAATTGCTTAAAATAATACAATATCTAAGTCATAGTGAAGACAACTGGCATAGATATCTCACTAATTACCAAAGACAGACTAAACATGTAAATGTTTTAGTTTATAGATAATTACATAAGAGAGTACATGGGTACAAAACAGAAAATGTTCTATTATTTGTGTTTTTATTGTTTCTAAAACTCATGGCATAAACACATGCATAAGAACTGTGAGTACACGCTACCTTACAAAATGTGAAATTCAATATAAAAATTGGAGGAAAATACTGGGATGCAGTTCTATCAAAGAGAATTAAAATAGCATTTGAGGTAAGAGAAGGGATCAGTTCAGTTCAGTCGTTCAGTCGTGTCTGGCTCTTAGTGACCGCATGGACAGCAGCACGCCAGGCTTCCCTGTCCATCATCAACTCCCAGAGTTTACTGAAACTCATGCTCATTGAGTCAGTGATGCCATCCAACCATCTCATCCTCTGTCGTCACCTTCTCCTCCCACCTTCAATCTTTCCCAGCATCAGGGTCTTTTCCAGTGAACCAGTTCTTCACATCAGGTGGCCAAACAGAGTTTCAGCTTCAACATCAGTGCTTCCAATGAATATTCTGAACTGATTTCCTTTAGGATGGAATGATTGGATCTCCTTGCAGTTAAAAGGACTCTCAAGAGTCTTCTCCAACAGTTCAAAAGCATCAGTTCTTCACTGTCAGGGAATGTTTGACGGGAGGATTCCTCCATGCTGTCTCTCATGAGTCCTTTGTCCCTCTTCAAGCAGAACAGCACGCTGCTCCCAGGGACTGAGGTCATTATGTGAGGCAAGCATGAGTCTCCTTTAGTAAACATTCTCCTTAGGACAAAACAGCTTAATCTCCTTCCCCTTTCTTGAGATATGGATTGTCTCCTGACCTTGTGGTAACAGTTGCTGTACATTTGGTTTTCTGATCTCTATCATTCCCAAAAGAAGTTTCTTGTACTGCAGCCTATATATACTCATAGAAAAATCATTAAAGCACCTTTGTTCCATCAGAGCTTAGGTCCCCTGGTCTTTTTTGTCTCTCTCTCTCTCTCTTTCTCTCTCTCTCTTTCTCTCTTTCACTTTCTTATCGTCGACTCCGCACCACAAGGTTCCGGTCCATTAAAGGACCCCAACAAATGGCGCCAAGAACAGGGACACTGGTGTACGTGGCATATCGGGCGGACTGACTCAGGGACCTATTGAGGTCGGTAAGTACTAAGGCATGGGTTAAATGGCTGGCCAGCCCCATTATTTTTCTACTTTACTTCACCATTTGTTTAAATTTCAGGGACTTCTGGCTTCACAGCAATGAATAGAGGCTTGCCTTTAAACAGTAGTTGAACATAATCCTTAGTTTCCTGATAAATGCAGTTTTGATATAGAAATTTGGCTCCAGGTCAAAGAAAATGTTAAATGAGCAGCCAAACAAGGAAAAAATATTCCAATTGATCTCTAGCCCCTATGGGCTCTTATTAAAGCTATAATTTTGCCATTTCAAGGTACATTCTAGCCCTTCCAATATTCAGCAACAGACAGAACACTTATTACATAAATATAAATTAAACGATTAAACTTTACAAAAGGCCCAATTAAAACAATACAAAATATCTCAAAATTTTCTTACTAGCCCTGCCCCAGCTGCTCCAAATTCTTCTCCTCTGCCAACAGTCACAACTCCAAAAGTCTCTCATTTGTTGGAACCTAATGAAAAGTTATGCTAATTTTTAAACTAGATTAGAAGCTGCTATTTCCCGTACTGTAATCGGAGAAGAAACCAAAAAACAGCTAGAGAAATTACTTATGAGAATGCAAATCAAAAATGTCAAAGAGCTATAGCTGCAATTTGTGAGACTAAGATTATTATTGATTATTTGAAAGCTTATTGCAATCTAGGATCAGAAACTCAAAAGATACAAATGCTGATTGAGGCAATGGCTACTACCTTTAGAAAGGAAAATGAAAGATGCTTTAACTGTGGAGATAAAAATCATTTAAAAAGGGGCAAGTTCTATCTTTTCCCTCAAACCCTCAACATCCAGCAGTGCTGCCGTCAATATACCAGCCCTAAATGATTTTTTCCTTACCCTCAAGCAGTCCCTACTAGAGTGCCTACCAGACTTTTTGGACCCCTGCCCCCACAAACTTTTGGTCTTTTGCTTGGCCGATCTAGTCTGACTTCTAAAGGAATTACTGTTCACCCTGAAATAATTGATTCAGATTATAAAGGAGAGATTCAAATTCTGATGTCATCTCAGATTCTATGGCAATTCAAAAAGGGGGACAAAATTGCTCAATTACTTCTTTTACCTTACATTTCTATTAATTCCTCTAATAATGTATGGACAGATGGGTTTGAAAGTACAGATCAAAAACAATCTTTGTGGACATCATTAGTATCTGAGTATGCCTGACCAAATATAAATATCAAAATTAATGGTAAAAGATTTTCTGGTCTCCTCGACACTGGATCTGATATTACTATTATTTCCAAATATTTATGGCCCAAATCCTGGCCTGTACAAAAGGTCTCTCGCCAAATTACAAGAATTTCTCAAACTAAAGTACAAGAAGTTTATCAAATTGTTCAAATATACTCATGTGAGGGACCAGAAGGCCAACCTGCAACATTAAAACCTTATGTGATAAATGTACCCTTTAATCTAATAGGAAGGGACTTACTTATACAATGGCAAACTCAGATATGCATTCCACATTTTTCCTAGGGGCCACTGCTCATTTAACAAACAAAACAATTATTAATATAACTAAGAAAAATTATGAGCCTATTTGAACAAAGCAATGGCCCCTTATGAAAGAAAAATTACAAGCTATTAAAGAACTTATAAACACACAATTAAAATTGAAACATATTGAAGAATCTTGCTCTTTTTTGCAACCAGAGATCCCATCACCTATTACTGTTCCTCAAAATTGGCACATTATTATTACTGATTCACAAGATTGCTTTTTAAATATACCTTTACACCCTTTAGACCAGGAGAGATTCACTTTCTCTCTCCCTTATCCTAATCATATTGGGCCTCATAAAAGATTTCAATAGACTATGTTACCTCAAGGTATGCTTAAAAGTCCTGCTACTGCTGCTGCTAAGTCACTTCGGTCGTGTCCTACTCCATGCGACCCCACGGATGTCAGCCCGCCAGGCTCCCCCGTCCCTAGGATTCTCCAGACAAGAGTACTGAAATAGGATGCCATTGCTGTCTCCATAACAGTCCTAGTATTTGTCAAAATTTTGTAGCCAAGGCTTTACTTCCTATGTGACAGCAATTCCCTCATGCATATATCATTAATAATATACTATAGCTACAAAAAGGAAAAATTATATTTTTGACACTGAATGGCTATGATATTCTTTAGACTCCGGAGAAAACTGATGAAAATAAAATATTTTTTGAAATTGCAAAACCGGTTCTTCTTGCATGTGCAGTTAGGAAAAGGTTAACTTGTTAAAATATATTTTTTTTTGAGCTAAAGTTCTGCCTGGGAAACAAAAATAGGCCTAAGAAAAAACCTTAAGTTAACTCTTATCATGTCCTTGGGATACACAGCCCACTCTATCTAGGACTCCAGCCATTAACAAATTGGTGGAGCTCAAAATAAATAAAACAAAAGGATATTTTAAATTTCAAACAGAGAACTATGCCTATGTATCTAAAATTATCTATGTCTCAGTGTATGTCTTTGTTTTTGGATAGTGTGGAATTAATGAGCTCTATTTGGATTCAGCTTTACATGAACTGAAGGGTGTTCAAAGTTGGGTATAATGTTTATTTAAATATGAATGTGATTTAAATATAATTATTTGTTAATCTAGTTGGGACATGTCTTAAGTCATCAACATTATATAATACTTTTATTATGCCTTGGTTTAAGGTAAACTAAGTTTGTCAACAAAAAGGTAACTCTTTATATATATATATATATATGTATACATATATATACACACAAATATATAGATGAGATAAAAACTTTTAGATAAGCTCTTAGAAATAATTGTATTTTTGATAGAATGATCTATTATCTATAATCTGGAGCCGTCTCTTGGGATTGGAGTGACTTAGGTTTCTAGAGTTGTGCTGAACTAAGTAGTAGAAGATTGTTGAATGGCTGGGTCATTTCCAAATGAAGTAGGATTTTGAAGCGTTAATTGCTGAACATTGGCTTACTCTCAAAAGGGGTTTTTCTTGCAGAAGAGCTGAAGAGATTTTGAGCTGTTAATGAATATAAATATATATTTATATATGAATGGATATATATATAATATAATATGATTTGAGAAATATGTTCAATGGTCTATAAAATGCTAACATACAAGACATTTCATGGTTGCTATAGAAAAGTAAAATATATGCTTTTAATAGAAAGATATAAGAAATGGCAAATAAAATGATGAATACAAAAATATTTTTTTAATTGTTGAAACATTTATTATAGAATAAAGTGGTATTTACATAAACTTTACTAGACTAGTTTTTCATTGTCGTTCTAGCTACAGCAAATGTTCTTTCTCCAAATTAAACCAAATTGGAAACAAGAGAAAAATTCTAGGAAAACAATATTTAACAGAATTAACTTTGGTCAGCAGATACATTCAGACTGCAACTATATTAGAAAATGCAGTTGAAATGCTTGGGTGGATCACAATGAAAACCACAAAGTATGGTATGTTTATTTAAAATAAACATTGGGTTTGTTTATTATGCTATCATACTTTGTTTTGGCCTTTTAACTTTTAAAGATATTTAGTGCTAGAATTTTAAAAAGGCTTATGACAAATGAAAGAAAATTTTATGGCAAATTGATGTAACTCATTGTCCTGAACTTTCTTCCTCTTCCTTCTTACATGTCTCGATCAATACAAATTCTTCTTTTCTAGGGGCAACACCTCTCTAAGGTAAGACTACACAACATGTTATCACCCACCTATCAACTTACTTCACAATAATGAGAACACCTAATTCTATAAAAACAGACAATGACTCTGCCTATATTTCTAAGCAGTTCAAACAATTTTTACATTCATTCTCTATTAAACAGATTGCAGACATTCCTCATAGTCCACAAACACAAGACATGATTGGACAAACACATTACACACTGTAGCTACAAATAAAAAATTAAATAAGAGAAAATACACAGGAACACTTTTGTCTTCCTTGTCCAGAGCAAACTTTGCTAGATTCTGGTGTAATGTAGTCTTTAAGCCTATAACTATTGTTGGTATGACTATTTCTGTTCCCAATGTGTAGGATTCTTAAAGCAGGGCGAAAATGGCATTAAAAAAAAAAAAAAAAAGACACCATTTCCCGAATGGATTATTTGTTCCTAAAAATATCAGAAATGTGGAATGTTTGCCTTCTTTTCAGGTCTGTCTTGGAAGTGTAGTCATCCTCTTTAACACACTGAACAGTGAGATTCAACAGTTGCTAAGCTGCATTTCTTTTTCAAGGACAAGGTCAAATATATTTGGATGTGAGCAACATTTCATTTGTCAAGTTGTTCTGCATCACATTTTCAATAATTTCACTTAGGAAAAAATATTTGAATGGTTACTCCTAATCCTTTGCCCCAAATAACACAAACCACAGCCAAATACCAGTCCCAAACAGATTTCTGAATGATTTTTTTTTTCTTTTGGACTGAAATATTTCCTAAGAATGTTTTCATCATTATCGCTTTCCTCTCTTTTTATAACTATTGTTAATATAGCCTTATTTGTTTTAAAGTTTTTAAACTTGCCACAAAGAGATGTTTTGACAAAAGCAAAAAACAAACAAACAAAAAAAGAAGTTTTGAAACATTATAGGACACTTCCTTTCCTTTGCCCATTTGATATCAAGACAGGTTAACTAATCAATAGAAATCTAAGAAACTAATCTTACAGGGAAAGGATATGCTTCTATTTCTCCAGATGGATCCAACGAACTCACATGACTTCCTCTTCAGAAGATTCAACCTAAGGGGGCCCCCAGCATTCAGACTAGAGATGAAACAGCAAAAAAACCCAGGAAGAAAGAATTCCAATATAAGCCATGGCGACATTAAAAATTTGCAAAAAAACGCCGCACTCGATGTCATCGACCTTATGATCTCCCTACTTGGGGACAGATAAAAACCCTTACTAACTAAACTGAAAACCTGATTTCTCAACAGGGAATGCCTCAGAATCCTAAAAATATTTTTCTTCGCTATGCTTGCTTTGCTTGCTTTTGCTTCCCCCACTCAGGCTGACCTGATTGATCACACTTACTGGGCTTATATACCTAACCCCCCTTTTTTATTGTAGGTTGTAAAATGGACAGATATAGAACCAATCACATCCACTAATGAGTCAACACATATGCCCCCTCCTTGGAACTGGAGGGGCCCTCTCATCCTGAAGAAAAAGAAAAACTAATTAATATCGTTCTAGGTTATGAAGTCCTTCCTTTATGTATGGGCCCGGCAGAACTATGTATAAACGTTAGTCGACAAACTTGGGCTTTCGTCCTGCCTCCAGAAAAGGATTTTCGGACACTACTTGGATTATTTACTGCCCTTTCTTTGTCAGTAAACCATGTTTATACTACTGAAACTTTAGGGAAAGAATTAGGGAAAGAACAAAGAACAACATGCCAAGGGTTTACTAATAAGAACTTTAAATATATTCCTGATCATTGGGACAAATGTCAGGCCAAATCAGGAAAATTAATGTTTATAGCTAATCATATAATTGTCAATTGGGGAACCCATAGTATGTGGTTATTGAACTGCTCAGATGATATTAACAATACTATGTATGATTATATTACTCAAGTAACATGGAAGGTTACTAATACTACAATGGAACATTACCATGACAGAGGACTTCTTGGCTAGCTTGATGATGGAATGGCCCCCACCTCGTCCTCAAATCATCTTTGATAAACAGATTGGGCCTAAACAATGGGACATCTGAAAACTTGCTGCAAACACCGAAGAACTTGGGACTTGGACCAGACATTCCACAGGGACCAATCATAGCTATAGCAATTATTTCTTTCGCTATAATCGATCATATTTTATACAAGCCTATGTTCCATTTCCTTTTGTTATAGCTATAGGAAACTTACAATTCAATAAGACTATACGTTTTGTAACTTGCATAAATTGCAGGTTATATACTTGTCTTAACTCCTCTATTTCCTTAAGATATGATTCTCTTTTAATTCTTTGATCTCGACGTAGTCTATGGTTACCAATAAATCTCCAACGGCCCTGGGAAGAAGGTCCCATGGCTGGACTTGCTTCCCGGTTGCTTACTAAATTGCTCTAGCGATGTAAACGATTCATTGGATGGCTGATTTTTGGCATTATAAGATTAATAACTATTTGCACCATTGCTGTCATCACCAGCGTTACTTTACAAACCTCAATTCAAACACATAATTTTATCCAAAATTGGACTAAAAATGCTCATACTATGTGGGCCACTCAGTCTCAAATAGATGAGGATATTCAAAAAGAAATACAGGAACTGAAAACAGCCATCGAATGGGTTGGAGATCAATTAACAGATGTACAAAAACGGGTGATGTTAAAATGTGACTGGAATTCTACTCAATTTTGTGTTACTCCTGTTCATTTTAATAATAGTGCCTACAACTGGGAACAAATCAAGTTTCATTTACAAAACATACATGATAACGCCTCTCTGAATGTACAATTATTACAAAAAGAAAAATTTGAAACCTTTTCTAATAATCTGCCCTCTTCCATTGATATGGAAACTTTAGCTAAACAATTAGCTGATCAATTATCTGGGCTAGACCCACGTGGATGGTTTCAAAGTCTTACTCATAGCATTGGATCTGGAACCATAATTTTGGTGATTGTCTTAACAATTATATTTGTTGTCTACCGTTGCCTTCATGCAAAGATTGTCAAAACTAAATAAACTCTGATGGTCAGAACTCTTCTTACAAATATTATAAATAAATAAGGGGGAATTGTCAGGGAATGTTTGACGGGAGGATTCCTACATGCTATCTCTCATGAGTCCTTTGTCCCTCTTCAAGCGGAACAGCACGCTGCTCCCAGGGACTGAGGTCATTATGTGAGGCAAGCATGAGTCTCCTTTAGTAAACATTCTCCTTAGGACAAAACAGCTTAATCTCCTTCCCCTTTCTTGAGATATGGATTGTCTCCTGACCTTGTGGTAACAGTTGCTGTACATTTGGTTTTCTGATCTCTATCATTCCCAAAAGAAGTTTCTTGTACTGCAGCCTATATATACTCATAGAAAAATCATTAAAGCACCTTTGTTCCATCAGAGCTTAGGTCCCCGGGTCTTTTTTGTCTCTCTCTCTCTCTCTTTCTCTCTCTCTCTTTCTCTCTTTCACTTTCTTATCGTCGACTCCACACCACAAGGTTCCGGTCCATTAAAGGACCCCAACACTTCACCACTCAGTTTTCTTTATAGTCCAGCTCTCACATCCATACATGACTACTGAATAAACCATAGCTTTGACTAGACGGACCTTTGTTGACAAAGTAATGTCTCTGCTTTATAATGTGCTGTCTAGGTTGGTCATAACTTTCTTTCCAAAGAGTAAGCGTCTTTTAATTTCATGGCTGCAGTCGCCATCTGCAGTGATTTTTGAAGTCCCCAAAATAAAGTTTCCCACAGTTTCCCCATCTATTTGCCATGAAGTGATGGGACGGGATGCCATGATCTTGGTTTTCCAAATGTTGAGGTTTAAGCCAACTTTTTCACTCACGTCTTTCACTTTCATCAAGAGGCTCTTTAGTTCTTCTTCACTTTCTGCCATAAGGGTGGTGTCTGGAAAGGATAGGAGGGTAAAATTAACTCTAGTTTACTTATGCTATTCATTCAGTCAGTTCACTTGCTCAGTCATGTCCGACTCTTTGTGACCCCATGGACTGCAGCATGCCAGACTTTCCTGTCCATCACCAACTCCCAGAGCCTACTCAAACTCATGTCCATCATGTTGGTAATGCCATCCAACCATCTCATCCTCTGTCATTCCCCTTCTCCTCCTGCCTTCATTCTTTCCCAGCATCAAGGTCTTTTCCAATGAGTTTGTTCTTCCCATCAGGTGGCCAAAGAATTGGAGTTTCAGCTTCATCATCAGTCCTTTCAATGAATATTCAGGACTTATTTCCTTTAGGATGGGCTAGTTTGATCTCCTTGCAGTCCAAGGGACTCTCAAGAGTCTTCTCCAACACCACAGTTCACTTTTATATAACTCATCTATTCAAAATAATCTTTAGTAAGAATGAACAAAAGTCCTCTCTCCTAACCCTGTTTGTATCCTGATCCAAAATTATGGCAATTCTCCAAAAAAGGAAGTATACATACAAGTATACTCCCCTACTGAAATATCTTTTTCCCTTCTTTAGAATGTATTGACAAACCATATCAAATAACTGATATTCAGTTAATTTTAAATTTGATTTTTGAAATGTTTTAAGAGTGGAATGAATGTTTACTTTAATAACACTTAATTTACTGCAATGCACGTGCTCAGAATTCAGAAATCTTGACTACTAGTTTTTATAATCAAACATAAAGTTTTTTGACAAGTAAATAAATTTGGTGAAGTTAGAATTTCACAGTTATTTCTAAGATGCTGGTTTTCCATTGATTACACACAGTGTACTTACCATGTTTCTGTTATCTACCACTATCTCTGTGCAATAGATCTTGAAACCAGATAACAAATTTAAAGATATGTTTCATGTAAAATTTACTGCACCCCAAATTAACAACAAGTTTTCTAAAGTTTCCAGGTGCCTGAGCCATGTAAGTCACTTCCTCTCATCACTTTCACTGAATGCTCGCACCTACTTCCTGCACTAAACACAACAGAAAATAATATATGCACATGTGTGTGTGTGTGTATCAGAATACTTGTTTCTCTCTTTTGAACTTGTTTCTCTCTTTTGAAATTTAGATAAAGTTATAAAATTCTCAAGTTATACTCAGTTATGTTATAAAATTCCTGATTAAACAAGCTATTTTGAAAAATAGGGTGAGTTTGTATGTATTTCCAAATGATCTGGTTTTGGTCATTCCAAAATGTGTGTCAAACATATGTCCAAATTGTAAGTATACATAGATATATTCATTGCATACCAACTCAGAAACACCATAAAATTCTTAAAGCTACTTGGATAGTAAAATCCTTGAAACCTAGATATTTTACAAATCATCTAGCAAATACTAAGTCATCAAATTGTCCAGAAATTGGACTGTGTAAACTTTGGGGTGACTTTCAACTTAGCAAACCTATCTTTCTATACTCTGTTCCTGAGATAAGTGGCCACATATACAACAGTTATGATCACATTATCTTAGCTTCCTCACTGTATACCCACTCTATCTTCTTACTATGCTTTATTTTATATCATGTAACTTAACACAATTGACATTATATTATGTAACTATTTGTCTGCTTAAGTTCCACAGCATGAGCCTGGACTGTATCTGTCACTTTTGCCATAGAATATCTTAGTTCAATTCTGTCGCACAGTCATGTCTGACTCTTTGCGACACCAAGGACTGCAGCACGCCAGGCTTTCCTGTCCATCACCAATTCCCGGAGTTTACTCAAACTCATGTCCATTGAGTCGGTGATGCCATTCAACAATCTCATCCTCTGTTATCCCCTTCTCTTCTGGCCTTCAATCTTTCCCAGCATCAGGGTCTTTTCCAATTAGTCAGCTCTTTGAATCAGGTGGCCAAAGAACTGGAGTTTCAGCTTCAGCATCAGTCCTTCCAATGAATATTCAGGACTGATTTCCTTTAGGATGGACTGGTTGGATCTCCCTGCAGTCCAAGAGACTCTCAAGAGTCTTCTCCAACACCACACCACAGTTCAAAACCATCAATTCTTTGGCACTCAGTTTTCTTTATACTCCAACTCTCACATCCATACATGATTACTGGAAAAACCATACATTTGACTAGAAGGACTTTTGTTGGCAAAGTAATATCATTACTTTGGTCCCAACTAAACCATTGAGTTTTCTGAATGTTGAGTTTTAAGCAAACTTTTTCACTCTCCTCTTTCACTTTCATCAAGAGGCTCTTTAGTTCTTTGCTTTCTGTCATAAGGGTGGTGTCATCTGAATATCTCAAAATTATTATTTCTCCCAGCAAACTTGATTTCAGCTTGTGCTTCATCCAGCCCAGTGTTTCTCATGATGTACTCTGCATACAAGTTAAATAAGCAGGGTGACAATATACAGCCTTGACATACTCCTTCTCTTATTTGGAACCAGTCTGTTGTTCCATGTCCAGTTCTAACTGTTGCTTCCTGACCTGCATACAGATTTCTCAAGAGGCAGGTCAGGTGGTCTGGTATTCCCATGTCTTGAAGAATTTTCCATACTGTGTTGTGATCCACACAGTCAAAGGCTTTGGCATATTCAATAAAGCTGAAGTGGATGTTTTTCTGAAACTCTCTTGCTTTTTCAATGATTCAACGGACGTTCGCAATTTGATCTCTGGTTCCTCTGCTTTTTCTAAATCCATCTTGAGCATCTGGAGGTTCATGGTTCATGTATTGTTGAAGCCTGGCTTCGAGAATTTTGGGCATTACTTTGCTAGCATGTGAGCTGAGTGGAATTGTGCGGTAGTTTGAGCATTCTCTGAGATTGCCTTTCTTTGGGATCGGAATGAAAACTGACCTTTTCCAGTCCTGTGGCCGCTGCTGAGTTTTCCAAATTTGCTGGCATATTGAGTGCAGCACTTTCACAGAATCATCTTTTTGGATTTGAAATAGCTCAACTGGAATTTCATCACCTCCACTAGTTTTGATTATAGTGATGCTTCCAAAGACCCACTTTACTTTGCATTCCAAGATGTTTGGCTTTAGGTGAGTGATCACATCAATGTGATTATCTGGGTTGTGAAGATTTTTTTGTATAGTTCTTCTGTGTATTCTTGTCACCTCTTCTTAATATACTCTGCTTGTTAAGTTCATACAATTTCTGTTCCTTTATTGTGCCCATCTTTGCATGAAATGTTCCTTTGGTCTCTCTAATTTTCTTGAAGAGATCTCTAGTCTTTCCCATTCTGTTGTTTTTCTCTATTTCTTTGCACTGATCCCTGAGGAAGGCTTTCTTATTTCTCCTTGCTATTCTTTTAAACTCTGCATTCAAATGGGTATCTTTCCTTTTCTCCTTTGCCTTACACTTCTCTTCTTTTCTCAGCTATTTTTAAGGCATCCTCAGATAGCCATGTTGCCTTTTTGCATTTCTTTTTCTTGGGTATGGTCTTGATCCCTGCCTCCTGTTCAGCGTCACAAACCTTCATCCATAGTTTTTCAGGCACTCTGTCTATCAGATCTAATCCCTTGATTATATTTCTCACTTCCACTGTATAATTGTAAGGGATTTGATTTAAGTCTTACTTGAATGGTCTAGTGGTTTTCCCTACTTTCTTCAATTTAAGTCTTAATTTGGAAATAAGTAGTTCATGATCTGAGTCACAGTCAGATCCTGGTCTTGTTTTGCTGGTTGTATAGAGCCTCTGCATTTTTGGCTGCAAAAATATAATTAATCTGATTTTGATATTGACCATCTGGTTGATGTCCATGTGTAGAGTTTTCTCTTGTTTTGTTGGGAGATGGTGTTTGCTATGACCAGTGTGTTCTTCTGGCAAAACTCTGTTAACCTTTGCCCTGCTTCATTCTGTACTCCGAATTTGGCTGTTTTTCAAGGTATTTCTTGACTTCCTACTTTTGCATTCTAGTCCCTTATAATGAAAAGGCAATTTTCGGGGGAATGTTAATTCTGGAAGGTCTTGTAGGTCTTCATAGAACTGATCGACTTCAGCTTCTTCAGCATTACTGGTCGGGGCATAGACTGGGATTACTGCGATATTGAATGGTTTGTCTTGGAAATGAATAGAGATCATTTTGTCATATTTGAGACTGCATCCAAGTACTGCATTTTGGACTCTTTTGTTGATTATGATGACTACTCCATTTTTTCGAAGGGATTCTTAGATATCTAGCACCAGCAATATGCTTGGCACACAATAAGTACTTGAGAAGAATCTATTGAATTAATAAATTTATGTGTGGCTCTCCAGCTAATTTGTAACTAATCCTGAATTCAGAAAAAAGGTAAATTAATCCTTTACATTCTCAATCTGAAAGGCATATGATTAAAAGAGTGGCACTCATAAGAACTAAAATGGAGTGGGGAAATGAGGAGATGTCTGAATAAAAGAAATTAATGATATTGAAGACATGATTTCTAAATAAAATTAGTAGAATTTGGATCTTGATCCAAATTGACAATAGTAAAAGGGCATATTTAGGCAATCAGGGAATATGTCATATGTAAATTACAATTATTGATATATTGTTAAATTTTAAGTTATGATAATGGAATTTTAGTGAAAATATCCTTATCTGTCTTTTTTGAAAATATAAACTGAAGTATTTAGTGAAGAAATAGCATTATGTCAAGAATCATTTAACAGTACTCCAACTTTTAAAAAGGAACAGTTCTGAACTCATTCTATGAAGCCATCATCACTCTGATACCAAACCAAACAAATATACCACAAAACGAAAATTACAGGCCAATATCACTGATAAACATAGACACAAAAAGTCCTCAACAGAATACTAGCAAACCAAACTCAAAAACATTTTTAAAAGATTTTACACAATGGTCAAGTGGGGTTTATCCCAGGGATACAAGGATTTTTCAGTAACAACAGATCAATCAGTGTGATATACCACAACAAATTGAAAAATGAAATCTACATGACAATCTCAATAGATGTAGCAAAAGCTTGTGAAAAAAAAAACACCCATTTATGATAAAAACTCTTAATAAAGTGGGCACAGATGAAACATACCTCAGCATATCAAGGGCCATGTATGACAAATCTGCAGCAAATATCATTCTAAATGGTTAAAAATCTGAAATCATTTTGTCTAAGATCAGGAATAAAACAAGGATGTCCACTGTAATCACTTTTATTTGACACATTTTTTAAAGTTCTACCCATGGCAGTCTTGGAAGAAAAATAATTAAAATGAATCCAAATTGGAAAAGAAGAAGTAAAAGTTCATTCTTTGCAGATGACATGATACTATACATGAAGATCCTAAAGCTACTACTAAAAAAAGCAATGGTGCTAAAGAATGAATTTGGTAAAGTTGCAGGATAAAAAAAAAATTCATGCACAGAAATCTTTTGGATTCCTATACACTAATAATGAAAGATCAAAAAGAGAGATTAAGGAAGCAATTCAATTTACCATCATATCAAAAAAGAATAAAATACTTAGGAATAAACCTACCTAAGGAAGAAGTACCTATACTTAGAAAACTACAATATACTGATGACAGAAATCAAAGAGGACACAAGCAGATTGAGATATATACCATGTTCTTGGATTGGAAGAATCAATATTCTGAAAATGACTATAATACCTAAAGTAATCTACAGATTCAATGCAATACACCACTTGCACTTTTTTTTTTTACAAAATTAGAACAAATTTTTTACAATTTATATGAAAATACAAAAAAAAAAAAAAAACCATCAAATAACCAAAGCATTCTTGAGAAAGAAAAATGGGGTTGCAAGAATCAGGCTTTCTGACTTCAGACTATACTATAAAGAAACAGTCATCAAAATAGTATGGTACTATCACAAAAGCAGAAATACAGATCAATGGAACAGAATAGAAAGGACAGAGATAAACCTGTAACTATGGTCACCTAGTCTGTAACAAAGGAGACAAGAATATACAATGGAGAAAAGACAGTCTGTATAATAAATGGTTCTAGAAAACATGGACAGCTTCATGAAAAAGAATAAAAGTAGAACTGTCTCTAACATTGTAGAAACAGAGACATCACTGTGCTGACAAAGTCTGTATAGTCAAGACTGTGTTCTTTTTAGTGGTCACATGGAGTTGTGATAATTGGACCATAAGCAAGGCAGAACACCAAAGAATTGATGCCTTTGAACTGTGGTGCTGGAGAAGACTCCTGAAAGTCCCTTGGACATCAAGGAGATCAAGCCAGTCAATCTTAAGGGAGATCAACCCTGAATATTCACTGGAAGGACTGATGCTGATGCTGAAGCTCCAGTATTGTGTTCATCTTGTGCCAACAGATGACTCATTGGAAAAGTCCCTGGTGATGGGAAAGATCAAGGGCAGAATGATAAGAGGATGTCAGAGGATGAGATGGCTGGATGGCATCACCGATGCAATGACTGTGAACTTAGGCAAACTCTGGGAGATGGTGAGAGACAGGGAGGCCAGGCATGCTGCAGTCCATGGGGTCACAAAGAGTGGGACACGACTGGGCAACTGAACAACAGCAACTAACATTATAAAAAAAAAAAAAAACATAAATTCAAACTGGATTAAGGACTTAAATTTAAGGCCAGATACTATAAAACTATTTACCAGAGGTAAATAGACAGAACACTCTCTGACATAAATTGCAGCAAGATCTTCTTTGATCCACCTCCTAGAGCAATTAAAATAAAAAGAAAAAATAAGCAAATGGGACCTAATTAAACTTAAAAGTTTTTGCACAATGAAGGAAGCTATAAGCAAGGTGAAAGACAACCCTCAAAATGGGAGGAAATAATAATAAATGAAAGAATTCACAAGGAACCAATTTTCAAAATATACAAGCAGAGCATGAAGTCAATACCAAAAACAAACAGACAGACAACCCCCCCCCCAATAATCCATTCAAGAAATAAATGGAAAATCTAAATAGACTTCTGAAAAGAAGACATGTGTGTGTGTATTCAGTTGTGTCCAACTCATTTCGTCCCCATTACTGTAGCCAGCCATATTCCACTGTTCATGGAGTTTTCCAGACAAGAAATACTGGAATGGTTTGCCATTTCCTCCTCCAGAGGTCTTACAGACACAGGGATCAAACCCCTGACTCCTGTGTCTCCTGCATTGGCAGACGGATCCTTTACCATTAAGCTATCCATGAAGCCTTTTAAAAAAGACAAATAGGTGCTCAAAAAGCACATGAAAAGATGCTCAACATCACTAATTATTAGAGAAATGTAAATCAAAAGTTCAATGAGGTACCATTTCACACCAGTCAGAATAGCCATCATCAAGAAATTTACAAACAATAAATGCTAGAAAGGGTGTGGAGAAAAGGGAACCTTCCTATGCTGTTGGTGGGAATGTAGATTGCTACAGCCACTATGGGGAACAGTATGTGAAGTCACTCAGTTGTATCTAACTCCTTGCAACCTCATGGACTGTAGCTTGCCAGTCTCCTCCATCCATGGGATTTTCCAGGCAAGAATACTGGAGTGGGTTATAATTTCCTTCTCTAGGGAATCTTCCCAATCCAGGGATTGAACCTAGGTCTTCTGCACTGCAAGCAGACTCTTTACCATATGAGCTACCAGGGAATCCCTGGAGAACAGTATGGAGGTTTAAAAAAAAAAAAACTAAAATTAAAGCTATCATATGATGCAGCAATCCCACTCCTGGGTGTATATCTGGAGAAAAGTGTAATTTGAAAAATGCATGAATGCTAATGTTCATTTCAGCACTATTTATTATAGCCAGGACATGGAAGCAACCTAAATGCCCATTGACAGATGAATGATGAAGATGATGTAGTACAATGGAGTATCACTCAGTCAGAAAAAGGAATGAAACAATGCCATTTGCAGTGACATGGATGAACTTATAGGTTGTCATACTGAGTGAAGTAGTCAGACATAGAAAGACAAATATCATATGATATCACTTATATGTGGAATCTAAAAATATGTTACAAATGAACTTATTTACAAAACAGAAATATAGTCAGATGTAGAACACAAACTCATGGCTATTAAGCAGATAAACAGGGAGGGATAAATTGGGAGATTGAGGTTGACTTATACATACTATTGTATATAAAATAGATAACTATTAACAATAAGAAGCACAGGGAACTCTACTCAGTATTCTCTAGTTGGGTCCTTTTCTCTTTGTTGGGGTCCTTTAATGGACCGGAATCTTGTGGTACAGAGTTGACGATAAGAAAGTAAAAGAGAGAAAGAGAGAGAGAGAGAAAGACCCGGGGACCTAAGCTCTGAAGGAGCAAAGGTGTTTTAATGATTTCTCTATGAGTATATATAGGCTGTGGTACAAGAAACTTCTTTTGGGAATGATAGAGATCAGAAAACCAAATGTACAGCAACCGTTACCAAGGGAACAAGGGGTAATGTTAGTCACAAGGTCAGGACACAATCCATATCTCAAGAAAGGGGAGCAAGACTAAGCAGTTTTGTCCTAAAGAGAATGTTTACTAAAGGAGACCCAAGCCTGCCTCACACAATGACCTCAGTCCCTGGGAGCAGCGTGCTGTTCCGCTTGAAGAGGAACAAAGGACTCATGAGAGACAGCACGTAGGAATCCTCCCATCAA
>NC_057419.1:33829423-33855202 GCF_019320065.1 Cervus canadensis
GGTTCATGTACTGTTGAAGTCTAGCTTGAAGGATTTTGAGGATTACCTTGCTTGCATGTTAAAAGAGAGCAGTTGAAAAAAAATAAATAAATAAATAAAAAAAAAATTAAAAAAAAAAAAAAAGAGAGCAGTTGTATGGTAGTTTGAATATTCTTTGGCATAGCCTTTCTTTGGGATTGAAATGAAAATTAATCTTTTCCATTCCTGTTGCCATTACTGAGTTTCCAAATTTGCTGACATATTGAGTGGAACACTTTAAGAGCATAGTCTTTTAGGATTTTAAATATCTCAACTGGAATTCCATCACCTCCACTAGCTTTGTGTGTAGTAATGCTTCCTAAGGCCCACTTGTCTTCCCACTCCAGGATGTCTGCCTCTAGGTGAGTGACCACATCATCGTGGGTGTCCGGATCATTAAGACCTTTTTGTATAGTTTTCTGTGTGTTTTTGCCACCTCTTCTTAATCTCTTCCACTTGTGTTCATACTTGCATGAAATGTTCCCTTGGTATCTCTGATTTTCTTAAAGAAATTTCTAGTCTTTCCCATTCTAATATTTTATTTTACTTCTTTACACTGTTCACTTAAGAAGGCATTCTTATCTCTCCATGCTGTTCTCTTGAATTCTGTATTTACTTGGGTATATATTTCCCTTTCTCATTTGTCTTTCTCTTCTCTTTTTTTCTCAGCTATTTGTAAGGCCTCCTCAGACAACCATTTTACCTTCTTGAATTATTTTTTCTTTTGTATGATTTTGGTCACCACCTCCTGTAAAATGTTATGAACCTCTGTCCATAGTTTTTCAGGCACTCTATCTGCTAGATCTAATACCATGAGTCTATTTGTCACTTTAGCTGTATAATCATGAGGGATTTGATTTAGGTCATACCTGAATGGTCTTGTGGTTTTCTCTATTTTCTGCAACTTAAGTTTGAATTTTGCAATAAGGAGCTCATGATCAGAGCCGCAGTCAGCTCCCATTATTGTTTTTGCTGACTGTATAGAACTTCTCTGTCTTTGGCTGCAAAGAGTATAATCAATCTGATTTTGATATTGACCATTTGGAGATGTCCACGTGTAGAGTCATCTCTTGTGTTTTTGGAAATGGGTGTCTGCTATGACAGCCTGTTCTCTTACCAAATCATGTTAGCCTTTGTTCTGTTTCATTTTGTACTCCAAGACTAAACTTGCCTGTGACTCCGGGTATCTCTTGACTTCCTACCTTTGCATTCCAATCCCCTGTGATGAAAAGGACATCTTTTTGGTTTTAGTTCTGAAAGATCTTGTAAGTTTTCATAAAACCATTTGACTTCACCTTCTTCTGCACTAATGGTTGGGGCATAGACTTGGATTAGTATGATGTTGAATGATTTGCTCTGGAAATTAATAGAGATCATTCTGTCATTTTTGAGATTGCACCCAAGTACTGCCTGCATGCACAGTATTTTTGACTGTTTTGTTGACTATGGGGGCTATCCCATTTCTTCTAAAGGACTCTTGCCCTTAGGAGTAAATATAATGGTCATCTGAAATAAATTCGCCCGCTCTGGTCCATTTTATTTAATTGATTCCTAGAATGTTGATATTCACTCTTGCCATCTCCCAATTGACCATGTCCAATTTACCTTCACTCATGTACCTAAAGTGTCAGGTTCCTATGCAATTTCATTCTTTACAGCATCAGACTTTAATTTCATCACCAGATACATCCACACCTGAACACCTTTTCTGGTTTGGTCCAGCCTCTCCATTATTTCTGGAGCTATTTCTCTGCTCCTCTGCAGTAGCATATTGGATATCTACCAACCTGGGGGGCTCATCTTCCACTGTCATATCTGTTTGCCTGTTCATTTGTTTATGGGTTTCTCAAGGTAAGAATACTGAAACCATCAGCAGATAATTGGATTAAAGATTTGCTGAGGATGGCCCTGCCAGCCAGAGCAAGACTGTCTTCCCCACCACAAGTCCCTTCTATTCAGGTAGCTTGCACAAGCCTCTTATCCTCACCCATCAGAGGGCAGACAGAAGAATCAAGAACTACAATCCCACAGCCTCCAGAACGAACACTTCAATCACAGAAAGCGAACCAAAATGATCACATGGATCAGAACCTTGTATAACTCAATGAAGCCAAGAGCCATGCTGTTCAGGGCCACCTAAGATGGAAGGGTCATGGTGGAGAGTTCTGGCAAAATGTGGTCCACTGGTGAAAGGAACAATTGGTGGCAGGGAAGAAAACATATATTATCTGAATAAGTTGAATATATTCTGGAGAAAGAAGGCTAGATATTACTTGGTCTCTTGTCTTTTGTATTCTGTTTCAATTGTTGCTTTTGGAAACAAATCAAGGAATATTAGTTGATTTCCAATGTTCCTGTGGCTGTGTGTACAAAAGAATGTAGAGGATTGAGAAATCTTCAGATAATTGGACCCAGTCTTGGTAAAGTAAGACCACAAAGTGCTCTTCTTTGATAACTGAATAATTTTTGTTTGCTTTTATCTGAAATTGAGGATAATTGACTTGATTAGTACTCAACATAACCTAGAAGTTACTGCCATGGACAACAAATACTTCTGTTATAATTATAACTGGGTTGTCGTTTTATCAAGTGATTATAAATTTCTTTCTCTTGAAAATTTTTGTGTATTGACTTTAAAAGAATTTGGAAGCATATTTTACCAGTAGTTTCTATTAAAGGAAAAATGAGGAGATGAAAGATGGCTTAGCTTCCTAAACATGAAGTCTCCATAGTCATGAGACAGTTTATATGGTTCAGTTCAGTTCAGTCACTCAGTCGTGTCCAACTTTCTGTGACCTCATGAACAGCAGCACGCCAGGCCTCCCTGTCCATCACCAACTCCCATAGTTTACTCAAACTCATGTCCATTGAGTAGGGGATGCCATACAAACATCTCATCCTCTCGTCCCCTTCTCCTCCTGCCCTCAATTTATCCCAGCATCAGGGTCTTTTCAAATGAGTCAACACTTCACATCAGGTAGCCAAAGCAGAGTTGGAGTTTTAGCTTCAACATCAGTCCTTCAAATGAACACTCAGGACTGATCTTTAGGATGGATCTGGTTGGATCTCCTTGCAGTCCAAGGGACTCTCAAGAGTCTTCTCCAACACCACAGCTCAAAAGCATCAATTCTTCGGTAATGTTTCTGCTTTCTAGTATGCTGTCTATGTTGGTCATAACTTTCCTTCCAAGGAGTAAGCGTCTTTTAATATCATGGCTGCATTCACCATCTGCAGTGATTTTGGAACCCAGAAAAATAAAGTCCTCCACTGTTCCCATTGTTTCCCCATCTATCTGCCATGAAGTGACGGGACCGAATGCCATGATCTTAGTTTTCTGAATGTTGAGCTTTACACCAAGTTTTTCACTCTCCTCTTTCACTTTCATCAAGAGGCTCTTTAGTTCCTCTTCACTTTCTGCCATAAGGGTGACTTCATCTGCGTATCTGAGGTTATTGATATTTCTCCCGACATTCTTGATTCCAACTTGTGCTTCCTCCAACCCAGCATTTCTCATGATGTACTCTGCATATAAGTTAAATAAGCAGGGTGGCAATACACAGCTTTGACATACTCCTTTTCCTATTTGGAACCAGTCTGTTGTTCCATGTCCAGTTCTAACTGTTTCTTCCTGACCTGCACACAGGTTTCTCAAGAGGCAGGTCAGGTGGTCTGGTATGCCCATCTCTTTCAGAATGTTCCACAGTTTATTGTGATCCACACAGTCAAAGGCTTTGGCATAGTCAATAAAGCAGAAATAGATGTGTTTCTGGAACTCTCTTGCTTTTTCGATGATCCAGCGGATGTTGGCAATTTGATCTCTGGTTCCTCTGCCTTTTCTAAAACCAACTTGAACATCTGGAAGTTCACGGTTCACACATTGCTGAGGCCTGGCTTGGAGAATTTTGAGCATTACTTTACTAGAGTGTGAAATGACTGCAATTGTGCGGTAGTTTGAGCATTCTTTGGGATTGCCTTTCTTTGGGATTGGAATGAAAGCTGACCTTTTCCAGTCTTGTGGCCACTGCTGAGTTTTCCAAATTTGCTGGCATATTGAGTGCAGCACTTTCCCAGCATCATCTTTCAGGATTTGAAAGAGCTCAACTGGTATCCCATCACCTCCACTAGTTTTGTTCGTAGTGATGCTTCCTAAGGCCCACTTGACTTCACATTCTAGGATGTCTGGCTCGAGGTGAGTGATCACACCATCCTGATTATCTGGGTCATGAAGATTTTTTTTTTGTACAGTTCTTCTATGTAACCTCTTGTTAATATATTCTGATTCTGTTAGGTCCATACCATTTATGTCCATTATTGAGCCCATCTTTGCATGAAATGGTCCCTTGGTATCTCTAATTTTCTTGAAGAGATCTCTAGTCTTTCCTATTCTGTTTTTTCCTCTATTTCTTTGCATTAATCACTGAGGAAGGCTTTCTTATCTCTCCTTGGTATCCTTTGGAACTCTGCATTCAGTTGGGTATATCTTTCCTTTTCTCCTTTGCTTTTCACGTCTCTTTTTTTCACAGGTGTTTGTAAGCCCTCCTCAGACAGCCATTTTGCTTTTTTGCATTTCTTTTTCTTGGGGATTGTCTTGATTCCTGTCTCCTGTACAATGCCATGAACCTCCATCCATAGTTCATCTGGCACTCTGTCTATCAGATCTAGTCTCTTAAATCTATTTCTCACTTCCACTGTATAATCATAAGGGATTTGATTTAGGTCATACCTGAATGGTGTAGTGGTTTTCTCCACTTTCTTCAATTTCAATCTGAATTTGGCAATAAGTAGTTCATGATCCGAGCCACAGTCAGCTCCCAGTCTTGTTTTTGCTGACTGTATAGTGCTTCTCCATCTTTGGCTGCAAAGAATATAATCAATCTGACTTCGGTGTCAACCATCTGGTGATGTCCATGTGTAGAGTCTTCTCTTGTGTTGTTGGAATAGGGTGTTTGCTATGACCAGTGCATTCTCTTGGCAGAACTCTGTTATCCTTTGCTCTGCTTCCTTCTGTACTCCAAGGCCAAATTTGCCTGTTACTCCAGGTGTTTCTTGACTTCCTACTTTTGCATTCCAGTCCCCTATGATGAAAAGGACATCTTTTTTGGGTATTAGTTGTAGAATTTCTTGTAGGTCTTCATAAAACCGTTCAACTTCAGCTTCTACAGCATTAGTGGTTGGAGCATAGACTTGGATTACCGTGATATTGAATGGTTTGCCTTGGAAACGAACAGAGATCATTCTGTTGTTTTTGAGATTGCATCCAAATACTGCATTTCAGACTATTTTGTTGACTATGATGGCTACTCCATTTCTTCCAAGGGATTGCTGCCCACAGTAGTCATCTGAGTTACATATGGTAGATACATCCAAATGAATGTTTTGTTTTCTAAGTAGCTACCTTGGGAGACAACATAATATTTTTGGAATCCACATTCTTTTAGAATTTATCTCAGTGTCTAGTTAAGATAAGATAATGTCTCATGCTCATAATGATTTCTGAAAAATAATTTATTCAGAAGTATGCCCAGTGAATAAGATAAATCAACCAGCATAATAATTGAGTTCTTGGTGAAAGACAAATGCTACTCTAAATAAATGAGATTCATTATCTCCTATGGCTTGTAAGTTCCATCTGGGCTTATACTCAAGGCTAGGCTGTTAGCAAATGTATGTATGGCATCACTTAATGATGTCATTACATGGTGAATTGAACAAAGAAATGGTGGGGAAAATATTAACAAATATATTTACATGTTCCTCTTGACCTCAATTCTGCTGCTGCACATACACTCTGTACAAAAGAAGCCATTTATGTTACATATATACATATAAATATAAAAGTATTTATACATATATATATTCATGTATATATATATACACATATATACATATATGTATATGCATATACATATATATTCATGTTATATATATAACACAGCAATCTAAAATATATGGGACATAGCAAAAGCAGTTAAAAGAGGGAAGATTTTAGCAAGGAAATCCTAACTCAGGAAAGAAGAAAAATCTCACACAAGCAACCTCAATTTTCACTTACAGGAACTAGAAAGTGAAAGGATAAAGCCCAGTATTAATGGAATAAAATTAAATACAAATATCAAAGCAAAAATAAATGAAACATAGACTAAGAAAAATCAATAGAAAATATCCATGAGACTAAGCGCTAATTCCTTGGTATTCATAAACCTTTAGCTAAGTTCATCAAGAAAAAAAAAAGGAGTCCAAATCAATAATGTCATAAATGAAAAAGGAGAGATAAGAAATTACACAATAGAAAGGCAAAGGGTCAGAAGATGTTATAACAATTATACACTAATAAAATGGACGACCTAGAAGAAATAGACAAATTCCTAGAAATGTACAGTTTCCCAAATTTAAATAAGTAAGAAATAAGAAATATGAATAGATAAATTAACAGTAATGAAATTGAATCAGTAATAAATAAAGTTCTCAACAAACAAAAGTCAATTTATCTTCACAAGAGAATTCTACATAACATATAGAGATATTATCCTTCTCAAATTGCAGAGAAAGGAATGCTTCTGAACTCATTCTACAAGGCCAGCATCACCCTGATATCAGAACTAGACAAAATATCACAAAACAAAGGAAATGACAGGACAATGTCACTGGTGAACATAGATGCAAAAATTCTCAAAACTATTAGCAAATTAACTTAAGCAATACACTAACATGATCATAGACTATCAAGTGGGACTTATCCCAGGGATGTAATAGTGGTTCAACATACACAAATCAATCAATGTGATACATCAAATTAGCAAATTAAAGAATAAAAAATATATGATCATTTCAATAGCTGCAGAAACAGCTTTCTAATATGTTCTGCATCTATTTACCATAAAAACTCAACAAAGTGGATGTAGAGGCAACCCATTTCAACATATTAAATACAGTAATATGACAAGCCTACAGCTAACCTCATACTCAATGGTGAAAAGCTGAAAGGATTTTCTTTAAGATCAGAAAGAAGACAAATACATCTACTCTAACCACTTTTATTCAACATAGTATTGGAAGATCTAACTACAGCAATTATACAAGAAAAAGAAATAAAAGGAATCAAAATTGGAAAGGAAGAATTAAAACTGTCACTGTTTGCAAATAATATGATTCTTTACATAGAAGATCCTAAAGAAAAAAACAAAATACTACTAGAACTCATCAGTGAATTCAGTAAAGTTGTAGCATACAAAATTATTATACAGAATTTTGTTGTGTTTCTATACACTAGCAATGAACTATCAGAAGGAGAAATTAATAAAACTCCATTTACAATTACATAAAAATAATAAAATACCCAGGAATAAATCTAACTAAGGAGGTAAAATACCTGTACTCAGAAAACTATAAACACTGATGAAAGAAACTGAAGATGACACAGGTGTCAAGATATACTATGCTCATGAACTTGAGCATTTTGTGAACAATTAATCTATGACAAGGCAGCTGAGAATATACAATGGGGAAAAGGCAGCTTCTTCAATAAATGTTTTTGGAAAAACTGGACAGATTCATGCAAAAGAATCAAATTGAACTATTTTCTGACACCATGCACAAATATATTTAAAATAGACTAAAGACTTAAGTGTAAGATTTAAAATTTTAACACTTCTAGAAAAAAATAGGCAGTACATTCTTTCACATTAGTCTTAATATATTTTTATATATCTCCTCAGGCAAGGGAATCAAAACCAAAAATAAACAAATGGAACTATATCAAACTAAAGAGCATTTGCAAAGCAAAGGAAATAGTCAACCAAATGAAAAGGCAGCCTACTGAGTGGAAGAAACTATTTGTAAATAATATATCAGATAAAGAGTTGATATCCAAAATATACAAAGAATACATACATTAAAATCATAAAAACAACCTGATTTCAAAAATGTACAGAGGATATAAATAAACATTTTCCAAACAAAACAGTTGGCATTAGTGGTAAAGAACCAGTCTGCCAGTGCAGGAGACATAAGAGATATGGGTTTGATCCCTGGGTTGGGAAGATCCCCTTGAGGAGGGCATGGCAATCCACTCCAGTATTCTTGCCAAGGATAGAGGAGCCTGGTGAGCTACTGTCCATAGGGTAGCAAAGAGTCTGACACAACTGAAGTGACTTAGCATGCACACACAAAGAAGACATACAGATGGCCAACTGGCACATGAAAAGATATTTAATATCACTAATCATCAGGGAAATGAAAATCAAAACTACAATGAGATATCACCTCACACTTGTTAGAATGGCTATTATCAAAAAGACAACAAATAACAAGTGTTAGCTAGAATTAGAATAAAAGGGAGCACTGTTATACTATTGTTGAGAATGTAAATTGGTACAGCCAGTATAAAAAAACATAATGGAAAGTCCTCAAAAAATAGAACACTATATGATCTAGCAGTTTTATTTCTGGGTATCTATAAAATAAAAATAAAAACACTAATTTAAAAAGATATGCATGCCCCTATGTTCATTGCATCATTATTTATTATAGCCAAGATATGGACACAAATTAAGTACCTATCAATAGATGAATTGATAAAGATGTATGGCATGTATATGAAATGGAATATTACTCAGTCACTAAAAAGAATGAAATCTTGACATTTGCAACCTGATGGATGGATCCGGAGGGTACTACACTGAGAAATAAATCAGATAAAGATAAAACTGTATGATTTCATTTATATGTGGAATATAAAAATCAAAACAAATGAACAAATGTTAACAAGAAAGAAACGTATTTATTGATACACAGAACAAACAGGTAGTTTCTAGAGGGAAAAATTTTGGGAGGAGGAAAAAATAAGTGAAGGAGATTAAGAGGTACAAAATTTCAGTTACAAAATAAATGTCAAAAGTGTTACATATAAGGTGTGGGGAATATAGTGAATAGCTATGTAATATCTTTTTATGGTGATGCATGGTTACTAAATTTACCATGGTGATTATTCTGAAATGTGCAGAAATATCAAATCACCGTGTTGTGTAACAGGAAGTAACATAGTGTTGTAGGTCAATTGTACTTCAAAAACAAATAAAGCCATAGAAACAGTGATTAGATTTGCAGTTTCCAGAGGTGGGGGTGGGAAAAGGGAGAATTAGTTTGAAGGCAATCAAAAAGTTCAAACTTTCAATTATAATGAAAAATTCAGGTAGAGAAAGATATATGTGTGTGTGTGTGTGTGTGTGTGTGTGTACATACTAGGGATATAATGTACAGCATGATAAGTATAATTGACACTGCTGTATGTAATATGTGAAAGTTGTTAGAGTAAATTCTGAGTTCTCAAGACAAGGAAAAATACTTTTTTCTCTTTCTCTAATACATTATCTATATGAAATGATGAATATTCAATAAATTTATTATGATAATCATGTCATGATGTATATACCTGAGAGGGTAACAGGCAGGAAGGCCAGGGATCTCCAAACGGAGGAAAGAGACTGCAAGTGCCAGACATTTTTATCTCTCTTAAGAGGCAGGAGGAAAAAAAAAACAGCGATGTTTTTTCTTCTCTATACACATTTAAAAGGGGGTTTCCTAATGAGATGGATGAAACTGGAGCCCCTTATACAGAGTGAAGTAAGCCAGAAAGATAAAGAACATTACAGCATACTAACACATATATATGGAATTTAGAAAGATGGTAACGATAACCCTATATGCAAAACAGAAAAAGAGACACAGAAATACAGAACAGACTTTTGAACTCTGTGGGAGAATGTGAGGGTGGGATATTTCAAAAGAACAGCATGTATACTATCTATGGTGAAACAGATCACCAGCTCAGGTGGGATGTATGAGACAAGTGCTTGGACCTGGTGCACTGGGAAGTCCCAGAGGAATCGGGTGGAGAGGGAGGTGGGAGGGGGGATCAGGTTGGGGAATACGTGTAAATCTATGGCTGATTCATATCAATGTATGACAAAACCCACTAAAATGTTGTGAAGTAATTAGCCTCCAACTAATAAAAAAATAAATAAATTTTAAAAAAAATAAAAAGGGGGTTTCTCTTAAAATGCTGGGTTGCCATGACACCTGGTTTCACCTGAAGCTAACTACTCTCAAACCTTGAGTTAACCAATACATTTCTTTTTCTTATGGAAATGCTGTCTTAAGCTATGTTAATGTACCCCAGACTCTATTTTCAAGTTGGTTCTGCCAAATGGCCCAACCTACTTACTCAGGTATTGTTCCCCTAATCTATGTAAATGAAACTATTTGTTGGTATTCTGCCCTTCTACAAGATTCAAGTCAATCATTTTATGGCCAGGGATGAATTATCTGGTGCCATTCTAAATTTTATGACCCTCCCTTCTTTTCATTAACAGACTGTGAGTGACTATATAACATACAGCTAAAGACTATGAGGGGGGTACTCTTTTGCCCCCTTCTGATGCCTATGTCAGAAGCTTTCTCTATCTCCTTTATACTTTAATAACACTTTATTACACAAAAGCTCTGAGCAATCCAGCCTTGTCTCTGGCCCCGGATTGAATTTGTCTCCTCCGGAGGCCAAGAATCCCACATCTTATCTTTCAGCAACAACCTTTCATCTAAATCACTGTGTTGTGTAACAGGAAGTAACATAGTGTTGTAGGTCAGTTGTACTTCAAAAACAAATAAAGCCATAGAAACAGTGATTAGATTTGCAGTTTCCAGAGGTGGGGGTGGGAAAAGGGAGAATTAGTTTGAAGGCAATCAAAAGGTTCAAACTTTCAATTATAATGAAAAATTCAGGTAGAGAAAGATTATATATACATATGTCAGTGTGTGTGTGTACATACTAGGGATATAATGTACAGCATGATAAATATAATTGACACTGCTGTATGTAATATGTGAAAGTTGTTAGAGTAAATTCTGAGTTCTCAGGACAAGGAAAAATACTTTTTTCTCTTTCTCTAATATGTTATCTATATGAAATGATGAATATTCACTAAATTTATTATGATAATCATTTCATGATGTATATACCTAACCACTATGCTCTACACCATAAAACTATACAGTGCTCTGTCAATTATATCTCAACACACCTGGAAGAAAAAAATTCATATCTATTTATATATAATTGACACACAATAAAGTTCATCATTTTAATGGGTATAATTCAATGGTATTTAGTAAATGCACAGGGTTATGCAGCTATCATCATTGTCTAATTCCAGAATATTTCATAACCCCCAAGAGAAACTCCATGTCAATTAACATTCAATCCACTTTACTTTCTCACCGCTCCCCCCACCCTCAAACTCTGGTTTCTCTTCAGATCAAATAAATCTTTCGCATTTTACTTCCTCATTCCTGACCCTGATAGCCGCTAATGGAAGTCTTGTCTGTATGTTTTATCCTATTCTGGGCATTTCATATGTGTTGTATCACATAATGTGAAACAATTTGTGACTATTTTCACTTAGCATAAAATTTTCATTCATACATTAGCATACATCAGTAATTCATTCATTAATTTTTGTGTGTGATAGTTTCAGGTGGACCGCAAAGACACTCAGCATACATATACATGTATCCATTCTCCCTCAAACTCCCCTCCCATCCAGGCTGTCACATAACATTAAGCAGAGTTCCCTGTGCTATACAGTAGGACATTGTTGGTTATCCGTTTTAAAAATAGCAGTGTGTGCATGTCTATCCCAGCCTCCCTATCTCTTGCCTTTATTATTTCACCATGGCAACATAAGTTCATTCTCTAAGTGTATGAGTACATTTGATTTGCAAACAAGTTCATTTGTGTCATTTCGTTTTATATTCTGCATATAAGGTAGGTAATAATATTTCTCTTTTTGTGTCATTTCGTTTTATATTCTGCATATAAGGTAGGTAATAATATTTCTCTTTCTCTGCCTGCCTTCTGTCAGTACAAGCGGAGGAAATAGGCTGAAAGTGTCAGATGTTTTTGTTCTCTCTCTTAAGCGGCAGGCAGGAGGAAACAAATTACAAGTGTCAGGCTTTTTTTTTTTTTTTTCTCTATACGAAATTATCTTTTTGGGGAGGGGGGCTCCAAAATCACTGCAGATGGTAACTGCAGCCATGAAATTAAAAGATGCTTGTTCCTTGAAAGAAAAGCTATGACTAACCTAGATAGTATATTAAAAAGCAAAGACATTACTTTGCCAAAAAATGTTCATCTAGTCAAAGCTATGGTTTTTCCAATAGTCATGTATGGATGTGAGAGTTGGACTATAAAGAAAGCTGAGCGCCTTAGAATTGATGCTTTTGAACTGTGGTGTTGGAGAAGACTCTTGAGAGTCCCTTGGACTGCAAAGAGATCAAACCAGTCAATCCTAAAGGAAATCAGTCCTGAATATTCATTGGAAGGACTGATGCTGAAGCTGAAACTCCAGTACTTTGGCCACCTGATGCGAAGAACTGACTCATTGGGAAAGACCCTGATGCTGGGAAAGATTGAAGGCAGGAGGAGAAAGGGACGACAGAAGATGAGATAGATGGATGGCATCACCAACTCGATGAACATGAATTTGAGCAAGTTCCAGGAGCTGGTGATAGACAGGGAAGTCCACCATGCTGCAGTCCATGGGGTTGCAAAGAGTTGGACATGATTGAATGACTGAGCTGAATTGATACAAAATTTAAAAGAGGTTTCTTTTAAAATTCTGTGTTGAGAGTGGGCACACTCTCACCACTACTATTCAACATAGTTTTGGAAATGTTGGCCACAGCAATCAGAGCAGAAAAAGAAATAAAAGGAATCCAGATAGGACAAGAAGAAGTAAAACTCTCACTGTGTGCAGACAACATGATCCTCTACATAGAAAACCCTAAAGACTCTACCAGAAAATTACTAGAGCTAATCAATGAATACAGTAATGTTGCAGGGTATAAAATTAACACACAGAAATCCCTTGCATTCCTATACACTAACAATGAGAAAACAGAAAGAGAAATTAAGGAAAAATACCATTCACCATTGCAACAAAAAGAACAAAATACTTAGGAGTATATCTACCTAAAGAAATGAAAGACCTATATATAGAAAACTATAAAACACTGATGAAAGAAATCAAAGAGGACACAAACAGATGGAGAAATACACCGTGTTCATGGATTGGAAGACTCAATATTGTGAAAATGGCTATACTACCCAAAGCAATCTATAAATTCAACACAATCCCTATCAAGCTACCAACAGTATTTTTCACAGAACTAGAACAAATAATTTTACAATTTTCATGGAAATAATAAAACCTCGAATAGCTAAAGCAATCTTGAGAAAGAAGAATGAAAGTGGAGGAATCAACCTGCCTGACTTCAGGCTCTACTACAGAACCACAGTCATCAAGACAGTATGGTACTGGCACAAAGACAGAAATATAGATCAATGGAACAGAATAGAAAGCCCAGAGATAAATTCACGAACCTATGGACACCTTATCTTCGACAAAGGTGGCAAGGATCTACAATGGAAAAAAAGACAACCTCTTTAACAAGTGGTGCTGGGAAAACTGGTCAACCACTTGTGAAAGAATGAAACTAGAACACTTTCTAACACCATACACACAAATAAACTCAAAATGGATTAAAGATCTAAATGTAAGACCAGAAACTATAAAACTCCTAGAGGAGTACATAGGCAAAACACTCTCCGACATAAATCACAGCAGGATCATTTATGACCCACCTCTCAGAATATTGGAAATAAAAGCAAAAATAAACAAATGGGGCCTAATTAAACTTAAAAGCTTTTGCACAGCAAAGGAAACTATAAGCAAGGTGAAAAGACAGCCCTCAGATTGGGAGAAAATAATAGCAAACGAAGCAACAGACAAAGGATTAATCTCAAAAATATACAAGCAACTCCTGCAGCTCAATTCCAGAAAAATAAATGATCCAATCAAAAAATGGGCCAAAGAACTAAACAGACATTTCTCCAAAGAAGACATGCAGATGGCTAACAAACACATGAAAAGATGCTCAACATCACTCATTATTAGAGAAGTGAAAATCAAAACCACAGTGAGGTACTATTACACACCAGTCAGGATGGCTGCTATCTAAAAGTCTACAAGCAATAAATGCTGGAGAGGCTGTGGAGAAAAGGGAACCCTCTTACACTGTTGGTGGGAATGCAAACTAGTACAGCCGCTATGGAGAACAGTGTGGAGATTCCTTAAAAACCAGGAGATAGAACTGCCATATGACCCAGCAATCCCACTTTTGGGCATACACACTGAGGAAACCAGATCTGAAAGAGACACGTGTACCCCAGTGTTCATCGCAGCAGTGATTATAATTGCCAGGACATGGAAGCAACCTAGATGCCCATCAGCAGACGAATGGATAAGGAAGCTATGTTACATATACACCATGGAATATTACTCAGCCTTTAAAAAGAATTCATATGAATCAGTTCTAATGAGATGGGTGAAACTGGAGCCCATTATACAGAGTGAAGTAAGCCAGAAAGATAAAGACCAATACAGTATACTAACACATATGTATTGAATTTAAAAAGATGGTAAGAATAACCCTATATGCAAAACAGAAAAAGAGACACAGATGTACAGAACAGACTTTTGGACTCTGTGGGAGAAGGCGAGGGTGGGATGTTCTGAGAGAATAGCATTGAAACAAGTATACTATCAAGGGTGAAACAGCTCACCAGCCCAGGCTGGATGCCTGAGACAAGTGCTCAGGGCTGGTGCACTGGGAAGACCCAGAGGGATGGGATGGGGAGGGAAGTGGGAGCGGGGATCAGGATGGGGAACACATGTAAATCCATGGCTGATTCATGTCAATGTATGGCAAAAACCACTACAATATTGTAAAGTAATTAGCCTCCAACTAATAAAAATAAATGAAATAAAATAACATTCTGTGTTGTCATGACGACACCTGGTTCCACCTGAACTTCACTTTTCTCAAACCTTCAGCTAACCAATGTGTTTTTCTTATGAAAATGTTTTTCTTAAGGTATGTTAATGAACTATGTATTTACCTTAGAATCTGTCTTTCTTCAAGACAGTTCTGTCTAAGTCTCAGAACTAAAAATGGCTCAACAAATCAGTATGTTATACTCATTGAAATGTTCTCTTAAGCTACATTAAGTAAACTATGTATTTGCTTGGAAACCTGCCTTTCTTTAAGATTCATGCCAATTGTTTATGGCCCAGGATAACTCACCTTGTGCCAATGCTATCACAAAATGCATGTTATGGGTGAGGGGCCTGGTGCAACTCTCTCAGTTTAGAGGCATTTCCTTTCTCTAATTAGCAGCTTGCTAATAGGTATATAACCTCTTGCTATAAACTAGCAAGGGGGCACTCTTTCTGTTGCCTTCTGATATCTATGTCAGAAGCTTTCTCTGTCTCTTTTATACTTTAATAAAACTATTACACAAAAGCTCTGAGTGATCAGGCCTCATCACTGGCCTTTGATTGAATTCCTCTCCTCTGGAGGCCAAGAATCCCGGTGTCATTCATGGCTAATAGCAGCAAGCTTTCAAATATCTAGGTACATTCATGTTGCTGCAAATGGTGTTATTTTGTTCTTTTTAACTGTTGAATAATATTCCATTGTATATATGAATCACATCTTCTTTATCCATTCCTCTGATGATGGACATTATGTTGCTTCCATGTCCTGTCTATTGCAAACAGTACAGCAATGACTATTGGGGTGCATGTATCATTTGGGACTATGTTTTTCTCTGGGTATATGCCCAGGAGTGGGATTGCAGGGTCATACAGTAGCTCTCTTTTTAGTTTTTTAAGGAACCTCCATACTGCTTTCCATATTAGCTGCACCAATTTACATTCCCACCAACAATGTAGGAGGGTTTTCTTCTCTCCACACTCTCCCCAGTATTTTTGTGTGTGTGTGAATTTTTTTGATAATAGCCATTTTGACTGGTGATATGTGATATCTTATTGAAGGTTTGATTTGCATTATCTAATAATTAGTGATGTTGAGCATCTTTTCATGTGTTTCTTGGCCATCTGTATGTCTTCTTTGGAGAGATGTCTATTTAGGCTTTCTGAGCATTTTTGATTGGGTTGTTTGTTTTAATGATAGTAAGCCTGATGACCTGTTTGTAAATTTTGGAGACTAGTCCGTTGTCAGTAACATCACTTGCAAATATTTTATCCCAATCTGCAGGTAATCTTTTCTGTTTTCTTTATTGTTTCCTTTTCTGTTCAAAAGCTTTTGAGCTTAAGTAGGTTCCATTTGTTTATTTTGTTTTTATTTCCATTATTATTGGGGATGGATCAAAAATATATTGCTGCAATTTATGTCTGAGAGTGTTCTCCCTATGTTTTCCTCTAGAAGTTTTATAGTGTCTGGTGTCACACTTAGGTCTTTATTACATTTTAAGCTTATTTGTGTATGGTGTTAAAGAATGATCTACTTTTATTTTTTCACATGTAGCCATCCAATTTTCCTAGGACCATTTGTTGAAGGAACCCTTTTTCCAATATTGTGCATTCTTGCCTCCTTTGTTGTAAATTGACAATAGATCTATAGATTTATTTCTGGGCTTTCTATGTTGTTCCTTTGATGTGTATTTCTAATTTTCTGCCAGTACCATGCTGTTTGGATGACTGCAGCTTTGTCATATAGTCTGAAGTCAGGGCACCTGACTTCCTCTGGCTCCATTTTCTTTTTCAAGATTGCTCTTCATTCCCCAGTCAAAGTCTACCATCTTTAAACTAATCTCTAACTATATGCAACACCTACTGAAATTTTTGCATCAAGGGAAAAAAGTAAGTTATGTCAGAGAAGTGTAAATTTATACGCCCATCTCCTCATTTTGAAGATAAAACAGATGGTGAGAGGGGTCCTGATTGAAGGCTTTGCTGCATGAGTTTATGCTCAGTATTCTGTTTATCAATACTCTTTCTACAGCAATATTTTCCTCCAAAGTTTCTAAGTTATCCAGCTCTGATTAGAAGTGGCAATCTTCAGTGTGAATAGATTGTGAGTTTCTTTAACATATAACATGGAACTTGGTCAAGGATTGTCTCTTGTGATGAATGAGTTCCTGGTTTCTACTAGAAACTTTATCACATAATATGTTTTATGTCAAAGTTCTGGAGTTTTTATGGTCTTTCCATTTAGTGCACTAGTGGTCTTGTCATAGGGTCTTTTAGAAATATGATTTCACTGCATTTAAAGGAGTGACATACTGATTTGAAAAACTTCCTTCATGGATCAGGCACAAAAACCCAAAAACATGTAAACCGAAAACATTTACTTCTGTGAAAAATTCTGTTACAATTCAATAATAAATAGGTGCACAGTCAATGACCGAACATTCTTCAAAGAAACAGCTTTGAATTCATATGTCTAATTTATAAGATCAATGAATTAGTGTCATAGTAATGAAGCTTTGGAATTTACCCTCAGGTTAGGGCTAACAGGATTCAGACTGCTTCCACGTGGTCATCATGTAGCCTGGATGACCTAACACAGACAGTGAGAAAACAAGCTCTGTGGAGGTAAAGGCAGCAAAGGGGTATAAAAGGGTGAATGAAGGGCACCCAGCAGGAGGTAAGGGGAATGAAACCCAGATGTTTTCTAGTGAGCATTGCAGACAGATTAATATTAAATAGACACTGGATGATGATTGTAGAACCTGTGCTCATTTTGACCCTAAGTATATCGTCCCTATGGAACAGTGAATCTGTCTGAAGACTAGATTGTTAATTCCAATGTCTATCCCTCACATCTGTTCTTTTCTTGTCACCAGTCAGCCTCTGGACTCTGTGTGCATGTTTATGTGTGTCCGTGTGTGTGTACAGTTATGCATATCAATCATGCTGAACTAAATGCTATTAAAAATGAAATAAAAACCCCTTTTGTAAAGATTATAGATTTCAGTGGCCCTAAATTTAGATAGACTACACATACACACAGAAAACTAACAACAAAATGTTACCAAAAGAAAGTTTCTGGAAAGAAAACATGGTTATAAAAGAGGAAATGATACAGCACTGGCAAAGGCATTTATTATTATCATTTGCTTAAAAAGGGTTATTGTGGAGAAGAGATATAAACTTAATCATCAGTAACAACTGGGTCTGAGGAGACACCCAAGACATAATAGACTATAAAAGAGAGAGCTGAGGAAATATGAGCTCTAGTTCCCCTTTCTTGCTGACTACAAACTTTGGGCAAGACACTTCTTCACTGAGCAGCCAGAGAGAAAGTTGAAGCAAGTTTTTAATTTCATTTACAAATCTGATATTTTATGATTCTATAATGTCTTACTCTTTTTCTGCTTGTTTTGGAAGAATAAATCCTTTGAGCATAGTTATTTTGGTAGTGCCTTTCAAAATGCACTCACTGAGGGTCCTAGTGAGTGTGTATTTTTAACAATAATGTTATTTTTATGTAGACATTCAATCATGTCAGGATCTTCAATTTGGGGTTTGGGGTCTTCTTTTGTGCAATTGGGAGCCTGTGGAACTCCTTCTTATACTTTTCAATCCAAATCTGTTTCTCTTATCCCCAAAATACACCCTTTTAAAGCAAATTGTATTGATGAATATTAGGCATCTAGTAATGAGCAGAAGTATGATAGAGAAGCATAGGCATCTGTGCCCAATGCCCAGATTTTCTAAAATAAACTACATACTGGAAAACTGAAAATTCCTCATTGCTAAGGAAACATACTCTTTACAGGTTTAGAGCAAAGTAAAATTGCAAAGCAGGTTTAGCTCTGCTGACTCTTGCCATAATGAAAAGAGCAGCCTATAAAGATTAGAGTGTCCAGGCTTATCATTCAACATGTCAAAGAGAATAACTATAAAGCATAAGCTACACAAGCACAAATAGAAGCCTGTAGTTCTGATGGGGAACTCCTCATCACAACTGCCAAAGCTACTTAAAATACAAACAGGGACTGAGAAGGAGGCCTGAAGTTCTGTTAGGGCACTTGGTGATTTAAATAAGGTTTGTGTACACATGAAGAAAGCCTACTCTATGCACTTCCCAGGCAGGCAGTGTGTGGAGGGGGAAAAAAGTCAATGAGAAGCAAGCCTGGAAAGAAAAGGGGAATACAGGATGGTTCTTTCTTAAGATATGCCTAGAGTGAGAAAGAGGGAAAAGGGGAAACTGAAATTTCATTATCCCTGAAGCCAATGGTTTTTCCCTAACAGACATGACTAATTTTCTAATAAAGGTCAGAGAACACTCAAGGTTTGCTAGGTTGAGTGTACGGAAAGGATGAGAGGCTCTGTCTAAAGGTAAATATATATAAAGGTCAAAGCCACTGATTTTCTGATAAATTATTTCTTCCTAAATGAGTCACAAAGAAAAAGAGATGGGTTTAACTTTGTATTTGGCACAAAGGCTTCAAAGTCAAATGAAAAATAAAAGATGCTGTGTTTTTATGGAACAAAATTTAATAAAATAAAAAGTTTCTTAGTTCTTTGGTCCTTTTATTAAGCAGTAGTCTACCAGGAGATTCCAGTTAAATCTCTGATTTTCTAAGACCAATTTAGTAGCTGGAATCTCATGAAATAACATCAAGATAAGCTTGCTGTTAGCCACGCTCTGATCTTACTCTCTACTTTCTTATACGCTTTACATCTCAGAATTTGGCCTCTTTTTCATTCCCCCATCCATGTCAATACTCTAGTTCTTCATATTTGAGGGTATTAACTTATGACATAATGGAAAGTGCAATACATAATGACTAAGATGCCAAGGCCTTATTTAATATCCCAGTGAAGACTGACCAAAGGTAGTTTCAAAAGTAGCTAGTCTTTATGAACTGCTCCCAGGCTCTCAGACCTCTCTGATGTTGACCTCTAATTCCTATTTGCTTTAGTCCTTTGACACTTACTTACATATTCTGACTCCCATTATCTACTTTGGAATCTTGCTAAATCCGCTGTCCTACTCCAGCCAGTTTGTCCATGTAAGAGAAGATTCTGAACATACTACAAAATGCCTTTCCTTCAATTAATAAGTAAAATATCATGAAAGTAATCTATTACTCATCCCATAATCTTGTTACCAGTTGAACATTAGCCTGTATAAAGCCATATAATTTATACTAAGAGGATAGTATCTGCTTACAGAAGAAACCCTCTCTGTATCATCTGGGTTCCTACTAGGCAAGCCTCAGTCTTTGCTTCCAAATTAAGTTATTCAACATATACAAAGATCTTATTGTAATATTAATGTAGTCAGATCTCTAATGAAAAAAGTGTTCTCACCCTTGATACTACCCATGTTGGGTAGAAATGTTCTCATGCCAAGCTACATGATCTGTCATAGAGAAAGCATTCTGAGTCCTTAGGGAATTTGGTCCCCACCCTATACCTTGTCATTCAACTTGTTTTCCCACTTTGAGGGAGGTGATTCCACATTAAGCAAATTAATCTGACTTATGAAAAAAAAAACAAAATTATATTTTCTGGGTTATGAAATTAAATGCTAGCAGATGTTACTAGTGCTATCTACAGAGAGTTGAAAAAAGTTGCTACTTTTAGAAACAAACTTGATACTTTCTGAATTTAAAGCCAAATTGGGTGCTTTGTGGTTTGAATTCTAGTTGCTTTAAGTAAAGCAATAGTTCTTTCAAGGAAAAAACAAAACAAAAAAAAACTTGATCAGAATTCCACATTGTTAAAGGGTTTTATAAAATAATTCAAGAAAACAATACTTTAAAAACTGGACTGGTATAGAATCCAATGTAGAGATTTACGTGACTAAAAGTATTGCAAACTCTATTCTCACAACTTGTTTGAATATTTTTCTGAAGCCCAACAGAACTGTATTTTCTCAATACTCTACTTGAAACTGTACTTCTTATAGCTATATTTTTTAAATTATATCTATCTGAAGAAAACAAAAGTACTAATTAGAAAATATATGCATCTTATATTCATTGCAGCATTATTTACAATAGTGAAGATATGTAAACAACTTAAGTTTCCATCAATGGAAACTTGGATAAAGAATATATAAACTATTTAATATCACTTGACAATAAAAAAGAATAGCCATTTGTAACTTTGAGGGTATTATACTAAATGAAATAAGTCAGACAGAGAAATACAAATACCTTATGACATCACTTTTATGTGAAATCTAAAAAGAAAACAAAGCAAGAAGTTCATATTTACAGAGCACAGATTGCTGGTTGGCAGAGGCAGGGGTGGGGAATGAAGTGGGTGAAGGGAGTCAAAAGACATAAAGTTCCAGTTATAAATAAATAAATGACAGTATGACAACTATAGTTAATAATACTGCTTTTCATGTTTTAAGTTGCTTATTTAGTAGATCTTGAAAATTTTCATCACAAGAAAAAAATTCTGTAATAATATATGGTGATGAATGTTAACTAGACATTGTGATCATTTTGCAATATATACAAATGTTGAGTCATTATTTTGTATGACTGAAACTAATAAAATGTTGTATGTTAGTTATTTCTTAATAAAAAAGTATCACAAGAAATAAAATTTTAAAAAGAACTCAGTGAGGTAGGTGTTAGGGGCGAGCATTTATTTATCAGTGCTCTTGTTTCCATGTGGAAAGGCAGAATTCCCTAGAAAAGGACTCTGTTTTTCATCTACACTCACCCCTATTTCCTCCTTTCCATGGGAGCAGTGACTTCTTTAATGGTGAATAGAAGAAAAGGAGTAAATGTCTTCCTTCTTGACATCTCAGAGCTATAGTTAGAGTGTATTCTGTTTCTCTGGGTCAGATATGTCCTGTAGAGTAGACCTGTTTGTCAGTCTCCAAGTCGTGTCTGACTTTTCGAGATCCCATGGACTGAAGCACGCCAGGCTTCACTGTCCCTCACCATCTCCTAGAGTTTGCTGAACTTTATGTCCATTGAATCAGCGATGCCATCCAGCCATCTCATCCTCTGTTGCCCTCTTCTCCTTTGTTGTCAGGAGTAGACCTGACAAGGTCTCAATTCAATTCAGAAGGAAGGATATAATAGCAAATCTATGGGGTCTATGAAAATCATACACATTTTCTAAGCAACTTTATTGGTTACAAAAAAAAAAAAGGAGGGGAAGGATAGGGCAGGGCTGATAAGCTCTGCCATAATGCATGTAAATCTTTTTGTAGGATCAAATGAAAAAAAGCTAAGACTCTATATACAAAAATTTTACTTTTCTATTGCCTTTATAAAAGATAGAATTCTTGGTGTTTCTTATATTTCCTGGGTAGTGCAGAGTTGGACATGTAAAAGAAGATCACTGTAGATTTGCTAATTGGTAGATTGAAAGTATGAGACAGTATAGGAAGTATAAAGCCCTCTTAATTTTCTACCTACTTTCTCCCTCTTTCTTCCCAAAGAGGAGCAATTATCAACAACTAATATAATCAGTAGGTCTGGTTTGAAAACCGACTAGATATTTGTTCAGACTCATGCTGGACACTGTGAAGATGCAAAACATGGAACAGAGCCTCTGCCCTTTAGAAACATGGGATAGTTAGGGAGATGAAACACAAAAACACACTGTGAAGTGAAAAAACAGGAAAAAGGATTTATACAAAGTTAGTGCTGGTGGTGGTCAAAGAATGTGAGAACTTTGCTTCAGGAAAGCATGAAGGAGGAAGTGAGACTTAATTAGTGAACAGATTTCTGCTGTGTACTTACCACCAAGGAGATGCTATGCATAAGACTTCTTGAGAGTTCTGCATGGTTCCAAGTCAAGGTGCACTATACATCAAGCACTGTCTCATCAAGTTTTAAAAATACATGTATACACGTGGACTCACATGGGCATCTACTGGAACCATCTCTGAAGGAGAAAATTCCATGTGGGAATTCTAATGGGTATATATACAGAGACAGAACTGGATTTTGAAAATTATCTTGTTAGCATGTGAAATGAGCACAATAGTACAATAGTTTGAACATTCTTTGGTCTTACCCTTCTTTGGGATTGAAATTAAAACGGACTTTTCCAGTCCTGTGGCCACTGCTGAGTTTTCCCAATTTGCTGGCATATTGAGTGCAGCACTTTAGCAACATTATCTTTTAGGATCTGAAATAGCTCAACTGGAATTCCTTCACCTCCACTGGCTTTGTTCACAGAAATGCTTTCTAAGGCCCACTTGACTTCCCACTCCAGAATGTCTTGCTCTAGGTAAGTAACCACACTATAGTGGGTATCCAGGTCATTAAGACCTTTCTGTACAGTTCTTCTCTGTCTTCTTGCCATGGGTTGCCATTTCCTTCTCCAGGGAATCTCCCTGACCCAGGAATCAGTCCCTCGTCTCTTTCATTGGCAGGATTTTTTACTTCTGAGCCACTATGGAATCTCACCACTATACATAGACAACACAGAAGTGAAGGTACTAATAAGGACTAAGAAATAAGTGCAATGCCAATATTGTCCTAGATTAAGGTACAGTGTGTGATAGGAGGAACTTGACTATCTTATGCTATACACCACCAATACACAGAATATGTAGATATGTTGTAGAGGATTCCAGGTAAAATTTCTTTGAATGCCTAAGACAGTAATGTGATTTGGAGAAACCAGCCTCAAGAGAGTATGTTCACTAAAACACACACACAGACACACACACACAGACAACAGATCACGTGCTTAGGTTGATTCGTTAGGAGACCTTTTGGCTTCTTTGAATTCCAAAATCAATTATAATTATCTTTACTTTGAATTTCTGGGACGAGATTTCTACCTGTATTTGGATGCACATTTGGAATTCAAATGTTTTTCTTACAGAATTGTCTTTGAAGAAATTGCTTTGAATGACAATCATATTCTGGTCACAGTCTCAGCACATTCATCACAGTATTTTTTTTTTTGAATGTTCTTCTTAGTTATCACTTCCTCATCCATGTTCACAATCCCATAGGATTTATTAGCCTTCTGAGTGAATTCATTCCTGGGTTGTTTCTAAACATACATGCATTATCTTTCCTATGCATGCCTCACTGTTGTTCAATAACAATTCTTGTTATTGATTGATGGCTGATTTATTCTCAAGGTCTTCACAAATAAAACACCAAATAAGATACCACTGCCAGTCAAGTAAAATTTCCAACCCCAAAAGGTACTGAAAGGAATATTGGATAAGAGTACTCCAGGAAGGGATTACCATTTTGCTACCTTGCAAAGTTTACAGAAGTGGAGAATTAAGCATGTCACAGTTCTTATAAATAAAAGGTCTTTTTAAAGCTTAAAGGTAAGATCACAGTGGATGAAAGAAAAGAGTCTCCTTATTCATAATAAATGTTAGCATTTATATAATTGTCTATTTCTATTTATAAATGGAAGTATTCTAGTTTGCTTCATTTAGTAGAATCTTTTAAATTTAAAATTCCAATGCCACATATGAGGAAATAAGCCAGTTGTTCTGAGCTAACTACAACACAAGCAGAACATAGGAATATAAACTCTTCCTTCCCAGGCTGTGTGGACAATATTTTTATGTAGAATTCTTCTCAATGTGGTAGAGGCAATTGCAAATTTCAGTTGTTAAAACAGAAAACAAATTTTGGAAAGATAATTCTCATAACTTGAAAGTCAGGAAGTGTAACTGATGTGTCACATGCTATATTCTTCCTTTATGCAAAACTTCCCTTTTGCACTAGTACAGAAACATGGCACCCACACTAAAGTGTAAACAACACTTTTTACAGACCTTGAGCTTGGGTTAAAATATTGTCAACCAGATTTTCCAATAATGATCTGACTTAATTTGTTCGGACTAACTGTGACATTGACCTAGTTCAGTTTAGTTGCTCAGTCATCTCTGACTCTTTGTGACCCCATGTACTGCAGCACATCAGGCTTTCCTGTTCATAACCAACTCCTGGAGCTTGCCCAAACTCGTGTTCATCGAGTTGGTGATGCCATCCAATCATTTCATCCTCTGTCATCCCCTTCTCCTCCTGTCTTCAATCTTTCCCAGCATCAGGGTCTTTTCCAATGAGTCAATTTTTCACATCAGGTGGCCAAAGAATTAGAGTTTCAGCTTCAGCATCGGTCTTTCCAATGAACACCCAGGACTGATTTCATTTAGGATTGACTTGTTTGATCTCCTTGCAATCCAAGGGACTCTCAAGATTCTCATCCAACACCACAGTTCAAAAGCATCAATTCTTCAGTGTTCAGCTTTCTTTATAGTCCAACTCTCACATTCATATATGACTACTGCAAAAATGATAGCTTTGACTATATAGACCTTTGTTGCCAAAGTAATGTCTCTGCTTTTTAATATATAGTCTAGGTTGGCCATAGATTTTCATCCAAGGAGCAAGCGTCTATTAATTTCATGGTTGCAGTCACCATCTGCAGTGATTTTGGACCCCCCCAAAATTAAGTCGGTCACTGTGTCCATTGTTTCCCCATCTATTTGCCATGAAGTGATGGGACTAGATGCCTTGATCTTATTTTTCTGAATGTTGAGATTTAAGCCAATTTTTTTCACTGTTCTCTTTCACTTTCATCAAGAAACTCCTTCATTCTTCTTTGCTTTCTGCCATGAGGGTGATGTCATCTACGAATCTGAGGTTATTGATATTTCTCCTGGCAATCTCGATTCCAGCTTGTGTTTCATCCAGTCTGGCATTTTGCATGATATACTCTGCATATAAGTTAAATAAGAAGGGTGACAATACACAGACTTGACGTACTCCTTTCCTGATTTGCAACCAGTCTGTTGTTCCATGTCCAGTTCTAACTGTTGCTTCTTGACCTGCATACAGATTTCTCAGGAGGCAGGTCAGGTGGTCTG
>NC_057419.1:33855350-33856879 GCF_019320065.1 Cervus canadensis
TTTTTCAACTGCTCTCTTTTAACATGCAAGCAAGGTAATCCTCAAAATCCTTCAAGCTAGACTTCAACAGTACATGAACCAAGAATTCCCAGATGTTCAGGCTGGATTTAGAAAAGGCAGAGGAACCAGAGATCAACTTGCCAACATCCGTTGGATCATAGAAAAAGCAAGAGAGTTCCAGAAAAACATACACTTCTGCTTCATTGACTGCTAAAGCCTTTGACTGTGTAGATCACAGCAAACTCTGGAAAATTCTTAAAGAAATTGGAGTACCAGACCTCCTTACTTGCCTGCTGAGAAACCTGCATGCAGTCAAGAAGCAACAATTAGAACTAGACATGGAACAATGAACTGGTTTAAAATTGGGAAATGAATATATCAAATTGTTTATTGTCAGCCTGCTTATTTAACATCTATGTAAAATATATCATGTGAAATGCCAGGCTAAATGAATTACAAGCTGGAATTAAGATTGTTAAGAGAAATATCAACAACCTCAGATATGCAGATGATGTCACTCTAGTGACAGAAAACAAAGAGAAACTAAAAAGCCACTTGATGAAGATGAAAGTGGAGAGTGAAAAAGCTAGCTTAAAACTCAACGTTGAGAAAACTATGATCATGGCATCCACTTCCATCACTTCAGGACAAATAGTAGGGGAAATAGTGGAAACTGACATATTTTCTTTCCTTTGGCTCCAAAATCACTGCAGATGGTGACTGCAGCCATGAAATTAAGAGACACTTGCTCCTTGGAAGAAAAACTATGACGGACCTAGACAGTGTTTTAAAAAGCAGAGACATCACTTTGCCAACAAAGGCCCGTATAGTCAAAGCTATGATTTTTCCAGTAGTCATGTACCAATGTGAGATTTGGACCATAAAGATGGCTGAATGACAAAGAATTGGTGCTATCTGTTGCTGTAGAAGATGCTTGAGAGTCCCTTGGACAGCAAGGATATCAAACCAGTCAATCCTAAAGGAAACAATCACAAATATTCACTGGAAGGACTATTGCTGATGCTGAAGCTCCAATACTAGGCCACCTGATGCAAGGAGCTGACTCACTGAAAACCACCCTGATGCTGGGAAATATTAAGAGAAGGGGGCGACAGAAGATGAGATGGTTGGATGGCATCATCAACTCAATGGACATGAGTTTAAGCAAACTCCAGAAGACAGTGAAGGACAGAGGAGCCTTGTGTGCTGCAGTCCGTGGGCTTGCAAAGAGTCTGACATGGCTTAGCACTTGAATAACAACAAGAATCATATTTTTCCTTTTAACTCCTTAAGAAGGAATCTTTTCTGGTCAAGTATACAACAAAACTACATGAACCTATTGTTTAACTTTAAAATCATCAGTGTTTCACCATTTTTCTTTGACCTATTCCCTAACTCTTTTTCAAAGTTGGAGTGCTTTTTTAACTTTGGAATAACTTCTTAAAAATAATTATTACTGGAGTATGATTGGTTTACAATGTTGTGTTAGTTTCTGATGTGTAGCACACTGAATCAGTCATACATGTATC
>NC_057419.1:33857151-33927701 GCF_019320065.1 Cervus canadensis
CCTGTGGCCACTGCTGAGTTTTCCAAATTTGCTGGCATATTGAGTGCACCACTTTCACAGCATCTTTTTTTTTTTTTTTTTTTTTAGTATTTGAAATAGTACAACTGGAATTGCATCACCTCCATTAGTTTTGTTCGTAGTGATGCTTCCTATGGCCCACTTGACCTCACATTCCAAGATGTCTGGCTCTAGGTGAGTAATCACACCATCGTGATTATCTGGGCCATGAAGATATTTTTGTACAGTTCTTCTGTGTATTCTTGCCACCTCTTCTTAATATCTTCTTCTTCTCTTACATCTATTCCGTTTCTGTGCTTTATTGTGCCCATATTTGCATTAAATATTCCCTTGATATCTCTAATTTTCTTGAAAAGATCTCTAGTCTTTCCCATTCCATTGTTTTCCTCTATTTCTTTGCATTGATCACTGAGGAAGGCTTTCTTATCTCTCCTTGCTATTCTTCGGAACTCTGCATTCAAATGGGTGTAGTTTTCCTTTTCTCATTTGTCTTTGGCTTCTCTTGTTTTCTCAGCTATTTGTAAGGCTCAGACAGCCATTTTGCTTTTTTTGCACATGTTTTTCTTAGGGCTGGTCTTGCTGTCTGTCTTCTGTATAATGTCAAACCTCTGTCCATAGTTCATCAGGCACTCTATCGTATCTAGTCCCTTAAATCTATTTCTCACTTCCACTGTATAATCGTTAGGGATTTGATTTAGGTCATACTTGAATGGTCTAGTGGTTTTCCCTACTTTCTTCAGTTTAAGTCTGCATTTGGCAATAAGGAGTTCATGATCTCAGCCACAGTCAGCTCTAGGTCTTATTTTTGCTGACTGTATAGAGCTTCTCCATCATTGTCTGCAAAGAATATAATCAATCTGATTTCAGGATTGACCATCTGGTGATGTCCACATGTAGTCTTCTCTTGTGTTGTTGGAAGAGGGTGTTTGCTATGACCAGTGTGTTCTCTTGGAAAAACTCTGTAAGACTTTGCCTTGGTTCATTTTGCACTCCAAGGCCAAATTTACCTGTTACTCTAGGTATCTCTTGACTTTGTATTCTTGCATTCCAGTCCCCTATAATGAGTATGACATCTTTTGGGGGCATTAATTCTAGAAGGTCTTGTAGGACTTCATAAAACCATTCAAGTTCAGCTTCTTCATCATTACTGATTGGGGCATAGACTTGGATTAACGTGATATTGAAAGGTTTGCCTTGGAAACGAACTGAGATCATTCTGTCGTTTTTGAGATTGCAGCCAAGTACTGCATTTTGGACTCTTTTGTTGACTATGAGGGCTATTCCATTCATTTTAAGGGATTCTTGCCGACAGTAGTAGATATAGTAGTAATCTGAGTTAAATTTGCCCGTTCCAGTCCACTTTAATTCACTGATTCCTAAAATGTTGATGTTTACTCTTGCCATCTCCTGTTTGACCACTTCGAATTTACCTTGATTCATGGACATAACATTTCAGGTTCCTATGCAATATTGTTCTTTACAGCATCAGACTTTACTTCCATCACCAGACATATCCACAAATAGGTGTGCTTTTTGCTTTGGCTACACTCTTCAATCTTTCTGGAGTTATTTCTCCACTGTTTTCCAGTAGCATTTTGGGCACCTACCAACCTGGGGAGTTCATCTATCAGTATCCTATCAGTTTGCCTTTTCATACTTTTCATGGGGTTCTCAAGGCAAGGATACTGAAGTGGATTCTCATTCTCTTCTCCACTGGACCACATTCTGTCAGACCTGATAGACAGAGCGCCTGATGAACTATGGACGGAGGTTTGTGACATTGTGCAGAAGATAGGGATCAAGGCCATCCCCATGGAAAAGAAATGCAAAAAAGCAAAATGGCTGTCTGAGGAGGCCTTATAAATAGCTGTGAAAAGAAGAGAAGCAAAAAGCAAAGGGGAAAAGGAAAGATATTCCCATGTGAATGCAGAGTTCCAAAGAATAGCAAGGAGAGATAAGAAAGCCTTCCTCGTCGATCAATGCAAAGAAATAGAGGAAAACAATAGAATGGAAAAGACTAGAGATCTCTTCAAGAAAATTACAGATACCAAGGGAACATTTCATGCAAAGGTGGACTCAATAAAGGACAGAAATGGTAGGGACCTAACAGAAGCAGAAGACATTAAGAAAAGGTGGCAAGAATACACAGAAGAACTGTACAAAAAAGATCGTCACGGCCCAGATAATCATGATGGTGTGATCACTCATCTCGAGCCAGACATCCTGGAATGTGAAGTCAAGTGGGCCTTAGAAAGCATCACTATGAACAAAGCTAGTGGATGTGATGGAATTCCGGTGGAGCTATTTCAAATCCTGAAAGATGATGCTGTGAAAGTGCTGCACTCAATATGCCAGCAAATTTGGAAAACTCAGCAGTGGCCACAGGACAAAAAGGTCAGTTTTCATTCCAATCCCAAAGAAAGGCAATCCCAAAGAATGCTCAAACTACCACACAATTGTACTCATCTCACACGCTAGTAAAGTAATGCTCAAAATTCTCCAAGCCAGGCTTCAGCAATACATGAACCATGAACTTCCAGATGTTCAAGCTGGTTTTAGAAAAGGCAGAGGAACCAGAGATCAAATTGCCAACACCTGATGCATCATCTAAAAAGCAAGAGAGTTCCAGAAAAACATCTATTTCTGCTTTATTGACTATGCCAAAGCCTTTGACTGTGTGGATCACAACAAACTGTGGAAAATTTTGAAAGAGATGGGAATACCAGATCACCCTGACTTGCCTCTTGAGAAACCTATATGCAGGTTAGGAAGCAACAGTTAGAACTGGACATGGAACAACAGACTGGTTCCAAATAGGAAAAGGAGTACATCAAGGCTGTATATTGTCACCCTGCTTATTTAACTTCTATGCAGAGTACATCAGGAGAGGGCTGGAAGAAGCACAAGCTGGAATCAAGATTGCCAGAAGAAATATCAATAACCTCAGATATGCAGATGACACCACCCTTATAGCAGAAAGTGAAGAGGAACTAAAAAGCCTCTTGATGAAAGTCAAAGATGAGAGTTAAAAAGTTGGCTTAAAGTTCAACATTCAGAAAACTAAGATCATGGCATATGGTCCTATCACTTCATGGCAAATAGATGGGGAGACAGTAGAAAGAGAGTCAGACTTTATTTTATTGTTGGGCTCCAAAATCACTGCAGATGGTGATTGCAGCCATGAAATTAAAAGACGCTTACTCCTTGGAAGGAAAGTTATCACCAACCTAGATAGCGCATTAAAAAGCAGAGACATTAGTTTGCCAACAAAGGTTCACCTATTCAAGGTTATGGTTTTTCCAGTGATTATATGTGGGTGTGAGAGTTGGACTATGAAGAAAGCTGAGCACCAAAGTATTGATGCTTTTGAGCTGTGGTGTTGGAGTAGACTCTTGAGAGTACCTTGGACTGCAAGGTGATCCAACCAGTCCATCCTAAAGGAGATTGGTCCTTGGTGTTCAGTGGAAGGACTGATGCTGAAGCTGAAATTCCAGTACTTTGGCCACCTCATGCAAAGAGTTGACTCACTGGAAAAGACCCTGATGCTGGGAGGGATTGGGGGCAGGAGGAGAAGGAGACGACAGAGGATGAGATGGCTGATGGCATCACCGACTCGATGGACATGAATCTGAGTAAACTCCAAGAGTTTGTGATGGACAGGGAGGCCTGGCGTGCTGCGATTCATGGGATCGCAAAGAGTGGTATACGACTGAGCGACTGAATTGAACTGAACTGAGGAACAGACTATGTTGATCCACCAACAAAACTAAACATGAAAATAAAAATAAGATCTGGTTTAACAATCATTAATACAAATGCAAATGATTGTGCTTTCATTGAATAGGAACATAACTCTGAAGCCACAAAGATATCTCAGTATCATTCACTTATAAGTAATGGAGCAACTGAGCCAACTAGACATTTTTAAAAGCATTCTTAGGGCTAAACTTGAATTTCTCTCTTGTATTATTCAAGACTGGAACTTATGTAAAGGTTGATCAGAAAAGACACATTCGGATATTGGTTCTAACTTTTTAAAAAAGTGCACAGAGAGTCTGCAATGAGATAAGAACTTTTACACAAGTTAGATGTGTTGTAAATGCAATTTTTTATTACATTTTTCTGTTGCCTTAAATGATAAGAAAAATGACTTTTATAAATGAGGGTGGAGCACATTTTCCTCTTAACCCCAAAGTCATGACTAAGTCATGTGAAGAGATTATGAAATTTACTTCTTATATGTAAGAAAACATTGCATTCCCCCCATTATCATAGCTTACTAGCATACAAAGTAACCTTAAATGGAGTCAAGAAATGAGTCTACTCCAGCATATTCCTGACCAGCTGTCTCTGTGAAAATGAAGTGAAAATGTTAGTTTCTCAATCATGTCTGACTCTTTGAGACTCAGTGGACTGGGGCCCAGTAGCTCCTTTGTCCTTGGAATTCTCCAGGCAAGAATACTGGAGTGGGTAGCCATTTCCTTCTCCAGGGGATCTTCCAGGATCCAGGGATCGAACCCAGGTCTCTTGAACTGCAGGCAGATTCTTCACCATCTGAGCTACCAAGGAAGCCCTGTAGCTGTTTTTATATATGCTTTCAAATGAGTAGCCTACAGCCATGTACCCATGGCTAGCAAAGTTGCAAAAGGGTTTCAAATTTTTTTAGTCCTCAACAAAATCTTAGGCAGGAATCTCTGTTTGAAGTAAGGGCAGGGATTCTTGCTTCATTTCCCTAGAGAATATGCTAATTATTTTCTCTGCTTTCAAGCCAGCTCCCTCCTTAATTGTCTCATTTATTTTAGTGGCAGCAACACAATATAATGGTTGAATATAATCACTGAAGTCAGACCACCTGGGTTAGAATTTGACCTTGGGCAAGTCGTCTGACTTCTTGGAAATTCAGCTTCTTCATTAATGAAATGGGAAATGTAATAATACCTCTCAGCATTGTGGTAAATATTAAATAACATTATCAATTTAGCATGCTTAGCACAGAAATATAACGTTTGATGTTTTCAACAAATGTTTGGTATTGTTATCAAAGGTACCACCATTTTCCAGATCTTGAATTACCAATCATCCAAAACAGAATTATATTTTCTAGGTTTTTTTTTTTTTTTTGACCCTCAAATGATTTACTCCAGCACCAGAATTTGTAAAATATGGCTCTTAAATATTTATGGAATTTGCCCATTTATTTTCAATATTGCAGTCATCTATGTTTTCCAGCTCCTCTACCTGGAATATGGGAGTACCTCCTAACTCATTTCCCAATACACATCTTTCTGTCAGATTACTTTTCCTAAATAGAATGCTGGGTTCTTGAAACCATTGTAGTTGAGCTTGGAATTTAAGCATTCTTGGTAGCACTAGCTGTGAGTGGAAATGCTCTGCTGGATAGTAGAATTGCTATCCTACTCCACAGCACAGGACCAACATTCCCACTACAAAATTTAGAGGACATTTAGCATTTCCATGGGTGCAATGGTGATTATGCTTTACAAGGGCAAAAAAGTATCTCCTTGGTCACCTCTGTATTCCCATGACTGATTACAGCACAAGGCAGTAGACACTTGGTAAATGCTTGATGGACAAATAAATGAATTGACAAGTTAAATAATACCACAGATGCCACTAGTAAGCTTATTTTTGTGTAGTTGGATTTGGGGGGATTTGGGGCCATTCAAAGAGAGTGGATAATGTTGCTTGACATTCAATTATTTACTGCATTCCATTCAGCTCAAATTGTGATAATTTAGTCATTATTTGGCATGTGAGAACATGGAAGTCATTCATAGACTCAAATGGTGTGTATTCTGATATGGTTAACAACGTTAGGTACTGGTATTTGTTTTATGCATTTGGGCACTCCTATATTAGGTGAATATATAGTGACAAGTGTAAAATCCTCTTATTGCCTGATCTTTTTTCCATTATACAGTGACCTTCTTTATTTCTCTTTATGGTCTTTGTTTTAAAGTCTATTTTATCTGATATGAATATTGCAACTGTCACTTTTTCTTTTCAGTTTGCATGATATGGCTTTTTCCATCCCCTCACTTTCCAATGTATGTGTGTCCTTTGCCTTAAGGTGGGTCTCCTATACACAGTATATTGTAAGCTCTTGTTTCTTTGTCCAGTATGCCACTGTATGTCTTTTGATTTCAACATTCATCCCACTGACATTTGAGGAGGAGAGAGAGTGATGGATTGGAAGTTTAGGATTAATAGATGCAAAATTTACATTTAGAATGGATAACACAAGATCCGACTGTATAGCACAAGGAACTATATCCAATCTCCTGGGATAAACCATGATGGAAAAGAATATAAAAAATAATGTGTATATGTATATATCTGAGTCACTTTGATGTACAGCAGAAATTAACACAACATTGTAAATCAACTATACTTCAATAAAAATAGAGAAAACAAAAACAAAGATGTTAGTTGGACTCAATATAGCAGCCAGATCCCCACAGTCCAAAGACAAGAAACTGAGAGAAGTTGATTCTGAAAAATAAGAAGTTGTTGCTGGGAAGGAACAAGTACAAGAAAGAGTTTAACTAATTTTTTGCTAGATGAAATATGTTCACTTTTCTGGTTGCAGCCCAATGAGCAAGTGTCAGGCTAAATTTTGAAATTTGAAAAAAAAAAAAGCATGAAGGAAGTATTTGCCTTTCATAAATGGATACTAATGATGTATGTTATTGCTATCCTATGATTCTAACACAAGCATTACTTATTTATAATGAAAGGTTAACAGCAATATCTGTTAACTTGGATAACAGCAGTATCTGCTAACTTGAGACCATGCCTACATCACTTATGTCCAATAACAGCAAAGTCCCTTAGAGGTGTATGGGTGTCATTCCTAAAAGGCAGTATGGCTTAAACAAACAAGATGGGCCAAGTGAAGTTAAATGCTGATTTATGTGACTATTCCTAGAAGTCTGAGCTTTTCCAAGATGATCTATACTCAAAAACTGTTGGAGCTTAAGCAGCTCTAGAAATTAAAGGATAGTTGAAGGATAAAAAGAAAATAGATTATAACTGTGAAACATGACTGCATTATATACTAAAATAAGAATTGTAGAATAACCAACTACCTCACTCTTCTATCCTTTTCGTAACTTATATTATGTTTCCTCCTGCATTATACTAAATGATCCTCACAGCAGCAGGAAGAAAATATTTTACCATTCTACTGAGGATAAAGTGAGACCCAAGGAGATGAGGTGATTTGCTCAATGTCATAAATCCAGCAATTAACCATATACTTCATTGGTTGTCATGAGAGTTTGAGTCTATTCATTTGAAAAATAGAAATAATCTTTGCCGTCTCTACATGACCATTTTCCAGGGAAGATAGGCTAAAATAATACATTTCTATCTCATCCAGAACATTTCACTTGGTAGACAGATGTGTCCAAGCAACCATTGGTTCAACAATCTGTGTGGTATGGATCACAGGGCCAGACTAAGACAGATCCTAGGCTGAGTTGTCACAAATGTGATGGCAAATAGTAAATAACTGCAAAAAGAAACATCTTAGGAAATTGATATTTCCTCAGCCTACACTAAATATTGCCTCAAAAATGTTAACTTATAATGTCCACACTTAGGAAAGAATAAGTAAAATAACAAAAGACACCGATATTTCTAAGCAAACTCACATCTGGCCCTGTGTAAGGCACAGGCTTCCCACTGTTCCCCTCCATCTACCTTCCCATCTGTAGCCTATCCAAGAAAATGTAGGCTGTTTTCACAAAGTTCCCACAGTGGAGACAGGCTATGCACGTTAGAGTCAAAGAAACCTAGTGAGAAAAACTCCAACCCAGAATTTCTTGGACAGAGATGGGTGGTGACTTTCAGTACATTCAAGTCATTTTAATAAATATATGAGTGGAAGGGGGATTCTGTAGCATAAACTGGATTATTTTTTGTAAGTGTTATTACTTTCACAAAAACAGATCCATCTACTGTCTCTGGCAGCAGGAATATTTATAAACCCTTTACCACTACTACCCTCAGTCACCGACTTCCACAGCATGAATTTCATACAGTGAGGTTCTGTATTATTGTCACCAAATGGAGAACTGACTGTTAAGAAACAGCATGTGTAAACGTGTCAATGATGATTTCTAACTCAATCCCTTTGAGATTATTGTTTTTCTTCTCACTAGATCTGGGTTAGCATCTTGGCTAACCCAGATTTTCTATCCTCCACCCACATTTCCACCTCCCTAAACACATAGCTACACACACACCTCTGCTTTTCTCCCTATGGATTTCACAGCTGGTAGCTGAAGAGAAACAAGTTTTGCACTGAGATCATGGTCTCGATTCCCTGGCCTGGGAGAATAAAAGATCTGGATTATTTCCGAGATTTTCTTTGAGTTTTCTGCATTTATGGGTGTCTCATCATGTCTTACCTACAAAACGGGATTTAAGGAGGTAGGTGTCCTGTATTTCTAATTTAGGATTGCTCTGGGACAGGACATTAATTTTTTTTTATTATCAAGTAATGAAAAAAATGTGTTGAGAGAATGAACCAAGTAACTCCAAACATGCTCTGAGTGTTCTTTAAAGGGAATGTATTATTGTAAAGGTACAGAACAGTCCTGGAATTGTGCTTTCAGGTCCTGGGTGGGTGCAGAGAGGAGGAAGCTTGAAAGGATGCCAAGTTACAGTTCCTGGCCCTGTGGGAAGCCAGGTTCACTTTTAAGAAACTAGAATCAGGGTCAGGGGCTATTGTGGCCTGGAAAGAGACAAAAAGACAGGACACAGCATGCTTCCTTCCAGTCTTGCTCTTATCTGATGGAGCAGAGAGATAGGTGGGAGCACGCTTGAAGTTCAGGAAAGGAGTTCTGAGTCTCAGGCCACCGGCTCCACCCCATTTCTTTTCTACCGCTGGCAACTCCCACTTCTATTCCAGCACTTGGACCCCCTCCCTGTCCTTGCTCGGGCCTTCTCTGAGCCCGCCCGTGATCTCCCACCCAGCTTGAGACTGCGTCTCAAGTATACCCAGACCTGGGCTCCCAGCAGTGTAAAAACAGAAGAGGAGACAGAAGGTGCTGCTAGGGCTAGCGCTATCTTCTCCTCCTCCAACCTGCAGCCCAGAACACTGATTCCAGCAGCTCCTTACCGCGCAGTCCGAAGATTCACCATGATGAAAATTGCTTTCAACACACCCACAGAGGTGCAAAAAGAGGAGGTGCAGCAAGACGTGGAGGCCCTTGTAAGCCGCACGGTCCAAGCCCACATCCTGACCGGCAAGGTAGCAATCCCTACTCTTCCCCTAACTGCCGGCTACGGTCGGGAAGGCGGGGTGGGAGTGGTTTACGGAGAAGGAAGGGGAAAGATGGAAAAGGAAAAAAAGAAAAAGAAAACTACTCTGCAGTTCCTGTGTTCTCTGGCGGTGCTCCCTGCGCTGTCGGTTGGCTTTGCCCAGTCTCCCCCATTCTGTCTATTCGCACCACCTTCCGCTTGTGGTGCCCGCGAGTTCCTTAGCATCTCAGCGCTTTGCGCCGGGTTCCCAGATTGCGTTGTACATCTCCAAGGAATGTCGGAGGGAGTTGGAGGAGAAGTCCTGGAACCAGATGTCACCTTCTCATGGGGGACATGTGGGTGGCTAGGGATCAACGAGGAGGGAAAGTCACCCAGTCAACTCCAAGGGCACACATTTTCCACAGGGTGCGGAGTGAATATGCAGAATGAGCAAGGACAGGAGATTTTAACTCTTCTTTCTTCCCTTTTGATATGTATGAAGTTCTAGGAATCTAAGTCTTTCTAGGATCGCTGAGTGCTTGCGGAAGTGGGAGAGGGCAGCTTTGATTGGCTGTGGTATAGATTGGGGCAAGTGTCTGTCTGTTCTCCCACTCCCCCCTCCACCCGGTGTATATTTTCAGTTTCTCCTTGGCCATAGGTGGCCTTAAGCTTTGCGGTCTCCTTCTTTGGTAAAGGAACTGTCATAACTGAAGTTGGTCTTAATTAGAATTTGAGGTGTCCACTGTGCCCTCTTACTGCAAAAGCCTTGTGTTTTCCTAGTGGCATTTCCTGAAGGAAACATTCTTCTTCTGTAGAGGAAATTTTCAGGGTTTTTGTTTTTTTTTTCTCTCTCTCTTTTTTCCTTTCTAGTACAGTACTTCCTTTTTGAGCGATAGCCCCTCTGCTCACCCTCCCCCATAGAAAGTTCTGAAACAGGTCTGACCTTCTAGCATTCCCAATAACTGGGGGAGTTTCTCCCCTGAAAATGTTAGCCATTGTCTATTTAGTCCATTTTCTATTTCCTTTAAACATCTAGCATGTTTTCAGTGTTTGTAAACTACTCGTCATTTCCCTTGGTAAAATTTCAATGTTAAAAAGTACAGTGATATATATATATTTTTTGTTCTACAAAGTCTGTGCAGTTTTGGAGCTTGCAGATCTGCCCCAGTTTGCCTTGCTCTCTCTGTAAAGATTGGAGTGAAGATTTGAAAAGACCTTTAAGTGAAATGAGAATCCATGTAGTAAAACTGATTACGTACACAGTTTCAAATGCTAATGAGCCTTTGCAGAATTTTTATCAGGGAAACTTTCAATAATTAACCCAGCAATCAAACTAGCTGTTGTTTATTGCACATTTCAGAACTCGGAAACATCCCCTTGTATTGTTGAGGATTTTTTTGTAAATGATAGAAAGCCAAATATGTAATTGTCCTACTTACTTTGTAAGGGCCAGATTTTGCTGGGTGGTCTAATTAGATGCCAGCAGTTAAATATAGTCACAAAATAATCTTTTTTTCCCCTCATCACCACAAACTCCATGACTTGTCAAATTCAGTTAATATGCAAGCAATATTTCTACTAGGCCGGTGGTGTTATGTAGAATAAACAAAATTGAGCATACACACTGTGATTGTATTTTTTTATTAGGTGATGAAATTCCCACAGGATCCTGGCTTAGCCACTGTAAATCACTGATTCACTGATTCAATAATATTTGACACATTGTATTGTGATGTCTTGATAGGTTCATAGGAAATTATGTCAGAGGTTGTGTACAATGACTTTAAAAAAATGTTCAGCAGGAAATGAACTGTGGTGACAACCCCCACCACAACAAAGTCTTGCAAATTTAAATGAAAACAAAATCCTGATTCCTAGTCCATTCTTCCATCCATGGGCAATTAGATTGTCTCCATATCTTATCTACTATGGTGGGAAATTTTATGAAATGGACACTATAGTACTTAAACCTTGCTTAATAAAATCCCTGAAATATTGAAGGGAGAAATAAAATTGAAGTGCAGATTTCTCTTCTTGTATCTCAGTGAAAAGAAAAATAAATAAATAAATTCCTTTGGGAATTTCAAAGTAAGTCATTTTTGTAACTTATGAACATGTCACTTCATTTTTCTGGACCTCAGTTAAATCATCTAAAATATAATTTCTAAGCCTGTAGCTCTAGATTACAGGTATTCACAATCATAATGTATAATATTTGTAATATTTAAGGTTTTTTTTTAATAAAAATAAATTAAATTTCTGAAAATTATTAGGACACAGAAAGCCTTCAAGGCTTATAAAGTATTAATAGAGGCTTGAAAATAAATAAATGTAGCTAAGAAAATGTAAATACTAAATTTCTTTGAATTTTAAAGAGAAATAATTTTTTGAAACAGTTTATGAAATGATTGCCTCTCCTTAGAATCCATATATTTGTTTTCACCAAATTAACTACAGTTTAATTAGCATTAAGTAGTTATGGAAAAGAGTTAATGGCCTGAAAGACTAAAACAATTCTACTTACATACCAGTTTGAATGATTATCAGAGAATAAATTTGCTGACTTTATTCATTCTACCCTTCAGTAATACTGCTGCTTAGGACATTGTGAGTTTAAAGAATGGAATTGAAGGGCCCCTTGTTCCACTGCCCTGAGAAGAGTACAAAGTTAATTGGTTGCTTGTTTGCTTTGGATTCTTTTGTTCCAGTTACTAAACAAAATGCATGCATACTAAGTCACTTTAGTCCTGTCAACTCTTTGGAAACCCTTAGACTGTAGTCCTCCAGGCTCCTCTGTCCATGGGATTCTCTAGGCAAGAATACTAGAATGGGTTGCCAGGCCCTCCTCTAGGGATGTCTTCCCAGCCCAGAAATCGAACCTCATGCATCGGCAGGAGGGTTCTTTACCACTAGCTCCATCTGGGAAGCCCAAACAAATGATAGATTTAACAAAATTTTACAGTCACTTTTACACACACAGCTTTATTCTTAAGTATCAATGTACTTTAAATCCAGTGTTTTACCCAGAATGTAAAAAATGTTATTTTATTAAAAGCAGTACTCAGCCATATAATATTGGGTGACATTAGGAAGTCCAATTTCTCATTAAAATTAGTAGGAAGTTGCTGTATAACACAGGGAGCTCAGCCTGGTGCTCTGTGACAACCTAGAGGGGTGGGATAGGATGGGAGTGGGAGGAAGGTTCGAGAGGGAAAAGACATATGTATGTTTATGGCTGATTCACATTGTCGTATGGCAGAAACCAAACATTGTAAAGCAATGTAAACACATTGTAAAGCAAATATTCCCCAATTATAAAAAGAGTTATGAAACAAATTTCGTCTTCAATATTTTAATTTCTAGAATGGTATATACCTACTTTATAGAACTCCTTCCTTCCTATAGAAGTTAATTTTCAAAAAACAGCTTTCTGAAAATCATTTAATAAACAAAAGGTTGTTAATTCACTTTTAACTTGACAAATAAGTTAATATACAAAAAATACTAAAGAAACTATTGTATTCCAGAAAGTTAGTGATTATATCACTGTACAAGTGCAGAAAGTAACGGGTTCCATTTATTTAAAGAGGATAACTTATTGCATAAATGCATGGCTATTTTCAGCTGATTTTAGAAGTATATACTTTGAAATAACTTTATATTTGAATTTGGAAATGCCAGAAAAAAAGGTTATTATAAATTGGAGATTTTCACATCTATTAAACATCAAGAAGTGTCTTGAAATGATTTTTAGGCTAGGGTGACTTAACATCTATCTAAAATATCTTGGGTTTCAAGGGCAGTAAAATGTATACGAAAGCAACTATGTGTCTAAAAGCACAATTTGTTTTCTTTGTTTGTTTGTTTTTAATTTTGCTTTTGAATAAATAGGAACTCCGAGTTGCTGCCAAGGAAAAAACAGGTTCCTCTGGGAGATGTATGCTTTCTCTCTTAGGCCTTTCATTCATCTTGGCAGGACTTATTGTTGGTGGAGCCTGTATTTACAAGTACTTCATGCCAAAGGTAATATTAATGAAAGTTATTATCTTTTGGATTACTAATTGTTACGTATTTAGTGGAAACAAATAATTCTGTGATGGTCAACAGAAAAACAATTTAGGGAAAGTTTTCAAATTACCTTTCAGTATAAAAATGATTTGTCTTCATGGTGATGGCTGTAATCAACAATCCTCAGCTTGATAACTGGTACAACAAACTGATTTGAGCTTGAGAAATGGTTTAAATGTCAAGGTAGTGAATGTTAGAAAGTTTTGATTGTCAGTTTTTGTCTTTTAGAGTACCATGTACCATGGAGAAATGTGCTTCTTTGATTCTGAGGCTCCTACAAATGCCCTCCAAGGAGGGGAACCCTACTTCCTGCCTGTGATGGAAGAGGCTGACATTCCTGAGGATGACAACATTGCAATCATTGATGTGCCTGTCCCCAGATTCTCTTATAGTGACCCTGCAGCAATTATTTATGACTTTGCAAAGGTGTGTTTCTCATTCTTACAGATATTTCTGAATTTCTTTTTTCCTTAAATTTATTGGTATTAAATATGTTGAGAAATGTAACTTTTTGCAGCAGAGCCTTTTTTCATTCTTTTGCTATTGGATATACATTAATTGATTTTGAAAGGTTGTAGATGCTTGTTCTAATGGTCGTTGGAAAATCTGCAGCACTGATGCTCTCTAAATCATACTTAACATTTTCCCCTCCCCAACAGGGCATGACTGCTTACCTGGACTTGCTGCTAGGGAACTGTTATCTGGTGCCTCTGAATACCTCCATTGTTATGCCTCCAAATAATCTGGTGGAGCTCTTTGGCAAACTGGCAATATGTATTTTGGATGTCCAACTCTTCCAAATAATATTGCTTCCACATTTTAAAAAATGAATAATTTGAGCCAAAACATTCCATTTCACTGAAATAATTTTCAAATAAAAAATATTTCATGAGCTTAAGACTGTTCTAAAAGCAAAGTCTATATTAAAAGTGTGTCTGCTATAGGTGAGAATTTAAATAGTGGTTTTAAGAATTTCTCATTTCAGGCTTTTAAAAATTTTTTTAGAGTGGGAAATACCTGCTTCACACTTATGTGGTTCATGAAGATCTGGTTGCTGTAGAAGAGATTCGTGATGTTAGTAACCTTGGCATATTTATTTACCAACTTTGCAACAATCGCAAGTCCTTCCGTCTTCGTAGAAGAGACCTGTTGCTGGGTAGGCAATTTATTTCTTCCTTCACCCTATGTTATTGAGACAGTGAAGGAGAGTAGGAGTGGAATGCAGGGAAAATAGAGAGCAAATTTAGATATATTTTCATTTACACAAAAATGAAAAAGCCATTTTTTTGTGCATTTCCTCACAGGTTTCAACAAGTGTGCCATTGATAAGTGCTGGAAGATTAGACACTTCCCCAGTGAATTTATTGTTGAGACCAAGATCTTTCAAGAGTAAAAGGCAACAGGAAATGAGCATATTTAGTAATAGGATCAGAGATTTACTATATAACTTCAACATTAAAGTGTGTGGGATACTCAAGATATTTATTCATGCATTTATCTATGGCTTATATTTTTTTAAGGGGAAAAAAAGAACTAGTAACCACTGCAAGTGTTTGTCAAATTTTAATTTAATAGGCATTACTAGTTGTTTGAAATGGCAATAAAATAATTCTTACCTTTTTCTTTTGAATTTATGTGGTTTAGATATCTGAAAGCAGCATGAACGTGTCAGCTACAACACTGACAATGAATTCCATCCTTTGTATGTGTGTGTGTTTCTAAGTAAGCTCTTTAATCATAGAGTAGAGCATGTTTTAAATTTAAAATATTTAAATTTTTTGACCTTTTGTGTAAAGCATGCCAAATTGCTCAACACTGTTAAGTTTCATTTTGTTTCTCATTTTGTACAACTTTCCTGAATTTAGAAATTATATCTTTACATTTCTGTTTGGTGTTCTGTAATAGATCTGACTTATATGTGAAACACTTTTCTAAAGAAGTTATTTTCAATATTGCAGTGATTTTTTTCTCACTGATAATAGTATTGTGAAATCCACAAAACTATGTAAGTACTGAATGCTATAAGGAATTTAGGTTGTATAAATTCTACAAACTTATAATAAATGTTACCATATTCGACTAGTGCTCATTTGAGGGATACATAGCATGAACAACTAGCATTACTTATTAAGCTTTAGTATACCTGCAATAAATCTAAGATTATGAACCGTATATGCTAAGTCGATTCAGTCATGTCCGACTCTTTGCAACCTTATGGACCATTGCCCGCCAGGCTTCTCTGTCCATGGGATTTTCCCAGGCAAGAATACTGGAATGGGTTGCCATGCTCTCCTCCAGGGGATCTTCCTGACCCAAAGATTGAACCTGCATCTCTTACGTCTCCTGCATTGACAGGCAGATTCTTTACCACTAGTGCCACTTTACACATTTATATTTTATAATTTCATAGTTTAACCTCCTTTTGATATTATATCAATTACTCATGTATAAAGGCCCCATAATTGGCCTACTTGTAAATTCAACTATTTGTTAAGAGCCTTCAAGTCTATAGCAATTTCTGACCTTTAATGTATTTCTTTTTTAATAAAAATATAAGCAATCATATACAACTACAATAGGTCAATAAGAACTCACCATGGTTAAGATGTTGATGACTTTTAACAACTTCACATGTTGTGATCTCTAAGAGTATAAACTCCATGCAAAGGGGGCTATTACTTTAGATCAGCAGTCCCCAGTCTTTTTGGCACCAGAGACTGGTTTTGCAGGATACAATTTTTCCATGAATTGGTGGTGGAGAGGTGGTGATTTTGGGATGACTGAAGTGCATTACATTTATTGTGCACTTTGTTTCTATTGTTATTACATTGTGATGTATAATGAAATAATTATACATCATTTCATTACTCACCATAATGCAGAATCAGCTGGAGCCCTGAGCTCGTTTTCCTGAAACCAGCTGTGGGTGATGGAAGACAGTGACGCTCAGGAAGTGAGTTGCTTATGTCCTGTCTACTCTGTAATCTTGTTTCAGTTGCTGTTACTGCAGAAAACCCTGCTTCTCAAAGATAAGATGTTGGAAATGGAAGCAGGCTTTTCAGTGCTTTTGTGGCAATCTCAAGATATTTCGCCTTGACTTTAATCTAGAATGTATGGAGATATGAAGCTATATCAAACCTTCCTCTTTTTTGAAATTTATTTATTTTTTAATTGAAGGATAATTGCTTTACAGAATCTTGCCTTTACTGTCAAATCTCAACATGAGTCAGCCATAGGTGTATATATGGCCCCGCCCTTTTGAACCTCCCTCCCATTTCCCTCCACATCCCACCTCTCTAGGTTGATAAAGAGCCCCTGTTTGAGTTTTTTGAGACATACAGCAAATTCACATTGGCTATCTATTTTACATATGGTAATGTAAGTTTCCATGTTACTCTCAACATACAAAACACCCTCTTCTCCTCTCTTCCTGTGTCCATAAGTCTATTCTCAATGTCTATTTCTCCATTGTTGCCCTGGAAATAAGTTCTGCAGTACCATTTTTCTAGATTCTGTAATGTGCATTAGTATACAATATTTATCTTTCTCTTTCTGACTTATTTCACTCTGTATAGTAGGCTCTGGGTTCATCCACCTCATTAGAACTGACTCAAATGTGTTCCTTTTTATGGCTGAGTAATAGTCCATTGTGTATATGTACCACTACTTCTTTATCCATTCATCTATCGATGGACATCTAGGTTGCTTCCATGTTCTAGTTATTGTAAATAGTGCTGCAGTGAACAATGGGATGCATGTGTCTTCTTCAGTTTTGGTTTCCTCAGGGTATATGACTAGGAGTGGGACTGCTGGGTCATATAGTGGCTTTAATCATTTTTTTTTTTTTTTAAGAAATCTCCATACCATCTTCCATAGTGGTTGTATTAATTTACATTCCAACAAACCAGGCAAGAGCATTCCATTTTCCCCACAACCTTTCCAGCATTTATTGTTTGTACACTTTTTGAGGATGGCTATTCTGACCAATGTGAGGTGATATCTCATTATAATTTTAATTTACATTTCTCTAATAATGAGCAATGTTGAGCATCTTTTGACGTGTTTGTTAGCCATCTTTATGTCTCCTTTAGAGAAATGTTTGTTTAGGTCTTTTACCCACTTTTTGATTGGGTTGTTTATTTTTCTGGTTTTGAATTGCATGAGTTGCTTGTATATTTTGGAAATTAATCCTTCATCAGTTGTTTCAGTTGCTGTTATTTTCTCCCTTTCTGAGGGCTTTCTTTTCACCTTGCTTATAGTTTCCTTTGCTGTGCAAAACTTTTTAAGTTTAATCAGGTCCCACTTGTTTATTTTTATTTCCATTACACTAGGAGGTGGATCACAGAGGTTCTTTCTTTGATTTATGTCAGAGAGTGTTCTATGTTTTCCTCTAAGAGTTTTATAGTTTCTGGTCTTAAATTTAGGTCTTTATTCCATTTAGATTTGATCTCTGTGTATGGTGTTAGGAAGTGTTCTAATTTTGTTCTTTTAGATATAGCTGTCCAGTTTTCCCAGCACCATTTATTGAAAAGGCTGTCTTTGTCCCATTGTATATTTTTGCTTCAAAACTAAGGTACCCATAGGTGCATGGGTTATTTCTGCGCTTTCTATCTATTTGGCCTATATTTCTGTTTTTGTGCCAGTACCATACTGTCTTGATGACTGTAGCTTTGTAGTATAATCTGAAGTCAGGAAGGTTGATTCCTCCAGATCCATTCTTCTTTCTCAAGACTGCTTTGGCTATTCGGGGTCTTTTGTGTTTCCATATGAATTCTGAAAGTTTTGTTTTAGTTCTGTGAAAAATGCCATTGGCAATTTGATAGGGATCACATTGAATCTGTAGATTGTGTTTGGTAGTATCATCATTTTCACAATATTGCTTTTTCCTACCAAGGAACATGGAATATCTCTCCATCTGTTTAGATTGTCTTTGATTTCTTTCATTAGTGTCTTATAATTTTCTGTATACAGTCCTTTTGTCCCCTTAGGTAAGTATTTTCCTAGATACTTAATTCTTTTTGTTGCAATGGAGAATGGGATTGATTGCTTAATTTCTCTTTCTGATTTTTCATTGTTAGTATATAGAAATGTAAGTGATTCCTGTGTATTCATTTTGTATTCTGAAACTTTGCTAAATTCACTGATTAGCTCTAGTAATTTTCTGATACTATCTTTAGGGTTTTCTATGTGCAATATCATGTCATCTGCAAAACAGTGGCAGCTTTACTTCATTTCTAATCTGGATTCCTTTTATTTCTTTTTCTTCTCTGATTGCTATAGCTAGGACTTCCAGAACTTTGTTGAATAAATGTGGACACACTCATCTTGTTTCTGATCTTAGGGGGAATGCTTTCAGTTTTTCACCATTGAGAATAATGTTTGCTGTAGGCTTATCATTTATGGCCCCTACTATGTTGAGGTAGGTTCCTTCTACGTTCACTTTTTGAAGACTTTTTATCATAAATGGGTACTGAATTTTGTCAAAGGCTTTTTCTTCATCTATTGAGATTATCATATAGTTTTTATCTTTCAGTTTGTTAATATGGTGTATCACGTTGATTGATTTGCATATAATAAAGAATCCTTGCATCCCTGGAATAAACCCAACTTGATCATGGTGTATGAGCTTTTTGATGTGCTGCTGAATTATGATTGCTAAAATTGTGTTGAGGATTTTTTGCATCTATCTTCATCAGTGATATTAGCCTATAGTTTTCTTTTTCTGTGTTGTCTTTGTCTGGTTTTGGTATCAGGGTGATGGTGGCCTTGTAGAATGAGTTTGGAAGTTTTCCTTCCTCTGCAATTTTTTGAAAGAGGTTTAGAAGGATAGGTAATAGCTCTTCTCTAAATGTTTGATAGAATTCTGTGAAGTCATCTGGTCCTGGGCTTTTCTTTTTTGGGAGATTTTTGATCACAGCTTCAATTTCAATGCTTGTAATTGGGTTGTTCATAATTTCTATTTCTTCCTGGTTCAATCATGGAAGATTGAAGGTTTCTAAGAATCTATCCATTTCTTCCAGGTTATCCATTTTATCGCTGTATATTTGTTCATGACAGTCTTTTATAATCCTTTGTATTTCCACACTGTCTGTTGTAACCTCTCTTTTTTCATTTCTAATTTTGCTGATTTGATTCTTCTCTCTTTTTTTCATGTTGAATCTGGCTAAAGGGTTGTCAATTTTGTTTATCTTCCCAAAGAACCAGCTTTTAGTTTTATTAATCTTTATTTTGTTTCTTTCATTTATTTTTCATTTATTTCTGGTCAGATCTTGTTGATTTGTTTCCTTTTGCTAATTTTGAGGTTTTTTTATTCTTCCCTTTCCATTTCATTTCATAGAATGTTTCATTTAAGACTTGTGTTTCCTTATTAATTTTCTCTTTTGATGATCTGTCCACTGCTGTGAGTGGGGAATTAAAGTCTCCTACTATTATTGTGTTACTGTCAATTTCTCCTTTTATGTCTGTTAGTGTTTGTCTTATGTACTGAGGTGCCCCTATGTTGAGTGCATAGATATTTACAATTGTTATGTCTTCATCTTGGATTGGTCCCTTGATCATTATGTAGTGTTCTTCCTTATCTCTTGTAATCTTCTTTATTTTAAGGTCTGTTTTGTTTGATATGAGGATTGCTACTCCAGCTTTCATTTTCTTCCCATTAGCATGGAACAGATTTTTTCATCCTCTCACTTTCAGTCTATATGTATCTTTAGGTCTGAAGTGGGTTTCTTATAGACAGCATATATATGGGTCTTGTTTTCCACTCAGCCAGTCTGTGTCTTTTGGTTGGACATTTAATCTGTTTATATTTAAAGTAATCATTGATATGTATGTTCCTATTGTCATTTTCTTAATTGTTTGGGGCTTGATTTTGTAGATCTTTTTCTTCTCTTGTATTTCTTGACTATATATATCCCCTTAACATTTGTTGTAAAGCTGGTTTGGTGGTACTGAATTCTCTTAACTTTTGCTTGTCTGAAAAGCTTTTGATTTCTCAGTCCATTTTGAATGAGATCTTTTCCAGGTACACTAATTTTGATTGTAGGTTTTCCCCTTTCAGTACTTTAAATGTATGCTGCCATTTCCTTCTGGCCTGCAGAGTTTCTGCTGAAAGATCAGCTGTTAAGCATATGGGGTTTCCTTTGTATGTTACTTGCTGCTTTTCCCTTGCTGCTTTTAATATTCTTTCATTGTGTTTAGTCTTTGTTAGTTTGATTAGTATGTGTCTTGGCGTGTTTCTCCTTGGGTTTATCCTGTATGGGATTCTTTGTGCCTCTTGGACTTGATTGACTATTTCCTTTTCCATGTTGGGGAAACGTTCAACTATAATCTCTTCAAAATTTTTCTCATACCCTTTCTTTTTCTTCTGGGACCCCTATAATTTGAATGTTGGCACGTTTGATATTATCCCAGAGGTCTCTGAGACTATCCTCAGTTCTTTTAATTCTTTTTGCTTTATTCTGCTCTTCAGAAGTTATTTCCACCATTTTATCTTCCAGGTCACTGATTCGTTCTTCTGCTTCAGATAGTCTGCTATTGATTCCTTCTAGAGTATTTTTAATTACAATTTCAGTGATTGTATTGTTTGTCTCTGTATATTTATTCTTTAATTCTTCTAGTTGTTTGTGAATTAATTCTTTCATTTTCCCCATTCTGTTTTCAGGGTTTTTGATCATCTTTACTATCATTATTCTGAATACTTTTTCAGGTAGTTTGCCTATTTCCTCTTCATTTATTTGGACTTCTGTGTTTCTAGTTTGCTCCTTCATTTGTGCAGTATTTCCTTGCCTTTTCATTATTTTTCTTTAACTTATAGTATTTGAAATCTCCTTTTCCCAGGCTTCAGGGTTGAATTCTTTCTTCTTTTTGGTTTCTAGACTCCTAAGTTTGGTCCAGTAGTTTGAGTAAGCTTCCTATAGGGTGAGATTTGTGCTGAGTTTTTGTTTGTTTGTTTCTCCTCTAATGAGCAAGGTTGAGTGAGGTGGTAATCATGTCTGTTGATGATTTGGTTTGTATTTTTGTTTTGTTTGTTGTTTAGATGAGGCGTCCTGCTCAGGGTGCTACTGGTGGTGGGATGATGCCAGGTCTTGTATTCCAGTGGTTTCCTTTGTGTGAGTTCTCAGTATTTGATACTCCCTAGGGTTAATTCTCTGGTAGTCTAGGTTCTTGGAGTCAGTGCTCCCACTCCAAAGGCTCAGGGCTTGACTTCTGGTCAGGAATGAAGATTCCACAAGTGGTTTGTTATTACATTAAGTGAGATTAAAACAAATATCCCAAAACGAGAACCCAAAGATGAACTCCAGACAAATAGCAATTACAAAATCAGGCAAATAATAATTAAAGTAATGGAATATACACATATACATACACATACATAAGCAAAATCAAACTGTCCAATAAAAGTAAAGTACAATAGGTTGACCCAGCTAACAAAGGAAATAAAAATTATATTTACCAGTTAAGAACAATATTAATAAAGTGCAAACTGGAAAACAAAACTAAAGCAAGTTGCCACGTGGGGAGTAAAGCAATGAATACAAAACTAACAATTATGTTGAGAGGAAAGAATATAGAAAAGAAAGAAAGAATAGGCATGAAAAGTTAGATAGAGGTATATGTAGAAGATTTATATATATTTAAGATTAACTGCAAGGGGAAAAGAACAGTAGGAAAAGCAAACAAAGGAATAAATGTAGAAAAAATAATAACAGGTTTAAAAAAATAAAAATTGAAATTAAAAAGAAGAAAAATAAATAAAAAAGGAAACCTCCCCAGAACTGCAAAAGCCCAACATAGAGGCAGAGGTTTATATCAACAATAAAAAATGTGACTGAGATATGTGTACTCCAATGTTCATCGCAGCACTGTCTGTAATAGCCAGGACATGGAAGCAACCTAGATGCCCATCAACAGACGAATGGATAAGAAAGCTGTGGTACATATACACAATGGAATATTAATCAGCCATTAAAAAGAATTCATTTAAATAAGTTCTAAGGAGATGGATGAAACTGGAGCCCATTATACAGAGTGAAGTAAGCCAGAAAGAAAAATACCAATACAGTATACTAACGCATATATATGGAATTTAGAAAGATGGTAACACTAACCCTATATGCAAGACAGAAAAAGAGACACGGATGTAGAGAACAGACTTTTGGACTCTATGGGAGAAGGCGAGGGTGGGATGATCTGAGAGAACAGCATCAAAACATGTATATTATCAAGTGTGAAACAGATCACCAGTCCAGGTTGGATGCATGAGACAAGTGTGCTGGTCTGGTGCACTGGGATGACCCAGAGGGATTGGATGGGGAGGGAGGTGGGAGGGGGGTTCAGGATGGGGAACACATGTAAATCCATGGCTGATTCATGTCAATGTATGACAAAACCCACTACAATATTGTAAAGTAATCAGCCTCCAACTAATAAAAATAATTGGGAAAACATAAATAAATGAAAATAAATAAATTAATAATAAAAAATGTGACTGACGGAAAAAAAAGCTCAAAAACTTAATTAGATTTCATTGTGCCAATAAAATCAATAACTACGACAGAGGGGAGGAAAAAAGGGCAAAAAAGAAAAAAAAATCCAAAAGAATCTACAGAACAAGTCAAAACATAAGAATAATAAATGTTTTTCTTGAGTCACTGCTGTCAGAGTCCTTTCCCTCACTGGGAGTCACAATCCACCTCACCTCCCTAGGATGCCCAACATTTTGCTGATCTCTGGACCTGCTCTGGGGGTAGCTCAGATTCTAATCTGGTCCACTCCTGTGTATTCTTGTTTTCAATGTCCACAGCTATCAGAACTAGTGTGTTTACTTCTGTGGGAGCTCTCAGTGATCTTTTATATATTCCATAGACACAGAGTCCACCTAGTTGATTGTTTGGATTTAATCTGCAGCTTGTACAGCTGGTGGGAGGGTTTTGGGTCGTCTTCCTTAGCCACACTGCCCCTGGATTGCAGTCGTGGTTTTATTTACTCCTATGCATGTGGATCATCCACTGTGGTTTGCTCCTAAGGCTGCCCTGGAGGATTTAGGTCTGCCCCTGTGAGGGTCAGGTGTGGAGGTGGTGCAGCTACTTGGGTCACAGGGGTTCTGACAGCACCAGGTACTCAGGGGAGTTGGTGGCTATGGCAGCAAGAAATATAGTGCTCTAGAAGGATATGGCAACCATTATTGGCCAATATGCCCCAGCATTCTTGCCTGGAGAACCCTCCTCCCTGACAGAGAAGCCTGGAAGGCCAGTCTACAGGGTCACAAAGAGTTGGACATGACTGAAGCAACCCTGTGCACATAGACACAAGACTTTTTTTTTTTTTTTTGCCTATGGCAGCTCTGCCCCAGTGAGAGTTGAGCATGAAGGTGATGCATTTGCTTGGCTTACAGGGACCCTGGCTGCACCAAGTGTGCAGGGACATGGACTGCCTCCTCTGCAGGAGTTATGGCCTTATCAGAATCTTTTTTCGAACTTCTTGTCACTGGCGATCAGAAGGCCTCTTTGGCCAGTCTTTCTCCATAGCTCTGCCTATTCTGTAGTGTTCTGATTTTAGGCATCTTTGTTTTTGGTGTTAGGGTGACTGTGGTATCTCTTCTTTCACATCCCCTCAATCCGTTTCTTCAACATCAGCAGCAGCCATTGCCCTGGGATTTCTCCACAATCCCTAAACTCCATCTTCCAGCCTCTGAGCCTTCTAGGGGACCTGCGTCCCTGTCTGCTGCAGAGTCTGTCTGATTCTCATCCCATTTAGGCTTCCACCAACCAGCTGTTTCACTCTCAGCCTTAAATGTTTCTCCTCTAACTCAGACAATTGCCCCATGTGAGGATCAGAGCCCTGCTTTAGTTCTGTCACCCACCAAAGGCAGGTCCAGTCCTACTAACATTTCTGTTTTTCCCCTTAGTTCCTTCATCCTACTGAGTTTTGTGTGGTTCTATATATCCTTTTCTGCTGTTCAGGTACTCCTGTCTGCTCTCAGCTGGTGTTCTACATGCACTTCTATGTCTGAAGGTGTATTCCTGATGTATCCATGGAGAGAGATGTACTCCTTATCCACCTTCTCCTCTGCCATCTTGTTCTCTCCTCGATCATATCATTTTTATTTTCCCTGATAGCTCAGTTGGTATAGAATCTGCCTGAAATGAAGGAGACCCCGGTTTGATTCCTGGGTTGGAAAGATCTCCTGGAGAAGGGGAAAGCTACCCATTCTAGTATTCTGTCCTGGAGAATTCCATGGGCTATAGTCCATGGGGTAACAAAGAGTCAGACACGACTGAGCAACTTTCACTTCAAACATGGTATATCACATTTATTGATATGCATATGTTGAACTGTCTTTGCATTCCTTGAAAAATCTCACTTAATTATGGCATATGATCATTTTAATACATTGTTGATGTGTCTCGTGCTTGATTTGTTAAGGATTTATGCATGCATATTCATTAAGTATATTGGCTGTAATTTCATTATCTTCTGGTGTCCCTATCTGATTTTTTTTTAAATCAGGCTAATGCTAGCTTTCTAATAAGAATTTAAATGTATGTCTTTCTAATTTATGTCTACTCTATTTTTTTTAGAATAGATTGAGAAAGATTGGTATTAATTATTCTTTAAATCACTAATAGACTTCACCAGTGAAACCATCTAATCCTGGGCTTCTTTTTCTTGGGAATTATTTCTTTTTAATTATTGATTCAGTCTCCTTCCTAGTAATTGGTCTGTCCCTATTTCTATTTCTTCATGACTTGTTAGGCTATATGTACCTAGGAATTTATCCATTTATTCTATGCTGTCCAATTAGTGTTAGTTGCTCAGTCATGTTTGATTCTTTGCAATCCCATAAACTGTAGCCTGCCAGGCTCCTCTGTCCATGGGATTCTCCAGGCAAGAACACTGGAGTGAGTTGCCATTTTCTTCTCCAGAGGCTCTTCCCAACCCAGGGATTGATCCTGGGTCTCCTGCATTGCAGGCATATTCTTCCCTGTCTGAGCTACAGGGAAGTCCCATTGCCCATTTAGTTGGCATATAATTTTTCATAGTAGTTTATTTTAATCCATTGTATTTCTGTGGTATTAATTTTAATATTTCCCTTTCCATTTTTGATATTATTTATTTGACTTTTATATATTAGGTTGGTGCAAAAGTAATTGTGGCTATGCATTTTTGAAATTTGTTTTTTGATATTGGAATACATTCTTAAATAAATGTGGTTGTTATACATCAATTGAAAGCACATTTCTTGCTTGATGTATTTTGTAAATGACTTATTACTTGCAGTTTATTTTATATTTATTTTAGACTAGGAAAATGATGTTAGACAAAAAGCAAATTTGAGTGAATTTCTTATTTGAGTTCAAAACGGGTCATAAAGCAGTAGAGACAACTCGCAGCATCAACAATTCATCTAACCCAGGAACTGCCAACAAGCCTACAATGCAGTGGTGGTTCAAGAAGTTTTGCAAAAGGGACAAGCGCTTTGAAGATGAGGAGAACAGTGGCCGGTCATCAGAAGTTGACAATGACCAGTTGAGAGGATCATTGAAGCTGATCCTCTTGAAACTACATGGGAAGTTGACGATGAACTCAACCTTGACCATTCTACAGGTGTTCATCATTTGAAGCAAATTGGAAAGGTGAAAAAAGCTCAATAAGTGGGTGCCTCATGAGCTGACAGCAAACCAAAAAAAAAAAAGATTGTTTTGACGTGTCATTTTTTCTTATTCTATGCAACAACAACAAATAATTTCTGAATCGGATTGTGATGTGTGATGAAAAGTGGATTGTATTCAACAACAGGTGATGACCAGCTCAGTGTTCGGACTGAGAAGAAGCTCCAAAGCACTTACCAAATCCAAACTTGCACCAAAAAAAGGTCATAGTCACTGGTGGTCTGCTACTGTTCTGATCCACAACAGCTTTCTGAATCCTGGCTAAATCATTACATCTGAGAAGTATTCTCAGCAAATCAATGAGATGCACTAAAAACTGCAACACCTGCTGCAGCTTTGGTCCACAGAAAGGGCCCAATTCTTCTCCACAACAATGCCTGACTGCACATCACACAACCAATACTTCGAGAGTTGAATGAATTGGGCTGTGAAGTTTTGCCTCATCTGCCATATTCACATGACCTCTTGCCAACTGACTATCACTTCAAGCACTTAGACAACTTTTTGCAGGGAAAATGCTTCCAGGAGTCAGAAAATGCTTTCCAAGAGTTATTTGAATCTCAAAGCATGGATTTTAATGGTACAGGAGTAAACACTTACTTCTCATTGGAAAAATGCATTGACTATAATGTATCAACACAAAAATGCATTTAATTAATAAAGATGTGTTTGACCTAGTTGTAATGATTTAAAATTCACAATCCAAAATTGCAATTACTTTTTCACCAACCTACATATATATGTGTGCATGCATGCTAAGTCACTTCAGCCATGTCTGACTTTTTGCAACCCCATGGACTGTAGCCCACCAGGCTCTTTAATCCATGGAATTCTCCAGGCAAGAATAATGCAGTGAGTTGCCATGCCATCCTCCAGGGGATTTTCATGACCCAGGGATTGAATCCACCTTTTTTACATCTCCTGCATTGACAGGTGGGTTCTTTACCACTAGCACCACCTGGGAAGTATACACACACACACACACACACACACACTCTTCATGACCCAGGGATTGAACCCACCTTTTTCACATCTCCTGCATTGACAGGTGGGTTCTTTACCACTAGCACCACCTGGGAAGTATACACACACACACACACACACACACACACTCTTCATGACCCAGGGATTGAACCCACCTTTTTTACATCTCCTGCATTGACAGGTGGGTTCTTTACCACTAGCACCACCTGGGAAGTATACACACACACACACACACACACACGTGTGTGTGTGTGTGTGTGTGTGTATATATATATATATATATATATATATATATATATATATATATATACACTTGATGAATTTGGTTAAAGATCTGCCAGTTTTGTTTAAACTTTCAAAAAACTAGCTCTCAGTTTGTTTTTTTTCCTATTGTCTTTTTCACCTCTGATTTGGACTATGATTTTGTTATTCCTTACTACTAATTTTGCACTTGGTTCTTCTTTTTCTGCTTCTATGAAGGATACAGTTAGGTTTTATTTCAAATTTTCTTTTATTTTCATGTAGTCATTTCTTACTTTGAACTTCCCTTTTAAAGCTGCTTTTGCCTCATCCCATAAGTTTGGTATGTTGTATTTCCATTTGCCTAATTTATTTTTTAAAAAACACAATTTTATTTTGAATTTTAAAATATAGGTCTTAATTCTACTATAGGCATATGCATCTAGAATTCAAAGGTTTTTTTAATAATTGGGGGGTAATGGCTTTACAATGTTGTGTTGGTTTTTGCCAAGAAATATCATGAATCAGTCATAACTACACACATACACACACACACACACACACACACACACACACACACACACACACACACATATATATATATATACCCCGCCCTTGTGAGCCTACCTCCCACCCACCCTCATCGCACCAGGCTGGGCTCTCTGTGTTATACAGCAGCTTCCCACTAGCTATATACTTTACACATGGTAGTGTGTACATGCCAATTCTACTTCAATAATTCATCTCACTCTCTCCTTCATTCGCTGTGTCCACGAGTTCATCCTCTATATTTGTGTCTCCATTCCTTCCCTGCAATCTTTCTAGATTCCATATATACTCTTAAACATACTGTATTTTTCTTTTTCTGAAGTACTTCACTCTGTGTAAGAGTCTCTAGGTTCATCCACCTCACTATAACTAATGCGAATTTGTTCCATTTTGTGGCTGAGTGGTATTACACTGTATATATGTACAACTTCTTTAGGCTTCATAAGTGGCTCTAGTGGTAGACAACCCACCTACCAATGCAGGGAGTTTGAACATTCTTTGGCATTGCCTTTCTTTGGGATTGGAATGAAAACTGACCTTTTCCAGTCCTGTGGCCACTGCTGAGTTTTCCAAATTTGCTGGCATATTAAGTGTAGCTCTTTCACAGCATCATCTTTTAGGATTTGAAATAGCTCTACTGGAATTCCATCTCCTACACTGCCTTTGTTCGTAGCGATGTTTCTTAGGCCCACTTGACTTCACATTCCAAGATGTCTGGCTCTAGGTGAGTGGTCGCACTGTTGTGATTATCTGGGTCATGAAGATCTTTCTTGCACAGTTCTTCTGTGTATTCTTGCCACCTCTTCTTAACATCTTCTGCTTCATTAGGTCCATACCATTTCTGTCCTTTATCAAAACATCTTTGCATGAAATGTTCCCTTGGTATCTCTAATTTTCTTGAAGAGATCTCTAGTCTTTCCCATTCTATTGTTTTCCTCTATTTCTTTGCATTGATCACTGAGGAAGGCTTTCTTATCTCTTCTTGCTATTCTTTGGAACTCTGCATTCAAATGGGAATCTCTTTCCATTTCTCCTTTGCTTTCGGCTTCTCTTCTTTTCACAGCTATTTGTAAGGCCTCCTCAGACAACCATGTTGCTTTTTTTCATTTGATTTTCTTAGGGATGGTCTTGTCCCTGCCTCCTGTACAATGTCACGAACCTCCTTCCATAGTTCTTCAGGCACTCTGTCAGATCTAGCCCATTAAATCAATTTCTCACTTCCACTGTATAATCATAAGGTATTTGATTTAGGTCATACCTGAATGATCTAATGGTTTTCCCCACTTTCTTCAAGTCTGAATTTAGCAATAAGGAGTTCATGATCTGAGCCACAGTCAGCTCCTGGTCTTGTTTTTTCTGACTGTATAGAGCTTTTCCATTGCTGGCTGCAAAGGATGTAATCAATCTGATTTCGGTGTTGACCATCTGGTGAGGTCCATATGTAGAGTCTTCTCCTGTGTTGTTGGAAGAGGGTGTTTGCTATGAGCCGTGCATTCTCTTTGCAGAACTCTATTAGCCTTTGCCCTGCTTCATTCCATACTCCAAGGCCAAATTTGCCTGTTACTACAGGTGTTTCTTGACTTCCTACTTTTGCATTCCAGTCCCCTATAATGAAAATATCTTTTTTGGGTTTTAGTTCTAAAAATTCTTGTAGGTCTTCATAGGGCCATTTAACTTCAGCTTCTTTAGCATTAATGGTCAGAGCATAGTCTTGGATTACTGTGATATTGAGAGATTTGCCTTGGAGATGAACAGAGACCATTCTTTCATTTCTGAGATTGCATCCAAGTACTGCATGTCGGACTCTTTTGTTGCCTGTGATGGCTACTCCATTTCTTCTAAGAGATCCTTGCCCACAGTAGCAGATATAATGGTCATCTGAATTAAATTCACCCATTCCAGTCCGTTTTAGTTCGCTGATTCCTAAAATGTTGACGTTCACTCTTTCCATCGCCTGTTTGATCACTTCCACTTTGCCTTGATTCGTGAACCTAACATTTCAGGTTGCTATGCAATATTGCTCTTTACAGCAGCAGTCCTTACTTCCATCATCAGTCACATTCACAGCTGGGTGTTGTTTTTGCTTTGGCTCCATCTCTTCATTCTTTCTGGAGTTATTTCTCCATTGATCTCCAGTAGCATATTGGGCATCTACAGACCTGGGGAGTTCATCTTTCAGTGTTCTATCTTTTTGCCTTTTCATATGGTTCATGGGGTTCTCAAGGTAGGAATACTGAAGTGGTTTGCCATCCCTTCTCTGGTGGACCACATTTTGTAAGAACTCTCCACAATGACATGTCCACCTTGGGTGGCCCTACGCAGCACGGCTCATAGTTTCATTGAGTTAGACAAGGCTGTGATCCATGTGATCAGACTGGTTAGTTTTCTGTGATGGTGGTTTTCAGTCTGTCTGTCCTCTGATGGAGAAGGATAAGAGGCTTATGGAAGCTTCCTGATGGGATAGACTGAGGGGGAAACTGAGTCTTGTTCTGATGGGCGGGGCCATGCTCAGTAAATCTTTAATCCAATTTTCTGTTGATTGGTGGATCTGTGTTCCCTCCCTGCTATTTACCTGGGGCCAAACTGTGGTGGAGGTAATGAAGATAATGGTGACCTCCCTCAAAAGATCCCAGGCATGTAGTGCTACAGTCCATGCCCCCAACCCTACAGCAGGCCACCACTGATCCACACATTTGCTGGATACTCCTGGACTCCCACAGGCAAGCCTCCTGTGAGGTCACTGTTCCTTTCTCCTGGGTCCTGGGGCACAAGGTTCTGTTGTGCCCTCCAAGGGTCTATTTCCCATTTTCTATTTCAAGCTTGTTTTTGAAAAGGCAGGGGAACCTGATATCAAATTGCCAACATCTGCTGGATCATTGAAAAAGCAAGAGAGTTCAAGAAAAAAACATCTATTTCTACTTTATTGACTATGCCAAAGTCTTTGATTGTTTGTATAACAATAAACTGTGGAAAATTCTTCAAGAAATGGGAATGCCAGACCACCTGACCTACCTCTTGAGAAATCTGTATGCAGGTCAGGAAGCAACAGTTAGAACTGGACATGGAACAACAGACTGGTTCCAAATAGGAAAAGGAGTATGTCAAGGCAGTATATTGTCACCCTGCTTAATAAACTTATATGCAGAGTACATGAGAAATGCTGGGCTGGAGGAAGCACAAGCTGGAATCAAGATTGCTGGGAGAAATTTCAATCACCTCATATATGCATATGACACCACCCTTATGGCAGAAAGTCAAGAAGAACTAAAGAGCCTCTTGATGAAAGTGAAAGAGGAGAGTGAAAAAGTTGGCTTAAAGCTCAACATTCAGAAAACTAAGGTCAAGGCATCCGGTCCCATCACTTCATGGCAAATAGATGGAGAAATAGTGGAAACAGTGGGAGTCTATTTTGGGGGGCTCCAAAATCATTGCAGATGGTGACTGCAGCCATGAAATTAAAAGACGCTTACTCTTTGGAAAGAATGTTATGACCAACCTAAACAGCACATTAAAAAAACAGAGACATTACTTTGCCAACAAAGTTCTGTCTATTCAAGGCTATGCTTTGTCCAGTAGTCACATATGGATGTGAGAGTTGGACTATAAAGAAAGCTGAGTGCCAAAGAATTGATGCTTTTGAACTGTGGTGTTGGAGAAGACTCTTGAGAGTCCCTTGGATTGCAAGGAGATCCAATCAGTCTATCCTAAAGGAACTCAGTCTTGAATATTCATTGGAAGCACTGATATTGAAGCTGAAACTCCAGTGTTTTGGCCACCTGATGCGAAGAGCTGACTCATTTGAAAAGGCCCTGATGCTGGGAAAGATTGAAGGACAGAGGAGAATGGGACGACAGAGGATGAGATGGTTGGATGGGATCACCAACTCAATGGACATGAGGTTGAGTAAACTCCGGGAGTTGGTGATGGACAGGGAGGCCTGGTGTGCTGCCATCCATGGGGTCGCAAAGAGTCGGACATGACTGAGCGACTGAACTGAACAAAACTGACCAATGCAGGAGGCATAAAAGACATAGGTTCAATCCCTGAATTAGGAATATCTTCTGGATGAGGGCATGGCAGCCCACTCCAGTAACTCCACTCCTGTAATTCCTAAGGGCATGGCAACCCACTCCAATAATTCCTAAGGAATCCCATGGCAGAGGAGCTATGCTCCATAGGTTTACAAAGAGTTGAACACAACTGAAATGATTTAGCAGACATGTATGCACAACAACTTTATCCATTCATTTGTCCATGGCCATATAATTTTCATCCATGTCCTGACTTTTATAAATAGTGCTGCAATGAACATTGGAGTTGTTGTTCAGTCGCTAAGTCATGTCCAAGTCTTTGTGACCTATGAACTGTAGCCCACCAGGCTTCTCGGTCCATGGGATTCTCCAGACAAGAGTACTGGAGTGGGTTGAAGTTTCCTTCTCCAGGGGATCTTCCAGACTCAGCTATCTAACCTTCATCACCTGATTGGCATGCAGATTCTTTATCAGTGAGCAACCAGGGAAGCCTGGACATTAGGGTACATGTGTCTTATTGAATTATGGTTTTCTCAGTGTATATGCCCAGAGGTGGGATTGCTGGGTAATATGGTAATCTTATTTTTAGTTTTCTAAAGCCTTCTATACTATTCTCTGTATCAATTTACAGAGTGGTTGGTACATAGTGGTTATATCAATCAACAGGGTTCCCTTTTCCTCCACACTCTTTTCAGCATTTATTGTTCATAGATATTTTTGGTTATGGCCATTCTGATGGGTGTGAGGTAATACCTCGTTGTAATTTTGATTCGCTTTTCTCTAACAATGAGTGATGCTGAGCATCTTTTCATTTGTTTATTGACCACCTGTATGTCTTCTGTGGAGAAGTGTCTGTTTAGGTCTTCTGCCCATTTTTTTTTTTAATGGATTGTTTGTTTTTAGGATATTGAACTACATGAGCTGCTTTTATATTTGGGAAATTAATTCTTTATTAGTTGATACATTTGCAATCAATTTCTTGCATTCTGAAGGTTGTATTTTTATCTTGTTTATAGTTTCCTTTGGTGTGCAAAGTCTTTTAAGTTGAATTGCTTGTCATTTTTTTTTTTAATTTTTGTTTTTATTACTATTACTCTAGCAGGTGGGTCAAAGTAGACCTTGATGTGATTTATGTCAGAGAGTGTTTGCCTCGGCTTCTAAACTTAGATGTAAGTATTTTATCCCTTTTGAGTTTATTTTTCTGTATGGTGTTAGGAAGTGTTTTAATTTCATTGTTTTACATATAGTCATTCAATTTTCCTGGCACCACTTATTGAAGAGACTGTCTTTTCTTCATTATATATTCTTGTCTCCTGTTTAGATAGGGTGCCCATAGGTGCATAGGTTTATCTCTTGACTTTCTATATTGTTCCTTTGGTCTCTATTTCTGTTTTTTTCTGCCAGTACCATACTGTCTTGAAAACTGTAGGTTTGTTGTATAGTCTGAAGTCAGGAAGGTTGATTACTCCAGCTCCATTTTTCTTTCTTAAGATTGTTTTGGCTGTTTGGGGTATTTTGTGTTTTCATACAAATTGTGAATTTTTTTTTGTCCTAGTTCTGTGAAAAATGTTATTGGTAAGTTAATAGGAATTGCAAACAAATTGAGAGATATCCAATGACTATATTGCCTTTGATTTCTTTCATCAATGTCTTACAGTTTTATACATATAGGTCTCTTGTCTCTTTAGGTAGATTTATTCCTTAGTATTTGATTCTTGTTGTTGCAATGGTAAGTGGGTTTATTTTCTTAATTTCTCTTTCTGATTTTTCAGTGTTATTTTATAGGAATTCAAAGGATTTATGTATTAATTTTTATGCTGTGAATTTGCTAAATTCACTGATTAGATCTACTAATTTTCTGATGGCATCTTCATGGTTTTCTATGTTTAGTATTATGTCATCTAAAAAACAGTGAGAATTTTACTTCTCTTTCAAATTTGGACTTTTAAAATTTCTTTATCTTCTCTGATTGCTGTGGGCAGGAGTTTAAAAAAAACTGTATTGAGTGATAGTTGTGAGAGTTGGCACTCCTTTCTTATTCCTGATCTTAGAGTAAATAATTTCCATTTTTCATAGTTGAGAATAATGCTTGTTGTGGGTTTGTCATATATGGCATCTATTATGTTGAGGTAGGTTCCTTCTATGCCCATTGTCTGAGGAATTTTTTTTTTAATCATAAATGGGCATTGCATTTTGTCAAATGTTTTTCTGCATCTGTTGAGATGATCATAATTTTTTTTTTATCTTTCAATTTGTTAAGATAGTGTATCACATTGATTTATTTGCATATATTGAAAAATCCTTGCATCAGTGGGTAAATCTCACTTGATCATGCTGCATGATACTTTCAATATGTTGTTAGATTCTGTTTGCTAAAATTTTGTTGCATCTATGTTCATCAGGGCTATTGGCCTGTAATTTTCCTTTTTTATGATATCTTTGTCTGATATTGGTACCAGGGTTTTGCTGCCCCCATAGAATGAGTTTGAGAGTTTTCCTCGTTCTGAAATTTTTTGGGAAGAGTTTGCACAGGATAGGTATTAGTTCTCTAAATGTTTTATAGAATTTAAATGTGAAGTCATCTTGCCCTGTGCTTTTGTTGGAATATTTTTTTATCATTGTTTCAATTTCAGTGCTTATGTTTGGTCTGTTCAGATTTTCTGCTTCTTCCTGGTTTATTTTATTTGTGCTATTCTAAAATTTTGCCAATATCTTCCAGGTTTTCCATTTTATTGGCATTCAGTTGCTAGTAGTAGTCTCTTATGATTATTTGTAATTCTGCATTGTCTGTTGTAACTTTTCCCCTTTTCATTTTTAATTTTATTGATTTGAGTGTTCTCTGTTTTCTTGGTGAGTCTTGCAATAGGTTTGCCAATTTGATCTCCACAAACAACCAGCTTTTATGTTTATCAGTTCAGTTCAGTTCAGTCGCTCAGTCGTGTCCGACTCTTTGCAACCCCATGAATCGCAGCAGGCCAGGCCTCCCTGTCCATCACCAACTCCCGGAGTTCACCCAAACTCATGCCCATCGAGTCGGTGATGCCATCCAGCCATCTCGTCCTCTGTCGTCCCCTTCTCCTCCCGCCCCCAATTTATGTTTATAGATATTTATTATTGTGTCCTTCATTTATTTCCTATTTATTTCTGCTGTGATCTTTGTTTGTTTGTTTTTCATTTCTTTCCTTCTACTGAGTTGTTTTTGTTGTTGTTGTTACTATTGTTGTTGTTGTTTTTCTAGTTGCTCTAGGTGTAAGGTTAAGATTTTTATTTGATACATTTTTTACTTATTGTGGTAGGCTTGTATTACTATAAATTCTCTCTTAGCAGTACTTTTCCTGATCCTGATAGATTTGGGGTTGTCATGTTTTCTTTCTCATTTGTTTCTAACTTTTTTTTAATTTCCTCCTTGATTTCTTCAGTGACCTCTTGGTTATTTAGAATTGTGTTCTTTATCCTCTATGTGTTTGTGTTTTTTACAGTTTTTTTTTCCCCTGTAATTGATGTCTAATCTTATAGTGTTATATTCAGAAAAAAAAAATGGTTAGTTCAATTTCAATTTTCTAAATTCAGTATGGGTTGTGTTCCAAGATGTGATTTATTCTGGAGAAACCCTTGTGAGCTTGAGAAAAAAGTATCTTAGGCTGATTTTTATGGAATGTCCTATAGCTATCAATTAGGTCAATTTGTTCCAAAGTGTCTTTTAAGGCATGTGTTTCTTTCTTTTTTTTTAATTAATTTATTTTAATTGGAGGCTAATTACTTTACAATATTGTAGTGGTTTTGCCATACATTGACATGAATCAGCCATGGCTGTACATGTGTTCCCCATCCTGAACCCCCCTCCCACCTCCCTCCCCACCACATCCCTCAGGATCATCCCAGTGCACCAGCCCTGAGCATCCTGTCTCATGCATTGAACCTGAACTGGTGATCTATTTCACATATGATAATATGCATGTTTCAATGCTATTCTCTCAAATGATTCCAACCTCGCCTTCTCCCACAGAGTCCAAAAGTCTGTTCTTTACATCTGTTTCTTTTTTGCTGTCTCACATATAGGGTCATCATTACCATCTTTCCCAATTCCATATATATGCATTAATATACTGTATTGTTGTTTTTTTTTTTTCTGACTTACTTCACTCTGTATAGTAGGCTCCAGTTTCATCCACCTCATTGATTCAAATGAATTCTTTTTAATGGCTGAGTAATATTCCATTGTGTATATGTACCACAGCTTTCTTATCCATTCATCTGCTGATAGGCATCTAGGTTGCTTCCATGTCCTGGCTATTATAAACAGTGCTGTGATGAACATTGGGGTACACGTGTGTCTGGTTTCCTCAGTGTGTATGCCCACTAGTGGGGTTGCTGTGTTGTATCACAGTTCTATTTCCAGTTTTTTAAGGAATCTCCACACTGTTCTCCATAGTGGCTGTACTCGTTTGCATTCCCTTGTGTTTCCTTATTGATTTTCTGTCTGGATGATTTGTCCATTGGTGTGAGTGCAGTGTTAAAGTCTCCCACTATTATTGTGTTACTGTAAATTTCCCCTTTTGTAGTTGTTAATGTCTGCCTTATGCATTCAGGTGCTCCTGTGTTGGGTGCATATATATTTACAATTGTTATATCCTCTTCTTTGATTGTTTTCTTGTTATTATGTAGTGTCCCTCCTCATCTCTTGTAACAGTTTTATTCTGAAATCTATCATATTGAATATGGATTTTGCTACTCCAGCTTTCTTTTGATTTCCATTTGCATGGAATATCTTTTTCATCCTCTCAATTTCAGTCTCTTCTTGTCCCTAGGTCTGAAGTGGGTCTCTTATTGACAGCATATTTGAGTCTTGTTTTTGTATCCATTCAGCCAATCTGTGTGTTTTGGTTGGAACATTTAATACATTTACATATAAGGCAAGTATTGATAACTATGATTCCATTACCATTAAATTTATTGATTAAGGTTTGTTATTGTAGGTCTTTTATTCTCTTATTTTTCCTGTCTAGATAATTTCCCTTAGCATTTGTTATAAATCTGATTTGTTATTAATGAATTCTCTTTATTTTTGCTTATCTGTAGAACTTTGGATTTCTCCATTAAATCTGAATGAAATCCTTGCTGGATACAGAAATCTTGACTATAGTTTTTGTTTTTGTTTTTGTTTTTCCTTTCATCACTTTGTTATATCCTGCTACTCTCTTCTGGCTTTCAGATTTTCTGCTGACAGATCACCTGTTAATCTTATGGGGATTCACTGCATGTTATTTGTTGATTTTTCTTTGTATTTTAATTTTTTCTTTCTAATTCTCATTAGTTTTACTAATATGTGTCTTGCTGTGTTTGTCTTTGAGATTATCCTGTATGGGACTCTCTAGGCTTCTTGGATACAGTGGCAATTTCTTTTCCCATGTTAGGGAAGTTTTCACCTAAAATCTCCTCAAACGTTTTCTCATACCATTTCTTTTTCTCTTCTTCTTTCGGGACCCCTATAATTCAGATGTTGGTAAACTTAATGCTGTCCCAGCAGTCTTGAGATGATCCTCATTTCTTTTCATTCTCATTTTCTTTATTCTGCTCTGCTTCACTTCTATCTTTCCAGCTCACTTATTCATTCTTTTGCCCAAGTTATTCTGCTATTGGTTCCCCCAGAGTATATTTTGTTTTCAGTTATTGTGTTATTCATTGATAATTGGCAGTTCTTTATTTCTTCTAGTTCCTTGTTAAACATTCCTTCTCTTCTTAATCTGTGCCTCCATTTTATTTCTAGTATTTTTTATCATCTTCAGTAACATTACTCTGAATTCTTTTTCAAGTAGATTGCCTACATCTTCTTCAGTTTTTTGGTCTTATGTGTTTTTACCATGCTCCTCACCTGCTGCTTTTTTCCCTGACTTTTTGTTTTGTTTAACTTACTGTGTTTGGGGTCTACTTTTCACAGGCTACAAGATCGTATTTCCTCTTCCTTGTGGAGTCTATCCTCATTGATTATGGTTGGACCAGTGTCTTGTGAAGCCTTCCTTGTGTGGGGGATTAGTGCCTCTGCTCTGGTGGGTAAAACTAGATCTCATCTCTTTTAAAGGAAGTGCCACATCCAGTGGTGTATTTTGAGGTGTCTGTGAGTTTGATATGGCTTTGGGCAGCCTGTTTGCTAATGGACAGAGGTGTGTTCCTGTTTTGCTAGCTATTTGACATGAGGTGTCTGGCACCAGAGCTTGCTGTGCTTGGGTGGGACCAGATCTTACAGTTGTGATGGATCCCTTTGGGAGGGCTCTCACTGATTAATTTTCCATGGTTTCAAGATATATCTTGTTTTAAACCCTCCTGAACTCAGGCCTCCCACTTCAGATCCCCTGCATAGAATCTCAAGACTCCACAAGCCACACATCACAGAAGAGAAAGAAAACTAGAAAATGAAAGTAAAACCAATATACAAACAGAAAAGAACAAACAGACAAAACCCAAAGACACATGGTAGAAGTAAAACTAAACAGATTAAAATACACAAGAAACTCACACACTCATACTCACAAAAGAAAAAGAGAACAAAAGTAAAGGGGAAAAAAAGAAATAATATAATGAGGAAACAAAAAAGAAGAGAAGAATCAAACCAATAAACAAATCCATAATTGAAAATAAACACAAAAACTAGGCTAGCAAAAATACAAAGCCAAAAACATGGGGGAAAAGGAATATAATGAAAAACTACTGTGGAAATAGGAAAAAAGGGAAAGTAAAATAAATGTATCTTAAAAGCATAAAAATGAAAAAAGCAAAAAAGAAATAATTAAAAAGAACAATAATAGAACAAATTGATAAAGAAAAAAAAGACAAAAATATGTACATATAGTGGTGGTAAGAAGAATATTTTCCTATGTCCACAGTAGTGTTCTCTCTCACGCACTGAGCTCCAGCCAATATGCCTAGTCAGAAAGACCTTCAATATCTTGGAGGTTCTATGAACCTGCTGTGGGCAGTGTGGGGTCAGCTCAAACTCAGATCTGGCCTTTCCCCTGTTTGAACTTGTTTTCAAAGTCCACAATTGCCCGCAAAGTCCATGTTCTCAAGGAAACTGTACATGTTCATTTACTCTCAAGGATTTAATTCACTGCTTCTGTGGCTGCAGAAGTGAATTCTCTTCCTCTTCTTTGGGCACACAGCCCCTGGTTCTCACCTTTAGTTTTGGCCCTGCCTCTGTTTGTAGGCCACCCACTGGCATCTGTCCCCCATCCAGACAAGAGGTGGTGAAATCTGCTTAAGGCTCACTTGTTCAGGTGAGCAGGAGAGAGAAGGATGAGGCAGACACAATTGTGATGCACAGGGAGTGCGTAAGGCAGCAGAGGCCTGTGGAAATTTTCTGTAGCCTGAGACAGATCTTACACTCTCTCAAGGGGATTGGCCTGGGGTTGTAGGCTTCCCTGGTGGCTCAACTGGTAAAGAATCTGCCTGCAATGAGGAAGACCTGGATTTGATCTCTGGGTTGGGACAATCCCCTGGAGAAGGGAAAGGCTACGCACTCCAGTATTCTGGCCTGGAGAGTTTCATGGACTGTACAGTTCATGGGGTCACAAAGAGTCGGACACATCTCAGTGACTTTCACTTCATTTGTGGTTCTCTTGGCAATGCCAGGCTGCACGGGCTCCCAGGAAGGTGTGAAAAGTGATCTGTGCCTGCTCAGAGCTTGGTGGCAGCTACAGCAGCCATCACAACAGTAGCATGCCCACCTCTGTGTTCGGAGACTGACCACAGTCATGTTCTAACCCAACCCTGGCACTCACATGTGTGACTGGTGCTCCCACTTTGGAATCAAAGACCAACTGCATCCAAGTCCCATCCTGCCTTTGCCACTTGCATGGACAACTAGCACAGAAACCTCTGGGGTTGGAGACCAACTGCAGCCACCTTTTGTCCCCCCTATGGCACTCAAAAAAGTGTCCTGCCATCTGAGCATGTGGAATTAGAGGGTCCCTGTATCAATGATCTCTTGCCTCTCTGGCAGACCCAGGCTTTTCCCTGGACTCCCTCAGCTGTGTTGTACTAGCATCCTCAGTCTGTCTTCACAGCATTTAACCACAGTCCTCTCTAAGTTCTGACTTCTGAAGCCTAGGCCTTAGCAAATAGTCCCTACCTGCAGGTATAAAGACTAGTGTCTTTGGCTGAGGAGCTGTGGTCAGTTCAAATCCCTGTGCAGAATTCTCTTTGTTTTGTTTTCCACACACCTGTTTCTGTGCTCTCCTCTGAAGTCCCAAAGTGCTTCCCTGTCTCCACCCAGGAGAGGGGTTCTGAGTATGTGAAAACTTCCTCCTTCACAGTTCCCTCCCAGAAATGCAACTCTCATCCAGTTTATAATTTTTTTCTTATTTATTTTGACCTACCCATTTGCATAGAGATTAGCTTGCCTTTTTGGAAGTCTGCAGTCTTCTGCCAGTGTTCAGTAGGTGTTCTGTAGGAGTTGTTCTACATGCAGATGTATTTTTTGATGTATTTGTGGGGAGGAAGGTGATATCTGAATCTTATTCTCCACCATCTTGCCTGAATCTCATTTGCCTGATTTTTTAAAAATTTCCTTTTGACTTCTTCTTTGACCAAATTGCTCAGTAGCATGTTATTTAATCTTAACATATTTGCAAAATTTCCAGTTTTCTTTTTGTAATTGATTTCTAGTTTCATAATATTGTGGTTGGAATAGATGCTTGATAGAATTTCAACTTTAAATTTATGACACTTTTTGTGACCTAATATATTATCTGTCTTGAACCATGTATGCTTCAGAGAAATGTATATTTCATGGCTTTTGAATACAATGTTCTGTATAACTCTGTTAAGTTCATTTGGTCTAACATGTTGTTTAAAGAGACTGTTTCTTTATAGGTTTTTCTCTCTGGATAATGTGTGAAATTGATGAAAATAGATATTAAATCTACTTATTATTCTTGTATAGTTATCTATTTCACCCATTAAATGTTAATATCTGCTTTACATATGTAGATGTTCCTATGTTAGGAGTGTTGGGGCCCGTGTGAGGAAAGCAGGAGAGACTCCATCTTGAAGCCTGTCATCCATCTTAAAGACAGGATGTGAACTGGGCCTGAACCCTGCCCAAGAGTGAGAAAACCATTGCTAGTGAAAACCAGGTCTCCTGGAGACTTCCCTCCCTACAGATGACAAACGGAGACTGTAGCTGAAGTCAGGCTGCCCCTGTTAGAATAACCATAGAGACATCCTCCCTTGATGTATATTCATTGTTCCCCCACTTTAACCTTATTTGCTTGTTCTCCTAGCACCTACTTGTTGTAAAACTCAATCATATACAACAAAGAGGTTGCTAACATGTAACCAGTCACATAGTCAGGAGTATAAAACTAGGCCTCTCAAAAACATCAGGGTCCTTGTTGGGAACTGATTCTCCTTGGACCCGCTGGCATAATAAACTGTACACTCCACTGTCTTGAGTATCCTCTGAGGTGTGTTTTGCGACTCTGCATTCCAAAACAGGAGCACAATTATTTTAAAATGATATATCTTTATCTTGGATTGATGCATTTATCATTATATAATAACCTTCTTTTTGCCTTCTCACAGTCTTTGTTTTATAAAGTCTATTTTGTCTGATATAAGTATACATATGTTAGCTTTCTTTTGACTTCCATTTGCATGGAACACCTTTTCCCGTCATTTTACTTTCAGTCTGTGTACGCCTTTATATCTGAAGTGAATCTTTTGTGGACAGCATATAGACTATTTTTTTTAATCCATCATCTAGTTTAGGTCTTTTGATTGGAGAATTTAGTCTATTTACATTTAAAGTAATTATTGATAGATATGTACTCAATGTCATTTTGTTAATTGTTTTCTGGCTACTTTGCTAATTATTTTTTAGCTGTTTGCAATTCCACTCTTCCTTTCTTCTCTTTTTCTATTCCTTCATGATTTTATGACATTATGTAGTAGGATGCTTGTATTCTTTCTCATTTGTCTTAACTATGTTTGCAATAGCATTTTGCTTTGTGGTTTCCATGAGGCTTACATAAAACAATTGTATTTTAAGTTAATAGCAATTTAAATTTGAATATATACTAGAGTTCTACACCACCTCCCATATTTTATGCTTTCTTTGTCACAATTTACATCATTTTATCCTGTGTTTCCTTAACAAATTCTCATTGTTATAGTTATTTTTACTATTTTTGACTTTTGCCTTCATATCCATTTTATAAACGATTGACTCACCACATTTACAACATAAGATTAACTTAATTTTGCTACGTATTTACTTTTATCAGTGAGATTTATACTTTCATGTATCTTTTGTAAGTATTAGTGCTCTTTACACTTTAAGAAATATCTTAACATGCCTATCTAGTGGTGTCGAACTCCTTTAGCTTTTGCTAGTCTCAAAAACTCTTTATTACTCTTTTCATTCTAAATGACAACTTTGCTAGGAAAAGTATTCATGCTTGGAAGGTTTTTTTGGTTTGTTAGTTTATTTATTTTTACTTTTTTTCCAGCACTTTGTATATATCATGATACTAGTTTTCAGACTGCAAAGTTTTTACCAAAAAATCTGCAGAGTGTCTTATGGTAGTATTTTAGGGAAGTTAAATGGAAGTAGTCTTCTGTCTACGGCCATACCACCCTGAACGCACCCGATCTCGTCTGATCTCGGAAGCTAAGCAGGGTCGGGCCTGGTTAGTACTTGGATGGAAGTAGTCTTCTTCAGGCTTCAGAAACAAGAAATCAAAGCAGGCATCTGACCTTGCCCCTGATCTGCCTAGACAGTGCCCTGAACATGTGCCTGCTGTGATAGCTAAGATAGGGGGTGGATCTTGAAATTGTTGAGCTCAGGAAAGCAGTCTGTCCAACCATGTCCAGGGCATAACAACATTCCAAGATTTGCAAGACAAAACAAGCAGCATTGTAAACAAAATATTAACATAAAACCTGAGCTGCAATTTGCTTACAAAAATGATGATATCTGTTTGCAGCCTGGGATTATAAGCAGGAACCTCCAAACTGCAATTTTGAAGTCTCATCCATGGAGGGAACATGCTGCTCAAAATCTTTTCCCAACTGGACACCAGATTGCTGTTAAATGGGACTTCACTATGCTGGTTGAATCTGGATGCCAATCAGTCCAATTTGGTGATGTATGTACTATAACTCTCATTTACTGTTTCTATCTCTCTTTTTGTTTAGTGAGTGTATATTGAAAGTGAGTTAAATAATTCTTCATTAAATATTGGAATTGTTTATTTGTTTATAATGACTGATTTCTTTTGTTAACGAATTCTTCAAACCTGAAATGAAAGTTAAAACTTTTGGCAAAACAGGGCTCCTTGTACAAAACAAGTAGTTTTTCTCTTGCTTATTTTGAGATTCTTTCCTTGTCCTAAACTTTCAAAATTTTAATTAGGCCTTGTTTTGAGTATCTTTGAGTTCATTTTTATTTGAAACCCTCCATTCTTCCTGGGTATAGACTGTTTACTTCTTCATGTTAGGAAAATTCTAATAATTATTTCTTCACATGACTTTTCTTCCCCTTTCTTTCTCTCCTCCTTCTGAGACACCTAAAGAAAGTATAAACCTTGGTCTTCTTGATGTTGTTCTATAAGTCCCTTAAGGTTTCTTCACTTTTTTGTGGCTGGTCTGATTGGGTGAGCTTCACTGCCCTTTGTCTGAGTTCACATGATTTTTTCTGCTGCATCTAATCCCCTGTTGAACTCATTTGTTATGTATTAATTGTGCTATGGTATATAACTCTGCTATGTGACTTTTGCTTAGTATTTTCACATACATGTATTTTTTAATATCTCTCTACTAATGTCAAAGGAGCTGAAGTTTAATGAATTTGTGAAGACCTACAAAAACTTCTAGAACTAACACCAAAAAGATGTCCTTTCATCATAGAGGACTGGAATGCAAAAGTAGGAAGTCAAGAGATACCTGGGAAAACAGGCAAGTTTGAGCTTGGAGTATTATATGAAGCTGGACAAAGGCTAACAGAGTTTTATCAAATAAATACACTGGTCATAGCAAACACTTCCAACAACACAAGAGGTGACTCTACATATGGATCTTGCCAGATGGTCAATACAGAAACCAGATTGATTATGTACTTTGCAGCTGAAGATAGAAAAGCTCTATACGCACAGTAGAAACAAGACCTGGATCCGACTGTGGCTCAGATCATGAATTTCTTAATACAATTCGGGCTTAAATTGAAGAAAGTAGAGAAAAACACTAGACCATTTATGTATAATCTAAATCAAATCACTTGCGATCATACAGTGGAGGTGATTAATAAATTCAAAGGATTGCATCTGGTAGACAGAATGCCTGAATAACTATGAACAGAGGCTTGTAATATTTGGTCACCACAAGAGGTGGTGAGCAAAACCATTCCAAAGAAAAAGAAATGCAAGAAGACAAAGTGGTTATCTGAGGAGGCCTTACTAAAAGCTAAGAAAAGAAAAAAAAAAAAAAAAAGCAAAGGATAAAGAGAAAGATATATCCACCTGAATGCAGAGTTCCAGAGAATAGTAAGGAGAGATAAAAGAAAATCCTTCTTAAGTGAACAATGTAAAAAAAAAAAAAATAGAGGAAAACAAGAGAACTGGCAAGATTAGAGATCACCTCAAGAAAAAAGGTGATATCATGGGAACATTTCTTGCAAAGTGGGACACAATGAATGACAGAAATGAGGATCTAAAGAGAGGCAGAAGAGATTAAGGAGTGGCAAGAATATAGTCTTCCCTGGTGGCTCAAGGGTAAAGAATTGGCCTACAATGCAAGAGACATGTTCAATCCCTGGAAGATCCCTTGGAGGAGAGCATAGAAACCCACTCCAGTATTCGTGCCTGGAGAATCCTATGGACAGAGGAGCCTGGTGGGCTACTGTTGATAAGGACACAAAGAGTCTGACACAAGTGAAGCAAATGAGCATGCACACAAGTGGCAAGAATACACAGAAGAACTATAAAAAAGAGGTCTCAAAGACCCAGATACCTGCGATGGTGTGGTTAATCACCTATAGGCAGTCATCCTGTAGCCTTCAGAAGCATAATTATGAACAAAGATAGTGGAGGTGATGGAATCCCTGCTGAGATCTATCAAATGTTAAAAATGATGCTGTTAAAGCATTGCACTCAATATGCTAGCAAATTTGGAAAACTCAGCAATGGCCACAGCACTAGAAAAGGTAGGTTTTCATTCCAATCCCAAGGAAAGGCAATGCCAAAGAATGTTCAACTACCATACGATTGTGCTCATTTCACATGATAGCAAGGTAATGTTCAAAGTTCTTCAAGCTAGGTTTCAACAGTATGTGAACCAAGAGCTTCCAGATGTTCAAGCTGGATTTATAAAAGGCAGAGGCACTAGAGATCAAATTGCCAATATCCATTGGATCATAGAAAAAGAAAGGGCATTCCAAAAACATATAATTCTGCTTCATTGACTATGCTAAACTCTTTAACTGTGTGGATCACAACAAACTGTCAAAAATTCTTAAAGCGATGGGAGTACCAGACCACCTTACCTGCCTCCTGATAAATCTGTATGAAGGTCAAGAAGCAACAGTTAGACCTAGACATAGAACACAGACTTGTTCAAAATTGGGAAAGGAGCACCTCAAGGCTGTATATTGTTATCCTGCTTATTTAAGTTACATGCAGACTACATCATGTGAAATGCCAGGCTGGATATCTCACAACCTGGAATCAACATTACTAGGAAAAATATCAACAACTTCAGATATGCAGATGATACCACTCTAATGGCAGAAAGCAAATAGGAAATAAAGAGTCTCGTGACAAAGGTGAAAGAGGAGAGTGAAAAAGCTGGCTTAAAACTCAACATTTAAAAAATGAAGATCATGGCATCTGATTCCATCACTTCATGCAAATAGATGGGTAAAAATGGAAACAGTGAGAGACTTTCTTTTCTTGGGTTCCAAAATCAATGCAGATAGTGACTGCAGTCATGAAATTAAAAGATGTTTGCTCCTTGGAAGAAAAGCTATGACCAACCTAGACAGCGTATTGCAAAGCAGAAACATCATTTTGATGACAAAGGTTCAGGTCCATCTAGTCAAAGTTATGGTTTTTCCAGTAGACATGTACTATGTGAGAGTTGGACCATAAATAAGGCTAAGCACCAAATAATTGATGCTTTGAATTGTGCTGCTGGAGAAGACTCTTGACAGTCCCTTGGAGACCAAAGAGATCAAAGCAGTCAACCCTGAAGGAAATTGACCCTGAATGTTCATTGGAAAGATTGATACTGAAGCTCCAATTATTTGGCCAGCTAATGTGAAGAGTTGACTCATTGGAAAAGACCTTGTTTAAGATTGAGAGCAAGAGAAGAAGGGGGCAGAAAAGGCTGAGATGGTTTTATAGCATCACTGACTCAATAAACATGTGTTGGGGCACACTCTGGAAGATAGTGAAGGGCAAGGAAGCCTGGCATGCTGCAGTTTATGGGGTCACAAAGAATCAGACATGACAGTGACTGAACAACAGTCTGCCTCTTGGAGTTCTCATTTTGTTTTTTCCTCTCCTTCCAAGCTTAGTGAGCATCCTTATGATATGACTTTGAACTCTTTTCAGATAGATTACCTATCTCCATTATGTAATTTTTTTTCTGAAGTTTTATCTTGTTATTTCATTTGGAATATATTTGTTTGTCACATCATTTTGCTTAACTACCTACTGGTACTTTTTAAGTGTTGGTGTCTATGCATTAGGCCAAACCTTTCCAACCTTTATAGAGTGGCCTCAAGTAGAAAATTAACCTTATGATTATATTCTACCCAAGCTCTTGGTTGTATCTCTAACCATTGTGATTGTCTAAACAGACTACTTTATTTTAGTGGCTCCTAATAGTTGAGGTATTAAAAGACCTGTTAGTGTCCCGCAGGGAATAATTTCTGTCTGCACCTAGACTCAGAATGATTGAAAGCCGTTCTCTCATTCAGCAGCTTTTAAAGTATACAAATATAACTCTTTAGGGAGTAGACTAGGAGATGGGCATTTCTTTCTTCATCTTCATTGATTAATGGAGTAAAACTTAAGAACTGTTTCTTTATTTGTTACCATACCACTGAACTAATGAACACAATCCCTACTGGCCATCAGGGCCAAGAGACCAAGCAGCTTCTCCTTTGTGGCAACTGCAAAAACACTGGTGCATCAGATATATGTACAATCTCCCCTTCAAGGAGATTCTAGCACTCTGTGGCATAGTGGATGGAGAGTACAAAATTAGTACCTATCCTCTAAAGTCTCTAGAACAGATTATAGCTGGGCCTTATATGTGTGTCTAATTGGAAGCCTGTCCTTCAGGACACTGTTATGAAGATAAGCTAATAGACCTCATCACAGAAATATTGATTGTCTTAGTTTATTGTGTTGTTGCTGTGCCTTTAGGCTGATAGCTGTTAGAGAACTCTTTCTCAATTTGCTACAGTCCTGTGGGATTTACTAACATAATTTTTGCTGGCCACCAGAGGCAGGGATCTAGAAGTGTACCTTAAATGGTAGTCACATATTTGTGTGCCAGGCAGTAGTACAAAGTATTTTGGGGGAAATATCAGTGAGCTGGAAGGAGGCATAGGGAGAGCAAAAAGATGGCACCCAGTAGCTTCTATGATTAGTGACTATTTTAGTAGGATCCTAGATGTATGCCTGACCCTCAGACTAATGTTTTCATATAAGTAAATAAGCATTTTTCACAGAAACCCTTTTTCAGTCAGCTTCCTCTGCACTGGGCCCTGTGTCAGATATGTCCATGTGAGGAAGCAGTTTAAGAAATGGTTCTAGTTTTCTGTGGGTCTTGTGGATGCAGCCTCATTGGCTTTCAAAGCTAGATGTTTTGGGGGATTCTATCTTAATTTCAGGCCTTAAAATTTGGGATGCCAGATGTATGAATCAAACCCTTTGCTCATCAGGAACAGGCATTGGCTTGTGAGTTCCCTTTTTATTGTTGGTTACCATGATAAGGATGGAGTTTATGATGAGATTATGCTTCAGCCTCTCGTACTTGCTTGATGTGGATTTTTTCCCTTGTATTCTCGGTGTTTAAGAGTCACTCATCTAGATTTGTTTTTGTTTGTTTGTTTGTTTGTTTTTGAGAGGAAACTGTTCCCTATGAACCTATAGATTTGGTTGTCCATGGCAAGATGTGAGTTCAGGACCCTACCATTTGAACATCTTGAACTCATCCTCTGAAAAAAATAATACTTTAGCAATAATAATTATAAACAAAAATCCTACAATATTTTATTTGCCTAAACAAAACCAAGAATTAACTGGGAGATGTGCAAAGGGAAATAAAAGTGAAGCAATCATCTCATTCAACAATGGGACTACTCAGTAAACAGTTATTTTTTGTTTTATTGCTAAGCAAAGAAATATAACTTTTCTTTTTTTTCATTTATTTTTATTAGTTGGAGGCTAATTACTTTACAATATTGTATTGGTGTTTGTCATACATTGACATGAATCAGCCATGGATTTACATGTATTCCCCATCCCAATCCTCCCTCCCACCTCCCTCTCTACCCGATCCCTCTGGGTCTTCCCAGTGCACCAGGCCCAAGCACTTGTCTCACGCATCCAGCCTGGGCTGGTGATCTGTTTCACCCTAGATAATATACATGTTTCGATGCTGTTCTCTCGAAACATCCCACCCTCGCCTTCTCCCACAGAGTCCAAAATTCTGTTCTGTACACCTGTGTCTCTTTTTCTGTAACTTTTCATATGTGTGTGTCTTACATACATCTCTGTCTTTTGTAGATCAAGTAGGTAGAAAATAAACCAAGCTAGCATGTCTTCACATATTAAAATTTAGGCTTTAAATTTTTAATATTCAAACATTTTTGTATCATATATTGTTAATATAAATATATAATTACATATTTATAGTGCATTTTATGTATCTTGAAAATGAAAGATAAGATATAGCTTTCTTCAAATATCAAGTGAATATAAACAAAAATCCATGTATGCCAGATCTTCAAAACATATTTAATTTATTCCTTAAATGAAACAATTTAGGGGTTATGTTCTCCACTTAAATTCAAATTGGAAACTAAACTGATAATGAAATTATAAATTATTCTTACACTAAAAAATACCAAAACTGTAATCATTATTTTGGCAATAAGAACTCTACCATGAATTAAGACTGATGGGACAAAACAAAGCTATAATAAACATCACATAAAAAGATTTTGTGTTTTTATTAAATAACAAAAATCAATAACAAATAACAAGCTGGGTATTGCAAACAAATCACAAAGTGATGAAGAATGTATGAAGTTGTAAATAAAAATTATAAAATCAGACATCAATAATTAAAAAAAACATAAATTAATATAATAAACAAGCAAATTAAAGAGGTGGTTCATAGAAAAGTCTGCAACAAAACGGACACCTATTAGACAAATCAAATCAAAATATAAACGAAAGAGAAGAAACTAAAAGTGAATGACTAGAAGGAATTCAACTTCACAGCCTGAGAAAAGGAGACCTCAAACACAATAATTCTAAAAAAATGAAAAGGCAGAGAAATACTGCACAAATGAAGGAACAACCTAGAAACACACAAGTTCAAATAAACTAAGAGGAAATAGGAAAATTACCTGAAAAAAATTCAGGAAAAGATAGTAAAGAGTATCCAAAACCTCAAAAAAAGAATGGAGAAAATGAAAAAAAATCAATTAACACATCTATGAAAGACCTAGAAGAAATAAAGAATATGCAAATAGAAACAAACAACACGATTACTGAAATTAAAAATACTCTAGAAGGAATCAATAGCAGAATATATGAGGCAGAACAGATAAGTGAGCAGGAAGATAGATGGTGGAAATAACTGCTGCAAAGCAGAATGAAGTAAAAAGAATAAAACAAATAGAGGAGAGTCTCAGAGACATCTGGGACAATATTATATGCACCAACATTAGAATTATAAGGGTCCCAGAAGAAGAGAAAAAGAAAGGGTATGAAAAATTTTTGAAGAGATTATAGTAAAAAATTTCCCCAACATGGGAAAGGAAATAGTCAATTAATTCCAAGAAGTGTGGAGAGTGTCCTATGTAAGATAAACCTCAGGAGAAATGAGAAACATGCCAAGACACATACTAATCAAACTAACAAAGAATAAACACAAAGAAAGACTATTAAAAGAAGCAAGGGAAAAGGAACAAGTAACATACAAAGGAAACCCCATATGCTTAACAGCTGATCTTCCAGCAGAAACTCTGCAGGCCAGAAGAGAAAGGCAGGGTATATTTAAAGTACTGAGAGGGAAAAATTTGCAAACAAAATTTCTCTACCCGGCAAGAATCTCATTCAAATTGATGGAAAAATCAAAAGCTTTACAGACAAGCAAAAGTTAAAAGAATTTAGTACCACCAAACCAGCTTTACAACAAATATTAAAGGGACTTATATTACAGGTAACACAAGAGAAGAAAAAGACCTACAAATCAAATCCCAAACAATTAAGAAAATGTCAATAGGAACATATGTGGAACTGGACTAAAAGCGTCAACCAAAGACAGAAACTGGCTGAATGGATACAAAAACTGAAAGGGTTAAAGACTAGAGAGTTTTCACTAAGGCGACCAGAGATCCCCAAGCAGCAGGTGGAAACAAACTACAAGCAGCAAACATTTTGTTTGTTTGTTTGTTTCTACAGTCCTTCACGTCCTCTTTAGCTGCTTGAGGCTCCTTTTGATCCTGTTGCTATGACGTCAATTGGTTCCACCTAAAACTAGCATTTTTCTAAAGCTTGAGCTGCTAATTGCCCAGACAAAAAAATGCATCTTGCTCACGGAACTGTTTTCTTAAGATACGTTAATTAAATTATGTATCTTGTTTGGAAGTCTATTTTCCTTCAAGGTTTATGTCAATTGTTTTATGAATAAAATGTATCTCGCCCAGAGACATCTTCTCCTGAGATGATTTCCCTTGTGCAGATATGTGTGTTGTGGGAGAGAAACCTGGTGCAATTCTGTCAGCCTTGAGGTGTTTTTTGTTTTTTGTTTTTTTTTTAATCTATGATCAACAACATGCTAATGAGTGTAAGATGCCTTACTAAAAAACTGGACAGGTGGAATCCTTTCTGTCTCCTTCTGATGTCTATGTCACATGCATTCTCTATCCTTTTTATACTTTAATAAAGCTTTGCTATGCAAAAGTTCCTAGGAGTTAAGCCTTGTCTCTGGTCCCAGATCAAAATCCTCTCCTCTGGAGACCGAGAATCCTGTTGGTGTTCCCAGCTCACAGTCACAACCTATCAAAACAAGACCTATATATATGCTGTCTAGAAGCGACCCATTCAGAACTAGAGACATGTACAGAATGAAAGTGAGAGGATGGAGAAAGATATTTCATATAAATGGAAATCAAAAGAAATCTGGAGTAGCAATTCTCATATCAGATAAAATAGACCTCAAAAAATATTACATGAAATAAGTAAGGACACTACATAATGATCAAGGGATCAAATAGAAAGACTTAACAATTGTAAATATTTAAACACCCAACATAGGAACTCCTCAGTACATAAGACAAACACTAACAGACATAAAAGGAGAAACAGACAGTAACACAATATTAGCAGGAGACTTGAAAATCACACTTACACTAGTGGACAGATCATCAAAACAAAAAATTAATAAGGAATCACAAGCCTGAAATGGCACTTAGGCCAGGTGGAGCTAATTGATATCCTCAGGACATTCCATCAAAAATACAATTTCCTCTCAAGTATACATGGGACATTCTCCAGGATAGACCACATCTTGGGTCAAAACTCAGGCCTCAGTAAATTTAAGAAACTGAAATCTTACCAAGCATTTTTTCTCACCACAGCTCTATGAGACTAGATATCAATTACATGAAAAAGAACTGTAAAAAACACAAACACATAGAGACTAAATGACACATTTATAAATAAAAAGCAGGTTATTGAGGAGGTAAAAAAGGAAATTAAAAAATTCCTGGAAACAAATGACAATGAAAACAGGAAAACTCAAAAGCTATGAGATGCAGCAGAAGCAGTTCTAAGAGGGAAGTTTATAGCAATAAAATCCTACATGAAGAAACAAGAAAAACACCAATTAGACAACCTAACTTTACACTTAAAACAACTGGAGAAAGAAGAAGAAGAACAACAACAACAACAACACACAAAAAAAAAGTTAGTAAAAGGAAAGAAATCATAAAGATCAGAGCACAAATAAAAGAAAAAGAAATGAAAGAAACAATAGCAATGATTAATAAAACTGAAAGCTGATTCTTTGAGAAGATAAACAAAATTGACAAACCTTTAACTAGACTCATAAAGAAAAAAAAGAGAGTAGAATCAAATCAACAAAATAAGAAATGAAAAAGAGGAGGTTACAACAGACAATGCATAAATACAAAGGAATATGAGACCATATGAGCAAATATAGGGCAAATAAAAAATAGACAGAAGAAATGGACAGATTCTTAGAAAAGTTCAATCTTCCAAGATTGAATCAGGAAAAAATAGAAACTATGAACAAGACAATTGCAAGCACTGAAATCAAAACTGTGATAAAAATGTTCAAAAAAACAAAAGCCCAGGGCCAGATGGCTTCATGTGTGAATTCAATCAAGCATTTAGAGAAGAGCTAATGCCTATACTTCTGAAACTCTTTCAAAAAATTGCAGAGGTAGGAACAATTCCAAACTCATTCTACAAGGCCAAATCACCCTGATTTGGCAAAAGGGACACACACACACACACAAAGAAAAAGTTGGTTGCACCAATTTACATTCCCCCCAATAGCCAGAGCAATTAAATTGAAATTGTAAGAGTTCCTGTCACCATAAGGCTCTATGTGCTTTTTAAACACATAGAATTATCCTTACTACACAGTTGATCAAAAAATAAATAAATTAAACAGCCTTGAGTGAAAGTCGTTCAGTCGTGTCCAACTCTTTGTGGCCCCCATGGACTGTATTGTCTATGGAATTCTCCAGGCCAGAATACTGGAGTGGGTAACTATTCCCTTCTCCAGAGGATTGCCCTAACCCAGGGATCAAACCCAACATTGCAGGCAGATTCTTTACCAGCTGAGCCACCAGGAAAGACCAAGAATCCTGGGGTGGGTAGCTTATCCCTTCTCCAGCAGATCTTCCCAGAAGAATCCACCTGCAATGCAGGAGACCACAGTTCAGTTCCTAAGTGGGGGAGGTCAGCTGGAGAAGGGAGGAGAAGGGCAGCAAAGGGAAGGGAAGGGAAGGGAAGGGAAGGCTGACAATACACAGTCTTGATGTACTCCTTTCCCAATTTTGGACGAGTTCATTGATACTGAAAAAATTTCCAAAAAAAAAAAAAAGGAAGGATAAGGGAAACCTCTTATTTATAGGAGAATCTCAACCAATAAATGTAGAAGAAATGACAGAAAGTCATTATATAACCACCACACTAAGAACTGATTCAGGTAAATATCATCAATGAGTGTTAAAACTATCAGATGAAACATGTTGAAGACTAGGATATTCACACCGTCTCAAAATATCACTTCACAGATTTCTTACTAATTACAAGGGGGGAAAGGAACCCTTACAATGTTAAAATCTGGGGGAAACCACTGGAACCAAGTGTAAAAATTGTACTGTGGTTATGTAGAAGAATGTATGTGTGCTCATTTGTGTCTGACCCTTTGCGACCCCATGGACCATAGCTCATCAGGCTCCTCTGTCCATGGGATGTGCCAGGCAAGAATAATGGAGTGGGTTGTCATTTCCTTCTCTAGGGGCTCTTCCTGGCCCAGGGATCGAACCCGCTCCTGCGTCTCTTGCAGTGGCAGGTGTATTCTTTACCACTGAGCCACCTGGAAAGCCCCTGTGTTTATGTGGGCATATGCTCTAATTAAAAAAAAAAAAAAAAGCATGTTATTTATGGGTAAAGTATGTCACATGTAGTCACAGCTACCAAATAGTACAGATAAATACATACCTACCTATCTACATGCATACAAACACAGATAGACATAGAGCTAGGTGAATATAGACATCCACACACAGATAAAGCAAATCTGGAAAACCATTAATAGTTGGTGAATCTAAGTGAAGTATGCATGGATTTTCATTATAATGTTCTTGCAACCTTTCTAAAAGTTTGAAATATTTTAAAATAAAAAGATGAAAAAAATAAAAAATACAAACAAAAACCCCACAAAATCTCAAATGATAAAATGAAAAATTAGCATGTACAGAAGTATAATAATAGATTTTGAATCAGAATATGTGATAAACCAATCGAAAACAGAAGAAACCAATTGAATAGAAAATAGGAAAACAATAGAACAAGCAAAGATATTGCTTTGGAAGTATCAACAAAATTGAAATTCCTTAGGACTTCCCTGCTGACGCAGTGGATAAGAATCTGTCTCCCAATGCAAGGGACATGGGTTTGATCCCTGTTCTGGGAAGTTTCCACATGCCACTGGGAATTGAACCAGGGTCTTCTGCATTGCAGCTGGTTTCTTTACCAGGTAAGCTACTTGGGAAGCCATAAAAAAGCTTAACTATTGTATAAAATTTGAAAAATAATTTAAATATACAAGAAATGTTTTGTAAATATGTCTTAGAGATGGATGTGGTGTTTCTCAGTTAGTTCATGCATTTGTGGATAAACATTATTTATTGCTAGAATGACAGAGTTCAGTGTTGATTTTATTTTGATTTGTTTTTAATTTTTAAAAATGTAAACACAAGAAACTTTGGTCACAGAAATAATAAGAAGAAAATGAATTTTTTTTTCCTCACAGTGTTGTCACACACTTCTTTGTATTTCATCTGAGTTGTGTACCTCAAATTCCATCATGATCTACCAACAAAAATTAACTGTATTGCTTTATTGACTAACAACTCCATTCTATCCTTCAGCAATTTGTTGAGAGCAAAGCATTAGAAATCCCCTGTGCTGCAAAATTTCTTGTTAAGCAGTAATTAGGCTCATTCATTTTCCCACACCAACACCCTTTTTTAGGTACTGGGAGGTCCTGACATCCAGATTAGTGGTGGAGGGGAGCATCCAGATTAGTGATGGAGGGGACCAGGGTGAAGAGGCTTGTTTTTCTTTTGTAAAATGAGAGAAGTGCTGTTGACAAAGAAGACAAAGGAAGAGAGAACCCATCTGCAGGAGATTTAGAGTTCTCCAGAGATTCATGTTAGGAGATTGAAAACCTAGAAATTTTTAGCATTTCAAAAATTTAAATTTAAAATTTAGAAAATCTAAAAATTTCTTTTCCTCCTTGCCTCCCCTTCCCTTCCCTTGTAAACAAATATTTATCTACTACACCAAAGGCAAAATTCATGAGAGAAATAATTGATCAACTGGACTTTATTAAAATTAAAGCCTTCTGCTTCATGAAAGACTATCAAGAGAATTAGAAGACGTACTTCAGACTGGGAGAGAATATTTGGAAAATACCTACCTGATAAAGAACTATTACCCAAAATGTACAAAGAAAATAGTTTGATCAAAAAATGTGTCACAGACCTTAACAGTCACCTCACCACAGAAGATATATGTATGGCGATTAAACATGTGAAAAGATGCTTCATATTATATATCCTCAAGGAAATACAAATTAGGACTATAAGATACCTCTACACACATATTAAAATTGCCAAAATACAGAACATCCATAATACCAAATATTAATGAGGATGTGGAGCAATAGAAACTCTCATTCTTTCCTGTTGGATATGCAAAATGGCACAACTTTGGAAGACAGTTTGTCAGTTTCTTACAAAGTTAAACTTTGTTACACTTATCCTATAATCCAGCAGTTGTGCTCCTTAGGACTTACCTAAAGGAGTTGAAATCTTACATCCACATCAAAACCCACACACAGATGTTTATAGTAGCTTTATTTATAATTCCCCAAACCTGAAACAACCAACATGGCATTTAGTAGGTGAATAAATAGACTGTGTTAACACAGACAATGAAAGATTATCCATTTTTTAAAAGAAATGACTTATCAAGTTGTGAAAAGAAATTAAGGGAACTTGAATTAGTATTGCCAAGTGAAAAAAGCCTATCTGAAAAGGCTACAGTGTATAATCCCAATACAGCAATATTCAATAAAGGAAAAACTAGGAAGACAATAAAATATCAGTGGTTGCCAAAGCTTAGGAGAGAAGTGAATAGGTGGGACACAGAAGATTCCAGGGCCAGAGAGATTACTCTATCTGATACTATAATGGTTGATGCAGGTCACTATATATTTGACCAAATGCATGTAGTGTACAGCAAATGAATCTTAATGCAAACAATGAACTTTGAATGATAATAATGAGTCAATATATTGTTCAGTTCAGTGGCTCAGTCGTGTCTGACTCTTTGTGACCCCATGAGCCGCAGCACGCCAGGCCTCCCTGTCCAACACCAACTCCCGGAGCCCACCCAAACCCATGTCCATTGAGTCGGTGGTGCCATCCAATCATCTTATCCTCTGTCGTCCCCTTCTCCTCCTGCCCCCAATCCCCGCCAGCATCAGTGTCTTTTCAAATGAGTCAGCTCTTCGAATCAGGTGGCGAAAGTAATGGAGTTTCAGCTTCAACATCAGACCTTCCAATGAACACCCAGGACTGATCTCCTTTAGGATGGACTGGTTGGATCTCCTTGCAGTCCAAGGGACTCTCAAGAGTCCTTTACAGCATCAGACCTTGCTTCTATCACCAGTCACATCCACAACTGGGTGTTGTTTTTGCTTTGGCTCTGTCTCTTCATTCTTTCTGGAGTTATTTCCCCACTTATCTCCATTAGCATATTGGGCACCTACCGACCTGGAGAGTTCATCTTTCAGTGTCCTATCTTGTTGCTTTTTCATACTGTTCATGGGGTTCTCAAGGCAAGAACACTGAAGTAGTTTGCCATTCCCTTTTCCAGTGGACTGCATTCTGTCAGACCTCTCCACCATGACCCGTCCTGATTATAAAAAGGTGTATCACTCTGATGTGGAATGTTAATAAGCCAGAAAGTTATGCATAAGTAGGGCAGGAAGGATATGTGAAATTTCTGTAACTTGCATTTAATTTTCTGTGAACCATAAATTACTCTAAAAATAAAGTCTATTTATTGTTATAAAACCTTAAAAAATATTGTGCTGTACATCAATACAGTTTTATCATTGCATTAAAGAAAAGTCTGTTCAAAAAAGAGAGAAAATTCACAAAGAGAATAATGAGAAGTGGTTATAATCACAAATGTGAGGGAGATCATGTAAATTATTAGGGAATTATGCATACTCTTTGCTACCCTATGGACTATAGACCTCCAGGCCCCTCTGCCCATAGGATTCTCCAGGCAAAATTACTGGAGTGGGTTGCCATACACTCTCCAGGGCTTCTTCCTAACCCAGGAATTGAATCTGTGTCTCTTAAGTCTCCTGTATTAGCAGCCAGGTTCTTTACCACTAGTGCCACCTGGGAAGCTCTATGCATACAGAATTATGCTAACAAAGTATATATTCTTGATGGAATATATAGGTTTACGGGAAATGCAAAATTGACCAAAGAAGTTTTAAAAATTAATAATAATTGTTGAAAAACTGAAAAATTCCAAAATGACTCCCCCTAAATTAATATCAGTTAGGGTGCAATGAGGCACATGTTCTCATATATTAATGGTATGCATCTAAATTGTTACAACATATAAATGTATGTAGTCATGTATGGATGTGAGAGTTGGACTATAAAGAAAGCTGAGCACCAAAAAATTGATGCTTTTGAATTGTGGTGTTGGAGAAGACTCTTGAGGGTCCTTTGGACTGCAAGGAAATCCAACCAGCCCATCCTAAAGGCAATAAATCCTGGGTGTTCATTGGAAGGACTGATGCTGAAGCTGAAACTCCAATACTTTGGCCACCTGATGCAAAGAGTTAACTCATTTGAAAAGACCCTGATGTTGGGAAGGATTGAGGGTGGGAGGAGAAGGGAATGACAGAGGATGAGATGGTTGGATGGCATCACTAACTCAACGGACATGAGTTTGGGTAAACCCCATGAGTTGGTGATGGACAGGGTGGCCTGGCAAGCTGCGGTTCACGGGGTCACAAAGAGTCGGACACAATTGAGTGACTGAACTGAACTGAATAAAAGTATGGGTAGGTTGTAAGAGCACTCTATAATTTGACCAGTTAACAATTATACAAACATTAATTTATCTAATTATTTTTTGTATAGGAAAGACAATTGAGCAACTTTTACAAAATTTTATAGAAAAGAAATCCTATCTTAAGTATTCTAGGATGAGACGGCTTCCCTGGTGGCTCAGTGTTAAAGAACCCACTTGCCAATGCAGTAAATGTGGGTTCAATTCCTGGGTCGAGAAGAACCCCTGGAGAAGGAAATGGCACCCTACTCCTGCAGAAAAGTAGGGAAATCCCATGAACAGAGGATATGAGACAAATGATGAGACAAATCACTATTTACATGCTAGGGTAAAAAAACTGTTTCAGAAAATACACATCTACAGTGATCAAGGAATTTAAATTCAAACCAAGTAAAATTAGAGTCAGAATAAAAACAAGTGACAAATGAAACCATAATTAATTTTATGTGGTTATTAATATAGTTGTAAAATGTCAGGGAATGTTTGACGGGAGGATTCCTACATGCTGTCTCTCATGAGTCCTTTGTCCCTCTTCAAGTGGAACAGCATGCTGCTCCCAGGGACTGAGGTCATTGTGTGAGGCAAGCATGAGTCTCTTTTAGTAAACATTCTCCTTAGGACAAAACAGCTTAGTCTCCTTCCCCTTTCTTGAGATATGGATTGTCTCCTGACCTTGTGACTAACATTACCCCTTGTTCCCTTGGTAACGGTTGCTGTACATTTGGTTTTCTGATCTCTATCATTCCCGAAAGAAGTTTCTTGTACTGCAGCCTATATATACTCATAGAAAAATCATTAAAGCACCTTTGCTCCATCAGAGCTTAGGTCCGTGGGTCTTTTTTGTCTCTCTCTCTCTCTCTCTTTCTCTCTTTCACTTTCTTATCGTCGACTCCGTAGCACAAGGTTCCGGTCCATTAAAGGACCCCAACAAATGGCGCCAAGGAACAAGGACACTGGTATACATGGCATATCGGGCGGAGTGACTCAGGGACCTATTGAGGTCGGTAAGTACTAAGGCATGGGTCAAACGGCTGGCCAGCCCCATTATTTTTCTACTTTATTTCACCATTTGTTTAAATTTCAGGGACTTCTGGCTTCACAGCAATGAATAGAGGCTTGCCTTCAAACAGTAGTTGAACATAATCCTTAGTTTCCTGATAAATGCAGTTTTGATATAGAAATTTGGCTCCAGGTCAAAGAAAATGTTAAATGAGCAGCCAAACAAGGAAAAAATATTCCAATTGATCTCTAGCCCCTATGGGCTCTTATTAAAGCTGTAATTCTGCCATTTCAAGGTACATTCTAGCCCTTCCAATATTCAGCAACAGACAGAACACTTACTACATAAACATAAATTAAATGATTAAACTTTACAAAAGCCCCAATTAAAACAATACAAAAAAATCTCAAAATTTTCTTACTAGCCCTGCCCTGGCTCCTCCAAATGCTTCTCCTCTGCCAACAGTCACAACTCCAAAAGTCTCTCATTTGTTGGAACCTAATGAAAAGTTATGCTAATTTTTAAACTAGATTAGAAGCTGCTATTTCCCGTACTGTAATCGGAGAAGAAACCAAAAAACAGCTAGAGAAATTACTTGCTTATGAGAATGCAAATCAGAAATGTCAAAGAGCTATAGCTGCAATTTGTGAGACTAAAATTATTATTGATTATTTAAAAGCTTATTGCAATCTAGGATCAGAAACTCAAAAGATGAAAATGCTGATTGAGGTAATGGCTACTACCTTTAAAAAGGAAAATGAAGGATGCTTTAATTGTGGAGATAAAAATCATTTAAAAAGGGACTGCCCTAAGAAGGCTAATAAAATACCAAAAAATTTGCCCTTGCTGCCATAGAAAAATGCACTGGGCCAAAAGTTGTAAATTTAAATTTGATCTTGATGGAAAACCTATTCCAGGAAACTCCAAACAGGAACAAATTCTATCTTTTCCCTCAAACCCTCAACATCCGGCAGTGCTGCCGTCGATATACCAGCCCTAAATCATTTTTTCCTTTACCCTCAAACAGTCCCTACTAGAGTGCCTACCGGACTTTTTGGACCCCTGCCCCCACAAACTTTTGGTCTTTTGCTTGGCCAATCTAGTCTGACTTCTAAAGGAATTACTGTTCACCCTGAAATAATTGATTCAGATTATAAAGGAGAGATTCAAATTCTGATGTCATCTCAGATTCTATGGCAATTCAAAAAGGGGGATAAAGTTGCTCAATTACTTCTTTTACCTTACATTTCTATTAATTCCTCTAATAATGTATGGACAGATGGGTTTGACAGTACAGATCAAAAACAATCTTTGTGGACATCATTAGTATCTGAGTATGCCCGACCAAATATAAATATCAAAATTAATGGTAGAAGATTTTCTGGTCTCCTCGACACTGGATCTGTTATTACTATTATTTCCAAACATTTATGGCCCAAATCTTGGCCTGTGCAAAAGGTCTCTTGCCAAATTGCAAGAATTTCTCAAACTAAAGTACAAGAAGTTTATCAAAGTGTTCAAATATACTCACGTGAGGGACCAGAAGGCCAACCTGCAACATTAAAACCTTATGTGATAAATGTACCCTTTAATCTAATAGGAAGGGACTTACTTATACAATGGCAAACTCAGATATACATTCCACATTTTTCCTAGGGGCCACTGCTCATTTAACAAACAAAACAATTATTAAAATAACTAAGAAAAATTATGAGCCTATTTGGATAAAACATGGCCCCTTATGAAAGAAAAATTACAAGCTACTAAAGAACTTATAAACACACAATTAAAATTGAAACATATTGAAGAATCTTGCTCTTTTTGGAACTCTATTTTTGTTATAAAAAAGAAACATAACAAATGGTGTCTCTTAACAGAGTTTAGAAATGTTAATTGTTTTATGAAACCTATGGGTACATTGCAAACAGAGATCCCATCACCTATTACTATTCCTCAAAATTGGCACATTATTATTACTGATTCACAAGGTTGCTTTTTAAATATACCTTTACACCCTTTAGACCAGGAGAGATTCACTTTCTCTCTCTCTTATCCTAATTATATCGGGCCTCATAAAAGATTTCAGTAGACTATGTTACCTCAAGGTATGCTTAAAAGTCCTGCTACTGCTGCTGCTAAGTCACTTCGGTCATGTCCTACTCCATGCGACCCCATGGATGTCAGCCCGCCAAGCTCCCCCGTCCCTAGGATTCTCCAGACAAGAGTACTGAAATAGGATGCCATTGCCGTCTCCATAACAGTCCTAGTATTTGTCAAAATTTTGTAGCCAAGGCTTTACTTCCTATGTGACAGCAATTCCCTCATGCATATATCATTAATAATATACTATAGCTACAAAAAGGAAAAATTATATTTTTGACACTGAATGGCTATGATATTCTTTAGACTCTGGAGAAAACTGATGAAAATAAAATCTTTTTTGAAATTGCAAAACCGGTTCTTCTTGCACGTGCAGTTAGGAAAAGGTTAACTTGTTAAAAAAATTTTTTTTGAGCTCCAGTTCTGCCTGGGAAACAAAAATAGGCCTAAGAAAAAACCTTAAGTTAACTCTTATCATGTCCTTGGGATACACAGCCCACTCTCTCTAGGACTCCAGCCATTAACAAATTGGTGGAGCTCAAAATAAATAAAACAAAAGGATATTTTAAATTTCAAACAGAGAACTATGCCTATGTATCTAAAATTATCTATGTCTCAGTGTATGTCTTTGTTTTTGGATAGTGTGGAATTAATGAGCTCTATTTGGATTCAGCTTTACATGAACTGAAGGGTGTTCAATGTTGGGTATAATGTTTATTTAAATATGAATGTGATTTAAATATAATTATTTGTTAATCTAGTTGGGACATGTCTTGAGTCATCAACATTATATAATACTTTTATTATGCCTTGGTTTAAGGTAAACTAAGTTTGTCAACAAAAAGGTAACTCTTTATATATATATATATATATGTATATATATATATACACACAAATATATAGATGAGATAAAAACTTTTAGATAAGCTCTTAGAAATAATTGTATTTTTGATAGAATGATCTATTATCTATAATCTGGAGCCGTCTCTTGGGATTGGAGTGACTTAGGTTTCTAGAGTTGTGCTGAACTAAGTAGTAGAAGATTGTTGAATGGCTGAGTCATTTCCAAATGAAGTAGGATTTTGAAGCGTTAATTGCTGAACATTGGCTTACTCTTAAAAGGGGTTTTTCTTGCAGAAGAGCTGAAGAGATTTTGAGCTGTTAATGAATATAAATATATATTTATATATGAATGGATATATATATAATATGATTTGAGAAATATGTTCAATGGTCTATAAAATGCTAACATACAAGACATTTCATGGTTGCTATAGAAAAGTAAAATATATGCTTTTAATAGAAAGATATAAGAAATGGCAAATAAAATGATGAATACAAAAATATTTTTTTTAATTGTTGAAACATTATAAACATTATAAAATAAAGTGGTATTTACATAAGCTTTACTAGACTAGTTTTTCATTGTTGTTCTAGCTACAGCAAATGTTCTTTTTCCAAATTAAACCAAATTAAAAACAAGAGAAAAATTCTGAGAAAACAATATTTAACAAAATTAACTTTGGTCAACAGATACATTCAGACTACAAATATATTAAAAAATACAGCTGAAATGCTTGGGTGGATCACAATGAAAACCACAAAGTATGGTATGTTTATTTGAAATAAACATTACATTTGTTTGTTATGTTATCATACTTTGTTTTGGCCTTTTAACTTTTAAAGATATTTAGTGCTGGAATTTTAAAAAGGCTTATAACAAATGAAGAAAAATTTTATGGCAAATTGATGTAACTCATTGTCCTGAACTTTCTTCCTCTTCCTTCTTACATGTCTCGATCAATACAAATTCTTCTTTTCTAGGGGCAACACCTCTCTAAGGTAAGACTACACAACATGTTATAACCTACCTATCAACTTACTTCACGATAATGAGAACACCTAATTCTATAAAAACAGACAATGACTCTGCCTATATTTCTAAGCAGTTCAAACAGTTTTTACATTCATTCTCTATTAAACAGATTGCAGACATTCCTTATAGTCCACAAACACAAGACATGATTGGACAAACACATTACACACTGTAGCTGCAAATAAAAAATTAAATAAGAGAAAATACACAGAAACACTTTCGTCTTCCTTGTCCAGAGCAAACTTTACTAGATTCTGGTGTAGTGTAGTCTTTAAGCCTATAACTATTGTTGGTGTGACTTTATTTCTGTTCCCAATCTGTAAGATTCTTAAAGCAGGGCAAAAACGGCATTAAAAAAAAAAAAAAAACACCATTTCCCAAATGGATTATTTGTTCCTAAGAATATCAGAAATGTGGAATGTTTGCCTTCTTTTCAGGTCTGTCTTGGAAGTGTAATCATCCTCTTTAACACACTAAACAGTGAGATTCAACATTTGCTAAGCTGCATTTCTTTTTCAAGGACAAGGTCAAATATATTTGGATGTGAGCAACATTTCATTTGTCAAGCTGTTCTGCATCACCTTTTCAATAATTTCACTTAGGAAAAAATATTTGAATGGTTACTCCTAATCCTTTGCCCCAAATAACACAAACCACAGCCAAATACCAGTCCCAAACAGATTTCTGAATGATTTTTTTTTCTCTTTTAGACTGAAATATTTCCTAAGAATGTTTTCATCATTATCGCTTTCCTCTCTTTTTATAACTATTGTTAATATAGCCTTATTTGTTTTAAAGTTTTTAAACTTACCAAAAAGAGATGTTTTGACAAAAGCAAAAAACAAACAAACAAAAAAAGAAGTTTTTAAACATTATAGGACACCTCCTTTCCTTTGCCCATTTGATATCAAGACAGGTTAACTAATCAATAGAAATCTAAGAAACTAATCTTACAGGGAAAGGATATGCTTCTATTTCTCCAGATGGATCCAACGAGCTCACATGACTTCCTCTTCAGAAGATTCAACCTAAGGGGGCCCCCAGCATTCAGACTAGAGATGAAACAGCAAAAAACCCAGGAAGAAAGAATACCAATGTAAGCCATGGCGACATTAAAAATTTCCAAAAAATGCCGCACTCGACGTCATCGACCTTATGATCTCCCTACTTGGGGACAGATAAAAACCCTTACTAACTAAACTAAAAACCTGATTTCTCAACAGGGAATGCCTCAGAATCCTAAAAATATTTTTCTTCGCTATGCTTGCTTTGCTTGCTTTTGCTTCCCCCGCTCAGGCTGACCTGATTGATCACACTTACTGGGCTTATATACCTAACCCCCCTTTTTTATTGTAGGTTGTAAAATGGACAGATATAGAACCAATCACATCCACTAATGAGTCAACACATATGCCCCCTCCTTGGAACTGGAGGGGCCCTCTCATCCTGAAGAAAAAGAAAAACTAATTAATATCGTTCTAGGTTATGAAGTCCTTCCTTTAGGTATGGGCCCCAGAATTATGTATAAACGTTAGTCGACAAACTTGGGCTTTCGTCCTGCCTCCAGAAAAGGATTTTCGGACACTACTTGGATTATTTACTGCCCTTTCTTTGTCAGTAAACCATGTTTATACTACTGAAACTTTAGGGAAAGAATTAGGGAAAGAAGAAAGAACAGCATGCCAAGGGTTTACTAATAAGAACTTTAAATATATTCCTGATCATTGGGACAAATGTCAGGCCAAACCAGGAAAATTAATGCTTATAGCTAATCATACAATTGTCAATTGGGGACCCCATAGTATGTGGTTATTGAACTGCTCAGATGATATTAACAATACTATGTATGATTATATTACTCAAGTAACATGGAAGGTTACTAATACTACAATGGAACATTACCATGACAGAGGACTTCTTGGCTAGCTTGATGATGGAATGGCCCCCACCTCGTCCTCAAATCATCTTTGATAAACAGATTGGGCCTAAACAATGGGACATCTGGAAATTTGCTGCAAACACCGAAGAACTTAGGACTTGGACCAGACATTCCACAGGGACCAATCATAGCTATAACAATTATTTCTTTTGCTATAATCAATCATATTTTATACAAGCCTGTGTTCCATTTCCTTTTGTTACAGCTATAGGAAACTTACAATTCAATAAGACTATACGTTCTGTAACTTGTATAAATTGCAGATTATGTACTTGTCTTACCTCCTCTATTTCCTTAAGATATGATTCTCTTTTAATTCTTCGATCTCGACGTAGTCTATGGTTACTAATAAATCTCCAACGGCCCTGGGAAGAAGGTCCCATGGCTGGACTTGCTTCCTGGTTGCTTACTAAATTGCTCTAGCGATGTAAACGATTCATTGGATGGCTGATTTTTGGCATTAAGAGATTAATAACTATTTGCACCATTGCTGTCATGACTAGCGTTACTTTACAAACCTCAATTCAAACACATAATTTTATTCAAAATTGGACTAAAGATGTCCATACTATATGGCCCACTCAGACTCAGATAGATGAAGAAATTCAAGAAGAAATACAGGAACTGAAAACAGCCATCGAATGGGTTGGAGATCAATTAACAGATGTACAAAAACAGGTGATGCTAAAATGTGACTAGAATTCTACTCAATTTTGTGTTACTCCTGTTCATTTTAATAATAGTGCCTACAACTGGGAACAAATCAAATATCATTTACAAAACATACATGATAATGCCTCTCTGAATGTACAGTTATTACAAAAAGAAATATTTGAAACATTTTCTAATAATCTGCCCTCTTCCATTGATATGGAAACTTTAGCTAAACAATTAGCTGATCAATTATCTGGGCTAGACCCACGTGGATGGTTTCAAAGTCTTACTCATGGCATTGGATCTGGAACCATAATTTTGGTGATTGTCTTAACAATTATATTTGTTGTCTACTGTTGCCTTCATGCAAAGATTGTCAAAACTAAACAAACTCTGATGGTCAAAACTCTTCTTACAAATATTATAAATAAATAAGGGGGAATTGTCAGGGAATGTTTGACGGGAGGATTCCTACATGCTATCTCTCATGAGTCCTTTGTCCCTCTTCAAGCGGAACAGCACGCTGCTCCCAGGGACTGAGGTCATTATGTGAGGCAAGCATGAGTCTCCTTTAGTAAACATTCTCCTTAGGACAAAACAGCTTAATCTCCTTCCCCTTTCTTGAGATATGGATTGTCTCCTGACCTTGTGGTAACAGTTGCTGTACATTTGGTTTTCTGATCTCTATCATTCCCGAAAGAAGTTTCTTGTACTGCAGCCTATATATACTCATAGAAAAATCATTAAAGCACCTTTGCTCCATCAGAGCTTAGGTCCCCTGGTCTTTTTGTCTCTCTCTCTCTCTCTTTCTCTCTCTCTCTTTCTCTCTTTCACTTTCTTATCGTCGACTCCGCACCACAAGGTTCTGGTCCATTAAAGGACCCCAACAACAGCCCACTCTATCTAGGACTCCAGCCATTAACAAATTGGTGGAGCTCAAAATAAATAAATAAAACAAAAGGATATTTTAAGTTTCAAATGGAGAACTATGCCTATGTATCTAAAATTATCTATGTCTCAATGTATGTCTTTGTTTTTGGATAGTGTGGAGTTAATGAGCTCTATTTGGATTCAGCTTTACATGAACTAAAGGGTGTTCAATGTTGGGTATAATGTTTATTTAAATGTGAATGTGATTTAGATATAATTATTTGTTAATCTAATTAAGACATGTCTTAAGTCATCAACATTACATAATACTTTTATTATGCCTTGGTTTAAGGTAAACTAAGTTTGTCAACAAAAAGGTAACTATATATATATATATATATATATATATATATATATATATACACACAAATATATAGATGAGATGAAAACTTTTAGATAAGCTCTATTAGAAATAATTGTATTTTTGATAGAATGATCTATTATCTGTAATCTGGAGCCGTCTCTTGGGATTGGAGTGACTTAGGTTTCTGGAGTTGTGCTGAACTAAGTAGTAGAAGTTTGTTGAATGGCTGGGTCATTTCCAAATGAAGTAGGATTTTGAAGCATTAATTGCTGAACATTGGCTTACTCTTAAAAGGGGCTTTTCTTGCAGAAGAGCTGAAGAGATTTTGAGCTGTTAATGAATATAAATATATATTTATACAGGAATGGATATATATATATAATATAATATGATTTGAGAAATATGTTCAATGGTCTATAAAATGCTAACATACAAGACATTTCATGGTTGCTATAGAAAAGTAAAATATATGCTTTTAATAGAAAGATATAAGAAATGGCAAATAAAATGATGAATACAAAAATATTTTTTTTGTTGAAACATTTATTATAGAATAAAGTGGTATTTACATAAGCTTTACTAGACTAGTTTTTCATTGTCGTTCTAGCTACAGCAAATGTTCTTTCTCCAAATTAAACCAAATTAGAAACAAGAGAAAAATTCTGGGAAAACAATATTTAACAGAATTAACTTTGGTCAGCAGATACATTCAGACTGCAACTATATTAGAAAATGCAGTTGAAATGCTTGGGTGGATCACAATGAAAACCACAAAGTATGGTATGTTTATTTGAAATAAACATTGCATTTGTTTATTATGCTATCATACTTTGTTTTGGCCTTTTAACTTTTAAAGATATTTAGTGCTGGAATTTTAAAAAGGCTTATGACAAATGAAGGAAAATTTTATGGCAAATTGATGTAACTCATTGTCCTGAACTCTCTTCCTCTTCCTTCTTACATGTCTCGATCAATACAAATTCTTCTTTTCTAGGGGCAACACCTCTCTAAGGTAAGACTACACAACATGTTATAACCCACCTATCAACTTACTTCACGATAATGAGAACACCTAATTCTATAAAAACAGACAATGACTCTGCCTATATTTCTAAGCAGTTCAAACAATTTTTACATTCATTCTCTATTAAACAGATTGCAGACATTCCTTATAGTTCACAAACACAAGACATGATTGGACAAACACATTACACACTGTAACTGCAAATAAAAAATTAAATAAGAGAAAATACACAGGAACACTTTTGTCTTCCTTGTCCAGAGCAAACTTTGCTAGATTCTGGTGTAGTGTAGCCTTTAAGCCTATAACTATTGCTGGTGTGACTATTTCTGTTCCCAATGTGTAGGATTCTTAAAGCAGGGTGAAAACGGCATTAAAAAAAAAAAAAAAAAGACACCATTTCCCGAATGGATTATTTGTTCCTAAGAATATCAGAAATGTGAAATGTTTGCCTTCTTTTCAGGTCTGTCTTGGAAGTGTAGTCATCCTCTTTAACACACTGAACAGTGAGATTCAACAGTTGCTAAGCTGCATTTCTTTTTCAAGGACAAGGTCAAATATATTTGGATGTGAGCAACATTTCATTTGTCAAGCTGTTCTGCATCACCTTTTCAATAATTTCACTTAAGAAAAAATATTTGAATGGCTACTCCTAATCCTTTGCCCCAGATAACACAAACCACAGCCAAATACCAGTCCCAAACAGATTTCCAAATGATTTTTTTTCTTTTGGACTGAAATATTTCCTAAGAATGTTTTCATCATTATCGCTTTCCTCTCTTTTTATAACTGTTGTTAATATAGCCTTGTTTTAATTTTTTTTAATTTACCACAAAGAGATGTTTTGACAAAAGCAAAAAACAAAAAAAAACAAACAAACAAACAAAAAAAGAAGTTTTGAAACATTATAGGACACCTCCTTTCCTTTGCCCATTTGATATCAAGACAGGTTAGCTAATCAATAGAAATCTAAGAAACTAATCTTACAGGGAAAGGATATGCTTCTATTTCTCCAGATGGATCCAACGAGCTCACATGACTTCCTCTTCAGAAGATTCAACCTAAGGGGGCCCCCAGCATTCAGACTAGAGATGAAACAGCAAAAAACCCAGGAAGAAAGAATTCCAATATAAGCCATGGCGACATTAAAAATTTCCAAAAAACGCCGCACTCGACGTCATCGACCTTATGATCTCCCTACTTGGGGACAGATAAAAACCCTTACTAACTAAACTGAAAACCTGATTTCTCAACAGGGAATGCCTCAGAATCCTAAAAATATTTTTCTTCGCTATGCTTGCTTTGCTTGCTTTTGCTTCCCCCGCTCAGGCTGACCTATTGACCACACTTACTGGGCTTATATACCTAACCCCCCTTTTTTTATTGTAGGTTGTAAAATGGACAGATATAAGACCAATCATATCCACTAATGAGTCAACACATATGCCTCCTCCTTAGAACTTGGAGGGGCCCTCTCATCCTGAAGAAAAAGAAAAACTAATTAATATCGTTCTAGGTTATGAAGTCCTTCCTTTATGTATGGGCCCAGCAGAATTATGTATAAACGTTAGTCGACAAACTTGGGCTTTCGTCCTGCCTCCAGAAAAGGATTTTCGGACACTACTCGGATTATTTACTGCCCTTTCTTTGTCAGTGAACCATGTTTATACTACTGAAACTTTAGGGAAAGAATTAGAGAAAGAACAAAGAACAACATGCCAAGGGTTTACTAATAAGAACTTTAAATATATTCCTGTTCACTGGGACAAATGTCAGGCCAAACCAGGAAAATTAATGTTTATAGCTAATCATACAATTGTCAATTGGGGAACCCATAGTATGTGGTTATTGAACTGCTCAGATGATATTAACAATATTATGTATGATTATATTACTCAAGTAACATGGAAGGTTACTAATACTACAATGGAACATTACCATGACAGAGGACTTCTTGGCTAGCTTGATGATGGAATGGCCCCCACCTCGTCCTCGAATCATCTTTGATAAACAGATTGGGCCTAAACAATGGGACATCTGAAAACTTGCTGCAAACACCGAAGAACTTGGGATTTGGACCAGACATTCCACGGGGACCAATCATAGCTATAGCAATTATTTATTTCACTATAATCAATCATATTTTATACAAGCCTATGTTCCACTTCCTTTTGTTGTAGCTATAGGAAATTTACAATTCAATAAGACTTTACGTTCTGTAACTTGCATAAATTGTAAATTATATACTTGTCTTAACTCCTCTATTTCCTTAAAAAATGACTCCCTTTTGATTCTTCGATCTCGACATAATCTATGGTTACCAATAAATCTCCAATAGCCCTGGGAAGAAGGTCCCATGGCTGGACTTGCTTCCCGGTTGCTTACTAAATTGCTCCGGTGATCTAAACTATTCATTGGATGGCTGATTTTTAGTATTTTGAGATTAATAGCCATTTGCACCACTGCTGCTGTCACTGGTGTTGCTTTACAAACCTCTATTCAGACACATAATTTTATTCAAAATTGGACTAAAGATGCCCATACTATATGGGCCACTCAGACTGAGATAGATGAGGAAATTCAAGAAGAAATACAGGAACTGAAAACAGCCATTGAATGGGTTGGAGATCAATTAACAGATGTACAAAAACAGGTGATGCTAAAATGTGACTAGAATTCTACTCAATTTTGTGTTACTCCTGTTCATTTTAATAATAGTGCCTACAACTG
>NC_057419.1:33927801-33931439 GCF_019320065.1 Cervus canadensis
AAAAAAAAAAAAAAAAAAGACAAACCTCTGCATGGGCTCACCAAGAAGAAAAGAGAGAAAACACAAACAAAATGAGAACTGAAAGAGCAAAATTACAACTGATATTGCAGAAATACAAGTAAGTAAATAAGAGAATACAATGAACAATTACATGCCAATAAAATAGACAACCTAGAAGACATGGACAAATATTTAGAAACATACAGTTCATCAAAACTGAATCTAGAAAAAAATAGACAATTTGAATAGATCAATCATTAGAAGTGAAATAGAGTCTTTAATTTAAAAAAAACAATCACTGCTAGCAAAAGTCCAGGACCAGAAGTCTTCACTGGGGAATTCTATGAAAGATACAAAGAAGAAATGATACTAGTTCTTCTCAAACTCTTCCAAAAGATTGAAGAGAAAGGGGCACTCCCAAAGTCATTCTATGAAGCCAGCATTACCCTGATATAAAAACCAGACAAATACAATATCAAAAAAATTACAGGTCAATATCTCTGATGAATATAGATGTAAACATTCTCAATAAAATATTAGAAAATGATATCACACACATATAAAAAAGATCATACAACATGACAAAGTTGGATTCATCCCAAAGTCATAAAGGTGATTCAACATATGCATATCAATCAATGTGATACACCACATCAAGAAATGTGTCTCCCGCATTGTAGGCAGGTGCTTTACCACCTGAGCCACCAGGGGAGTCCCACATCAAGAAAAGAAAGTGTAAAAACCACATGATCATCTCAGAAGATACAGAAAAAATATCTGAGAAAGTTCAACATGCATTTGTGATAAAATATTCTTATGAAAGTGGGTATAGAAGAAACATGTATCAACATAATAAAAGCTATTTATGACAAATTCACAGTCATCATAACAGTGAAAAGCTGAAAATCTTCCTACTGAAACCTGAAACAAGACAAAGATGTCCCCCTCTTACCACTTCTATTAAACATAGTACTGGAAGTCCTAGCCACAACAGTCAGAAAATAAAATAAAATAAAAGCATCTGAAATTGAAGATAAGAAGTGAAATTGTCATCATATGTAGACTGTGTTGTGCTGTGCTTAGTTGCTCAGTCTTGTCTGACTCTTTGTTATCCCATGGGCTGTAGCCTGCCAGGCCCCTCTGTCCATGGGAATTCTCCAGGCAGGAACACTGGAGTGGATTGCTATGCCCTCCTCCAGGGGACTTTCCCAAACCAGGAATCAAACCCAGGTCTTCTGCATTGCAGGAGGATTCTTTACCATGTGAACCACCAGCAAAGCCCATATGCAGATTACATGATACTATATATGGCAAACCCTTAAGAATCCACACAAAAACTATTGGAACTGATAAATCGGGCAAAGTAACATGATTCAAGACTAACATACAAAGATCAGTTGCATTTCTGCACACTAAAAATGAAATATAAGGAAAAGTTAAAAAAAAATAAAATAAAAATCAAACCCCTGTTAAAAATCACGTCAAAACAAGCAAACAAAAAAACCAAAAAATCATACTTAGGACTAAACCTAACCAAGGAGATGATGAAATTCCAGGTGAGCCATTTAAATTCCTAAAAGATGATTCTGTTAAATTGCTGTACTCATATGTCAGCAAATATGGAAAACTCATCAGTGACCACAGGACTGGAAAAGGTCAATTTTCATTGCAATCTCAAAGAAATACAATGCTAAATAATGTCCAAACTACTGTACAGTTGCACTCATTTCATATGTTAGCAAGGTAATACTAAAAACTGGTCAAGCTAGGCTTCATCAGTATGTGAACTGAGAACTTTCAGATATAAAGCTGGATTTTTAAAAGGCCGAGGAACCAGTAATCAAATTGCCAACATCCTTTGTGTTATAGAAAAAGCAAGAGAATTCCAGATAAACATCTGCTTCCACTTCATTGACTATGCTAAAGCCTTTGACTGTGTGGATGACAACAAACTGTGAAAAATTCTTAAAGAGATGGGAATATTAGACCACCTTACCTGTCTCCTGAGAAACTTGTATGCTGGTCAAGATGCAACAGTTAGAATCAGACATGGAAACAATGAACTGGTACAAAAGTGGGAACAGAGTACATCAAAGCTGTATGCTGTCAGCCTGCAGGTGAAAGAAGAGAGTGAAAAATCTGGCTTAAAACTCAATATTCAAAAAACTAAGATCATGGCATCTGGTTCCATCACTTCATGGCAAATAGAAGGGGAAAAAGTGGAAGCAATGATAGATTTCTTTTCTTGAGCTCCAAAATCACTGCAGACAGTGAGAGCCCTCTTGAAATGAAGATACTTTCTCCTTGAAAGCAAAGCTATGATGAACCTAGACAGTGTATTAAAATGCAGAGCCATCTCTTTGCCAACAAAAGTCCATATAGTCAAAGCTATGGTTTTTCCAACAGTCATGTATGGTTGTGAGAGTTGGATCATACAGAAGGCTGAAGAATTGATGCTTTTGAACTGTGATCCAGAAGACTCATGAGAGTCCCTAGACAGCAGGGAGATCCAACTAGTCAGTCCTAAAGGAAATTAACTGAATATTCATTGGGAGGACTGATGTTTAAGCTGAGGCTGCAACACTTTGGACACTTGATAAAAGAGCTGACTCACTGAAGAGGATGAGATGGTTGGATGGCATCGCTGACTCAATGGACATGAATTTAAGCAAATTCCAGGAGATACTAAAGGACAGGGGAGCCTGGCATGCTGCAGTCCATGGGGTCACAGTCAGACATGACTTAGCAACTGAAAAGCAAAAACAAGGAGATGAAAGACATGCTAAGAACTATAAAACATTTATAAACTTGAAACTGATTTAAAAACTAAAACAAAATCCCATCCTGTTTTATTAGAAGAATTAATATTTTTTAAATGTTTTAAATATTTTTTAAATGACCATACTTCTCAAATCAATCTACAGATTTAATGTAATCCATAACAAATTATCAGGGGCTTCTCAGGTGGCGTTAGAGGTAAAGAACATGCCTGCCAATGCAGGAGATGGAAGAGACATGGGTTTGATCCCTGGGTAGGAAGTTCCCCTGGAGGAGGGCATGGCAACTCACTCCAGTATTCTTGCCTGGAAAATCCCATGGACTGAGGAGTCTGACAGGCTATAGTCCATAGGTTTGCACAGAGTAGGACGCTACTGAAGCACCTTCTCATGCACACATCAAATCATCCATGACATTTCTAACAGAACTAGAAAAAATAATCCTAAAATGTATATGGAGCCATAAAAAAACCAAATTGACCAAAGTAACCTTGGGAAACAAAAAGCAGACTTTAGACAATACTAAAAGCTCAGGTTTTTCCAGTGGTCATGTATGGATGTGAGAGTTGGACTGTGAAGAAAGCTGAGCGCCAAAGAATTGATGCTTTTGAATTGTGGTGTTGGAGAAGACTCTTGAGAGTCCCTTGGACTGCAAGGAGGTCCAACCAGTTCATCCTAAAGGAGATCAGTCCTAGGTGTTCATTGGAAGGACTGATGCTGAAGCTGAAACTCCAATACTTTGGCCACCTCATGCGAAGAGTTAACTCATTGGAAAAGACCCTGATGCTGGGACGGATTAGGGGCAGGAGGAGAAGGGGATGACAGAGGATGAGATGGCTGGATGGCATCACCGACTTGATG
>NC_057419.1:33931449-33988480 GCF_019320065.1 Cervus canadensis
AAAGGATCTTTGGTTTTTTATGTAAGTTGTCTCTAGTAGCCCTTAGTTGTCTTTAACTTCGTTCAGAGCAGTTTTGTTAGATTGTATTGTGACCGCTGTCATATCAGTATGCAAAACATCAAAACTGGTGAGTTTTTGTGTAGTCATTTTAGTACTGAAGCTGGAAGAAAAAAAGTAACATTTCAAGCATATTATACTTTATTATTTCAAGAAAGGTAAAAATGAAACTGAAATGAAAACAAGAAAATTTGTGCTGTTTATGGATAAGGTGCTGAGACCGATGGAACCGCTTCAAAAGTCGTTTATGAAGTTTTGTTTTTGCCAGATGCTGCTTCATGGTCTGGTAGCCTGTTGAAGTTGATATTGATCAAATCAAGACATTAATTGAGAACAGTCAATGTTATATCATGTGGGAGATAGCTGATATACTCAAAATATCCAAGTCAGGTGTTGAAAATCAATCATTTGCACCAGCTTGGTTATGCTAATGATTTTGATGTTTGGGTTCCTCATAATTTAAGCGAAAAAACTTTCTTGACCATATTTCCACATGCGATTCTCTACTGAAACTTAAATGAAAACATTTAATTTGTAAAAATTAAATTAATTAATTAATTAAAAAAATTAAATTAAACAATAAATTTTGACAAGTGGTGAAAAGTGGATACTGTAATATAATGTGGAACAGAAGAGATCGTGGAGCAAGTGAAATGAACCACCACCAACCACACCAAAGGCCAGTCTTCATCCAAAGAAGGTGATATTGTTTATATGGTGGGGTTGGGAGGGAGTCCTCTATTATGAGCTCCTTCTGGAAAGCCAAACGATTAATTCCAACTATTACTGTTCCCAATTAGACCAACTGAAAGCAGCACTCAATGAAAAGTGTCCAGAATTAGTCAACAGAAGATGCATAATCTTCATCGGGATAACAAAAGACCATATGTTTCTCTGATGACCAGGCAAAAACTGTTACAGCTTGTCTAGGAAGTTCTGATTCATCTGCTGTGTTTACAAGATATTGTACCTTCAGATTTCCATTTATTTCTGTCTTTACAAAATTCTCTTAGTAGAAAAAAATTTCCATTCTTGGAAGATTGCAAAAAGGGCACTGAACTTGCTCTTTGCTCAAAAAAAAAAAAAAAAAAAAAAAAAAAAAAAAAGGAGGATGGAATTTTGAAGTTGGCTGAAAAAAGGCAGAAAGTAGTGGAACATAATGGTAGATACACTATTCAATAAGTTGTTGGCAAAGATGAAAGCTGTTCCTTTTATTTTTACTTAAAAACCTAAAGAACCTTTGGGCAACACAATAGTTGATAGGTTAGGGTTTTGTTTTTTGTTTTTTTTTTAATAACTTGAGATGTTTCTGGTTTTTGGAAGAGGCTTGTATTATTTTAACTTTCCTCTAACAACTACTTTTATTGCGTCCCATAGATTTTGTATGCTTGTGTTTTCATTGTCATCTCAAAATTGTTTTTTTTTTAATTTCCTCTTTTATCATCGATCCATTTATTTTAGTACTATGTTGTTTAGTACCAATGTAATCTTTTTTCTTTTTCTCATATATTTTTCTATGGATTTCTAGTTTCATGTCATTGTGGTCAAAAAAGAAGCTTGAAGTAGTTTCTAGTCTTTTAAATCTTTTGAGACTTCTTCTGTGCTCTAATATGTGATCAATTCTAGAGAATGCTCAATGTACATTTGAAAGAAGCTACAGTAAACACAGCATGGTATTGACACAAAAACAGACATATGACTCAATGTAACAAAACAGAAGGCCCAGAAATAAACCTGCATTCCTACAGTCAAGTAATCTTAGACACAGGAGGCAATAATATATAATGGGAAAATTATAGTATCTTCATCAAGTTGTGCTGGGGAATTTGGATGAAAAGTGAAAGTGAATTCGCTCAGTCACCAGGGAAGCCCTGGGGAAATTGGATAGCAACTTGTAAATCCATGTTTACACCAGCCACAACATACACAAAATAAGCTGAAAATTGGTTAAAATTTAAATATAAGACATCACACCATAAAACTCCTAGAACAGAATATAGGGAATACAGTCTCTGACATAAATCATACCAGTGTTTTCTTAGGCCAGTCTCACAAGGTAATAAAAATTAAAAAATAAATAAATAAATGGGGCCTAATCAGACTTATAACCTTTGTATAGCAAAGGAAAGCATAAACAAAATGAAAAGTCAGCATACAGACTTGGTGAAAATATTTGCAAGCAATTCAGTTGACAAATGCCTAAATTCCAAAATATACAAACAACACAGATAACTCAATAACAACAACAAAACTAAACAACTCAGTCCAGAAATGGGCAGAAGACAGATAGACATTTCTCTAAAGAATACATACAGATGGCCTATCAGCACATGAAAAGAAGCTCATGATAGCTAATTATTAGAGAAATACAAATCAAAGCTTCAATGCAGTACTGCATCACAGTCATAGGAATAGCTATCATTAAAAACTCTGCCAATTAAAAAGGCTTGAGAAGGTGAGAGGGACACTGTTAGTGGGGATGTAGATTATTGCATCCACTATGGTAAACCGTATAGTGGTTTCTCAAAAACCTAAAAATAGAGTTACCATATTGTTCAACAATCCCATTCCTGGCCATATATTCAGAGAAAACTATAATTAAAAAAAAAATGCATTCACCTCTATGTTCATAGTGGCACTGTTTACAACAGACAAGACAGGGAAACATCCTAAATGTCCATGAACAGTTGAATAGGTAAAGAAAAAGTGGTATACAGAGTTCTGGTTCAAGATGGTACAGTGGAAGGATCAGCTCTGATCTCCCCCTGTGAGAGCACCAAAATCACAACTAGCTGTTGAGCAACCATTAAAAGGAGTGCTCTGGAATCCACCAAATAAAAAGGTATCCCACGTCCAAAGACAAAGAATAAGTGGCAGTGAGATTGTAGGAGGGAAATGATCATGATAAAATCAAATCCCATACCCACAGGGTAGGTGACCCACATACCGGAGAACAACAATAGAAAAGAAGTTCTCCCACTGTTGTGAAGATTCTGAACCCCATGTCAGGCTTTCCAGCCTGGGAATCTGACAAAGGGACTAGGAATCCTGGATTCCCAGGGAATCTGACCTTGAAGTCTAGTGGGATTTGATTACAGGACTTCCACAGGACTGGGGGAAACAGAAACTCCAGTCTTGGAGGGCACAAACAAAATTTTGTACTCACCAAGACTCAGAGAAAAGGAGCAGTGACCCCACAGAAGACTGAAGAAAAACTGTCTGCTAGTGTTGGAGAGTCTCCTGTGGAGGTGTGGGTTGGCAAATGCTCACCGTAGAGATGAGGGCACTGGCAGCAGCAGTCCTGGAAGGTCCCCTTTGGTGTAAGCCCTTATGGAGGTCACTATTAACCCTACCATAGAGCCCATAGACCCCAGAGCTGGGTCACCTCAGGCCTAACAACAGGGAGGGAGCACACCCTACCCATCAGCAGATAATGGGATTAAAGCTTTACTGAGCAAGGCCCTGCCCACCAGACCCAGTTTTTCCCAACACCAGTCCCTCCCATTAGAAAGTTTACACAAGCCTTTTAGCCTTCTCCATCATAGGCAGACTAAAGAAGCAAGAAGAAAAACAATTCCACATCAGCTAGAACAAAAACCACATTACAGAAAGTTAATAAGGATTAAAAAGCAGAAATTTGTATCCCAGATGAAGGGACAAGATAAAACCCAAGAGAAAATAGCTAAATGAAATGGAGATAGGCAACCTTCTGGAAAAAGAATTCAGAATAATGACAGAGAAGTTGATCCAGTATCTCAGGAAAACAATGGAGAAGATGCAAGAAATGCTTACCAAAACCTAGAAGAACTAGAGAACAAACAAACAGGGATGAAGAATACTTTAAGAGGAATAACTAGCAGAATAGCTGATGCAGAAGAATGGATAAATGACCTGGAGGACAAAATGGTGGAAATCACTAGTTCAAAACAGAATATAGGAAAAAGAATGAAAAAAATAAAATGAAAACATTCTGAGACACGTCTGGGACAACATTAAATACACCAACATTCACATTATAGGGGTCCCTGAAGGAGAAGAAAGAGAGAAAGGACCTGAGAAAATAGTTGAAGAGATAACAGTTGAAAACTTCCCTAACACGGGAAAGAAAATAGTCAACCAAATCTTGGAATTTTTTTGAAAAGTACAAATGCTTTTGCCTTGTAAAGCTCCAGATATTTTTCTAATGAGCAGCCATGTTTAAAACAACTATTCTTTTACTTTTATTGTAGTTTGTTCCACATTTTCTATTCCATAGCCTGTGCTCCAATTTCATTTAGTTTATGTTTTTCAATTTCTCCATTTCTTCTTTTCTTTTTCGTGTTCTTTCTGAAGCCTTTATCAAATGCAATAGAAAAGTTTTGTGTATATATATTTTTTCTAAAATATATATATTTAATATATATATGATATATGTGTATATATCATATATATGTATATATATATTTTCTAAAATACTTTGTGCATGTATATAAATATATATGTATAAAATATATATGTATTTTTTTTCTAAATATTTCTAACATTTTAGAAAATATATATATATATATATTTAGAAAACAGTTTTGCCTAACTAAAAAATTTATGACATTTTGATTCCACTTGTTTGACTTAGTATGAATAGAATGTTAGATTTCTAATTAAAAAAAAAATAGATATGCAGCAAGCAACAGAAGTTTGCTGTATAGCACAGGGAACTATAGTCAATATCTTCTAATAATCTATAATGGAAAATAATTTGAAAAATAATAAATGTGTATATTGATAACTGAATCACTTTGCTATGCACCTAAAATGTTGTAAGTCAACTATGCTTCAATAAAACATATATATATATATATGTTTATATATATATAAAGAAAAAATTGTCAGTCAAAGTGACAGACAAGGCCATAATAGGCTGTCAAAGAATTAGAAACTCAAATATAACAGCCTGGTGAAAATTTGGCTGATTTTGACAATTAGTTTTGACAAGTTTGAAAGATTCCTGTTTGGTGCTTGTCCAAGTGAATAATACTCATTGATGGCTCAAATGCTGAGGTCTGTATTTCTATCTCCATTTCTCTTCTTACCCACATCTCTTCTCTGTAGTCACTAGTTAAAATATTAGATTTCCAAATATGCTTAGCTTAGATTATGATTAGAGAAATATGCATTTAAATGGACAATGGAAGTTTTGTTTGTTTGCATTGTCTATCAGGTTGACAAAGATTTTGGAGAGTAGTTTGCAAAATCTATCAAAATTTATACTGCATTACTCAGAGACAGCATTTCTACTTTTAGGAGTTTACTCCTCTATTACTAATATACTTGCTCCAATTATAATTTTGAAAAGTTGGAAACAATCTAAATGTCCATCAATAGGGGATTATCAGTGGAATCCTATGTAGTGATTAAGAAGAACAAAAGACAGATACATGCATAGACATATATAGCTTCTCATGGTACATTGTTTACAGAATAAATCAAAGAACTGAATAATGATAGCTCTAGAATTTCATGTAGGAAATGTATCAGGGTGATAATTTTTCTGAAGTGAGGGCTATGAAATTTCAGGAAAGATTGTGTTTGAATAGAAAACACAGTTGTCACTTATTTACTTACATAGCAATTTCATGCCTTTATCTTAGACTGAATGCTTATCTGGGGTTGTTTAGGGAGATTGAGGAAATAAGAGGGCATTAAACATACCAAGCCACCACCTAACACTGATACTGAAAAACTTTATAAACTGCTTTTTTAAAATGCCTTCCCTTCATTAAGGAATAATTTGCATATAATTACATGTACATACCTTAGTGTTCAGATCAATGTGTGGTGGATTTTTTTTTTACTGTTTTAAGTTTCTATATCTTTTGCAACAGCATAAACAACCTATAGAAAGAAAATAGGAGTTGTAGGTGGAAAAATTCAAATTACAAAAGTATAATTAACATAAATACTCCATACATAATAAAAGTATAAATTTTAATTTATTTTTGGACTCATCATGTTGCCAAATTTACACATGGAATAAGGATTTGTGTGTGTGTGTATAATTGAAACAGTCATACAGTCATGTAAACAAGTTTAGAAAGACACAGAAATCCCAGTCACAAAAGGTTAATCAGAATTTTGATGTAGTAAAATGATTCAGTTCATTAATTTTGACAATATATATACACTCAGGAAATCATTGCTTAAAACAGGATAAAGGTATTTCCATTGCCTCTGTCCTTTACTCAATACCTACCTACAAACAAACACTTTCTGATTTCTATCATTTAGAGTAGTGGTGGGAAAGACTAGAGATCTCTTTAATAAAACTGGAAATATCAAAGGAATATTTCATTCAAAGATGAGCACAATAAAGGATGGAAACAGTAAATACATAATAGAAGCAGAAGAGATATAGAAGAGATGAAAAGAATACACAGAAGAACTGTACAAAAGAAGGTCTTCATGACCCATATAAGCATGATGGTGTCCTCACTCACCCAGAGCCAGACATTCTGGAGTGTGAAGTCAAGTGAGCCTTAGGAAATACTACTGTCAATAAAGCTAGTGGAGGCAATGGAATTCCAGCAGAACTATTTAAAACCCTGAAAGATGATGCTATCAAAGGGCTGCACTCAATATGTCAGCAAATTTGGAAAACCCAGCAGTGGTCACAGGACTGGAAAAGGCCAATCCTCATCCCAATTCCCAAGAAGGGCAGTATTAAAGAATGTTCAAACCACAGGACAATTGCACTCGTCTCCCATGCTAGTAATGTTATGTTCAAAATCCTCCATGCTAGGCTTCAGCATTACATGAACTGAGAAATTCCAGTTGTCCAAGCTCGGTTTAGAAAAAGGCAGAAGAACCAGAGATCAAATTGCCAACATGTACTGGATCATAGAGGAAACATAGGAATTCCAGAGAAACATCTACTTCTGCTTCATTGAGTACACTAAAACCTTTGACTGTATGTATCATAACCAACTCTTAAAGAGATGGGAATACAAGACCATCTTACCTATCTCCTGAGAAACCTGCATGCAGCTCAAGAAGCAACAGTTAGAGCCTTGTATGGAACAACTGACTGGTTCAGGACTGAGAAAGGAGTTCGATAAGGCTGTTTATTTTCATCCTGTTTATTTAACTTATATGCAGAGCACATCATGAGAAATGCCAGACTGGTTGAGTTACAAACTGAAATCGAGATTGATGGGAGAAATATCAACAACTTCAGGTAGATGATACCATTCTAATAGCAGAAAGTGAAGAGGAACTAAAGAATTGTATTACATTGTATGAATATACCAAATAAATGTTTGTCAACGAGTGAATGGACCAAATAAATTTGGGTAGTGAAGATCTTTTTTGTACAGTTCTTCTGGGTATTCTTGCCACCTCTTCTTAATATCTTAATATTAAGATATTCTTAATATCTTCTGCTTCTGTTAGATCCGTACCATTTCCATCCTTTATCGAACCCATCTTGGCATGAAATGTTCCCTTGGTATCTCTAATTTTCTTGAAGAGATCTCTAGTCTTTCCCGTTCTTTTGTTTTTCTCTATTTCTTTGCACTTATCCCTGAGGAAGGCTTTCTTATCTCTCCTTGCTATTCTTTGGAACTCTGCATTCAAATGGGAGTATCTTTCCTTTTCTCCTTTGCTTTTCGCTTCTTTTCTTTTCACAGCTATTTGTAAGGCCTCCTAAGACAGCCATTTTGCTTTTTTGCATTTCTTTTCCATGCAGATGGTCTTAATCACTGTCTCCTGTTCAATGTCACGAACCTCCGTCCATAGTTCATCAGGTACTCTGTCTATCAGATCTAGTCCCCTTGAAACAGATCACCAGCCCAGGTTGGATGCATGAGACAAGTGCTCAGGGCTGGTGCACTAGGAAAACCCAGAGGGATAAACCACTACAATATTGTAAAGTAATTAGCCTCCAACTAATAAAAATAAATGGGAAAAAAAGAGAGATAGGATATACAGTCTTATCCAGATTGTCCAATAAACCTGTAAATTAAAAAAAAAAAAAAAGACCTAGTCCCTTAAATCTATTTCTCACTTCCACTGTATAATCATAAGGGATTTGATTTAGGTCATACCTGAGTGGTCTAGTAGTTTTCCCTACTTTCTTCAACTTAAGTCTGAATTTGGCAGTAAGGAGTTCATGATCTGAGCCACAGTCAGATAGATAGATAGATAGATAGATAGATACACACACACACACACACACACACACACACACACACACTAGAATATTTCTCAGTCTTAAAAAGGATAAAATAACACCATTTGTAGCTACAAAGATGGAAGTAGAGATTATCATAATAAGCGTTATAAATCCGAAAAAGAAAAACACCATATGATATCACTTATATGTGGGATCTAACATATGACTCAAACGAACTTATTTACAAAATAGAAATAGCCTCACAAGCATAGAGAACATATTTGTGGTTGCCAAGGGGAGAGGGTAAGAGAGTTGGATTGAGAGTTTGGGACTAGCAAAATGCAAGCTATTATATTTGACTATATGGACCTTTGGGGAAAACTGGGTGTTGTTTTGATGGGCAGGGCCATGCTCAGTAAATCTTTAATCCAATTTTCTTTTGATGGGTTCCCTCCCTGTTTTTTGGCCTGGGACAAAACTATGGTAGGGATAATGAAGATAATGGTGACCTCCTTTGAAAGGATTTGTGTATTCAGTGTCCCTGACCCTGCAGCAGGCCACTGTCAACCTACACCTCTGCTGAAGATTCCTGGACACTCACAGGTCAGTCTGGCTCAGTCTTTTGTAGGGACACTGTTCCTTTCTCTTGGCTCTTGGTGCATGCAAGACTTTGTTTCTGCCCTCCAAGAGTCTCTTTACCCAGTCCTGTGTAAATTCTGTAATCAAGTCCCACTGGCCTCCAAAGGCAAATTCCCTGGGGGTTCTCAGTTCTTTTGCCAGATCCCCAGGTTGGGAAGTACGTTGTGGGTCCTAGAACTTTCTTAACAGTGTGAGAATTTCTTTGGTATAATTGTTCTCCAGTTTGTGGGTCATCTGCTTGGCAGCTCTATGGTGGGGCTAATGGTGACATCCTCCAAGAGGGCTTACGCCACATGCTATATGAGCCAGGTTTGCTGCAGTCAAAGCCCCTGCCCCCATGGCAGGCCACTGCTGACCTATGTGTCAGTGTCTCCACAGGAGACACTTGAACACTCAAAAGCAACTCTGGCTCAGTCTTTGTGGGGTCTCTGGGTCCTAGTGCACAAAAGGTTTTGACCAACCTAGACAGCATATTAAAAAACAGAGACATTACTTTGTCAACAAAGGTCCGTCTAGTCAAAGCTATGGTTTTTCCCGTAGTCATGTGTGGATGTTAGAGTTGGACCATAAAGAAAGCTGAGTGCCAAATAATTGATGATTTTGAACTGTGGTGTTGGAGAAGACTCTTGAGAGTCTCTGGGACTGCAAAAAGATCAAACCAGTCCATCCTAAAGGAAATCAGTCCTGAATATTCATTGGAAAGACTAATGCTGAAGCTGAAGCTCCAATGCTTTGGCCACCTGATGCAAAGAACTGACTCATTGGAAAATACCCTGATGCTGGAAAAGATAGAAGGCAGGAGGAGAAGGGGACAACAGGTGATGAGATGGGTGAATGGCATAACCGACTCGATGGACATGAGTTTGAGCAACCTCTGGGAGTTGGTGATGGACAGGGAAGCCTGGTATGCTGCCATCCATGGGATTGCAAAGAATCAAACACAACTGAGCATCTGAACTCAGTTATATGAACTTTGGTCTGCACAATGTTGTCTCTACCTTTAAATACACTATTGAGATTTGTGATAGTTTTCCTCAATATCTTGTAATAACTCATAATGGAAAATCATACGAAAAAGATCATGTGCATATATTTGTATATAACTGAATCACTTTGCTGTACACCAGACACTAACACAGCATTGTAAATCATCTATACTTCAACTCAAAAATATAAAGACAAAGGAGCAAAGGATAAGAAAAAGATGTTGGGTAAAAGTTTGGAAGAAAAATGAAAATAAAAGTGTTCATCACTCAGTCACGTCCAATTCCTTGTGACTGCATGACTGTAGCATGCCAGGCTCCTCTGTCCATGGAATTATCCAAGAAAGAATACTGGGATCGAACTTGGGTCTCCTGTGTTGCAGGCGGATTCTTTACTGTCTGAGCCACCAGAGAAAGCAGGTTCATTATCTTATTAAGAATCTATCAATTGATACTATTTTATCCTGTATCTTCATAGAGAAGAGTAGGTTATCTTTGTATTTAAGAATATTCCCTATAAGAATAAAGCCAGAATAACTTCAAGTTGTTAGAATAAAAAGTGAATGAAACATGAGCAATTCAGAAAAAGTAATGTTGGAATTATCATGTTTGATAAAGGTTTAATATAGGTAATATGTAAAGAGCTTATCAAGCAATATAAAAGAATATCTCATATTTTAAACTTGGATACAGTTCAAATTCTCCAGACCATTAGCTATGTAACATTAAAAATAATCATTTTATTATAAGGAATCTAGTGAGTTTACATTGAACATTGACTCTAGTCTCTTTATTTGACTTAATCCACAAAAGACTCTTGGGATCTTATTGATAACCCAGTAGATCACATGGAATAATAGGAGATCAAAGGGAAGAAAATTTAAGCACATTTTTGAGATAAGAGAAAATCAAATATCCTCCTGACCTTTTATTAAGCACCAATCACAAGAAAGAAAAATCATAAGAGAGTAGATTCACCAAGGTGTGTAGCCTTGTAATATAAAGTGTCTAGCAATCTGACTAAGTGTGTATTTCCACTTATTGGGGAGGAACAAAGAAGAGTTTTGGAAGGGAAGGGGAATTGTCTCTTCCCCTCTAATTTGAAACACATAACAAAATATCTATTTAGAAATGGTGGTGAAGGAACTAGACATGAGGGAGTTTCCACTTTGTACTTTGCACATTTTTAATTTTAGTTTGTCAATACTGATTTCACAACTAGGATAAGTAATAGATACTGCAGTTAACTACTATTTTTGTTTAAAAAATAATTTCATGCTCTGTTCTTAGAAAGTATCTCTGAAAAGTTATAAGCTTGAATTTCTACAAGTGAAAACAAAAGTACTAACTCATTCTCCACGTTTTCTTTTTTTTCTTTCTTTTTTTTTTTTTTTTCGGTTTCAATTACCTGTTGTGTTGCCAAATTGGATTTCTTACTGATGGTATATTTAAAGGTCCCTTTGTTTCTCTTTCCCCTCTCCTTTCCATGGCTAAGACTTCCAAAACTATATTAGATAATAGTGGTGATAGTGGTCACCCTTGTTTTACTCCTGGAGGAAAATCTCTTAGTTTTTCACAGTTGACAATAATGTTTTCTGTGGGTTTATCATATATGATCTTTAGTATGTTGAGGCATGTTCCTTCTATGCCTACTTTCTCGGGAGTTTTCATTATAAATGGGTATTGAATTTTGTTGAAAGCTTTTTCTGCAGCTATTGAGTTGATTTTATGGTTTTTATCTTTCAGTTAATATGGAGTATCATATTGATTTATTTGCATATATTGAAGAATTCTTGCATCAATGGGATATCACTTGATCATAGTGTATAATCCTTTTAAAAAGCTGTTGAACTCTGTTTGCTAGAATTTCATTGAAGATTTTTATGTTCATCTGTGATATTGGCCTATAATTTATTTTTGGTGATATCTTTGTCTGGGTTTGGTATCAGGGTTATGGTGGCCTAAAGAATGAGTTTGGGAGTTTTCCTTCCTCTGCAATTTTTTGAAAGAGTTTGAGCAGGGTAGGTGTTAGCTCTTCTGTAAACTTGGTAAAAGTCACCTGTGAAGCCATCTGGCCCTGGGTTTTTCTTTGTTGGAAGATTATTTGGTCACATTTTTTATTTCAGTCATCATGATTAGTTTATATTTTCTATTTCTTCCTGGTGCAGTATTGGAAGGTTGTGTTTTCCTAAAAACTTGCTCATTTCTTCCAGATTGTCCATTTGATTGGCAAAGAGTTTCCCATAGGAATCTCATATGATCCTTTGTATTTCTACACTGTCTATTGTAACTTCCCCTTTCTGATTTCATCAAGATTGGAAAAGAAGTAAAATTCTCATTGATTGCAGATGACACAATAGTATACATACAAAATCCTAAAGCTGCCCCCAGAACATTACTAGAGATAATCAATGAATATAAAAATTTGCAGTATATAAATGTAATACACAGAAATCACATGCATTCCTATACAATAACAATGAAATACCAGAAAGAGAAATTAAGGAAACAATCCCATTCACCACTGCAACAAAAAGAATAAAATACCTAGGAATAAACCTACCTAAAGATGCAAAAGACTTCTATGCAGAAAATTATAAGACACTGATGAAAGAAATGAAAGATGATACAAACAGATTGAGAGATGATATACCATGTTCTTGGATTGGCAGAATCGATATAGTGAAAATGACTATACGACCCAAAGCAATCTACAGATTTAGTGCAATCTCTATCAAACTACCAATGGTATTTTTCAGAGAATGAAAACAAAAAACTTCACAATTTGTATGTAAACATAAAAGACCCAGAAAAGCCAAAACAATCTTAATAAAGAAAAATGGAACTATAGGAATCGATCTTCCTGATTTCAGACTTTACTACAAAGCTTCAGTAATCGAGACTGTATGGTACTGGAATAAAAACAGAAATGTAGACCAATGGAAAATGTAGAAATCACAGAGAAAAATCTGTGCAGTTCAGTCAGTTCAGTCACTCAGTCGTGTCCCACTCTTTGAGACCCCATGAATCACAGCACGCCAGGCCTCCCTGTCCATCACAAGCTCCCAGAGTTTGCTCAAACTCATGCCCATCGAGTCGGTGATGCCATCCAGCCATCTCATCCTCTGTCGTCCCCTTCTCCTGCCTCCAATCCCTCCCAGCATCGGGTCTTTTCCAACGAGTCAACTCTTCGCATGAGGTGGTCAAAGTATTGGAGTTTCAGCTTCAGCATCAGTCCTTCCAATGAACACCCAGGACTTGTCTCCTTTAGGATGGACTGGTTGGATCTCCTTGCAGTCCAAGGGACTCTCAAGAGTCTTCTCCAACACCACAGTTCAAAAGCATCAATTTTTTGGCGCTCAGCTTTCTTCACAGTCCAACTCTCACATCCACACATGACGACTGGAAAAACCATAGCCTTGACCAGACGGACCTTTATGGGCAACTGATCACTGACAAAGGAATCAAGAATATACAATGGAGTAATGAAAGTCTCTTCAATAAATGATGCTTGGAAAATTGGGTAACTACATGTAAAAAAATACAAAACCAGAAACTATAAAGCTCTTAGAGGAAAACATAGGTAGAACACTCTTAGATGGAAATCACATCAAGATTCCCTTTGACCAACCTCCTCGAGTAATTTAAAAAAAAAATTAAAATGCAATCTATTTAAATTTAAAAGCTTTTACAGAACAAAGGAAAGAATAAAAAAGATTAAAAGACAGCCCTCAGAATGGGAGAAGATAATTGCAAATGAAGCAACTGTCAAAAGATTAGTCTGCAAAGTATATATATTATATAATATTTAATATATAACAATATAATATTATATATATTATATTTATACTTATAAATATATTTATTTATATATATTTATATATACTTATTTATATTTATATTATATATTTATATATTGATTTATTTATATTTATATTTTATATACATATATATATATACATATCAATCACTGTATTAGAGCTCAATACCAGAAAAACAAAGAGCTCAATTAAAAATTGAGGAGAAGACCTAAACAGATATTCTCTAGAAAAGACACACAGGTGGCCAATAAACACATGAAAACATGCTCAATATCAGTAATTATCAGAGGCATGCAAATAAAAACTACAATGAGGTATCACCTCACACCATTCAGAATGGCCACCTTCTAAATAATCTACAGGGAACCAAGTTTTAGTTTTATTGATCTTTGCTATAGTCTCCTTCATTTCTTTTTCATTTATCTCTGCTCTTTTTTTAATGATTTCTTTCCTTCTACTAACTTTGGGTTTTTTTAAATTTTCTTTTTCCAGTTTCATTAGGTGCAAAGTTAAGTTGTTTATTTGATGTTTCTCTTGTTTCTTGAGGTAGGTTTGTATTACTATGAACTTCCTTCTTAGTTCTGCTTTTACAGAGTCCCAAAGGTTTTGGATTGTCGTGTTTTCATTGTCATTTGTTTATTTTCATATTTTGATTTCCTTTTTTATTTCTTCAGTCATCTGATTGTTATTCCAAAGCCTCCATATGTTTGTGTTCTTTATAGTCCCCCCCCCACCGTGGTTGATATCTAATCTTAAAGCATTGTGATCAGAAAAGATGCTTGAAATGACTTCATTTTTTTAAAAATTTACCAAGGCTAGATTTGTGGCCCAGGATGTGATATACCCTGGAGAATGTTCCATGTGCACTTGAGAAAAAAGGTGAAATCATTGTTTTTGGGTGAGATACCTTTAGATATCAATTTGATCCAACTGGTCCACGGTATTGTTTAAACCTTATGTTTCTTTGTTAATTTTCTGTCTGAATAATTTGTCCACTGTGTGAGTGGGGCATTAAAGTCCCCCACTAATATTGTGTTACTGTAAATTTCCCCTGTGGTAGTTTTTAATATTCCCCTTATGTATTTAGGTGCTACTAGGTTGGGTGCACATATGTTTACAATTGCTATATCCTCTTCTCTGATTGTTTTCTTGACCATTATGGAGTGTCCCTTTTCATCTCTTCTAACAGTTTTATTTTGAAATCTAACAATCCATTAGTCAGAATCATCAAGAAAATAGGGAGAAGTATCAAATCAATAAAATTAAAAAGGAGAAATTACAGCAAGCAACACAGATATACAAATGATCATAAGAGACTACTATGGGAAACTATATGCCAATAAAATGGAAACCTTGGAAGAAATGGACCAATTTTTAGAAAAGTATAACCTTCCAAAACTGAATCACAAAGACATAGAAAATCTTAAGGACAAAATGCACAGCCCATCTGGGTCTGTGCCCCTGCAGAGCATCCGAGAACCTGAACCACTTAGACCTGAAATGTGCATTGCCCTTTTGGCCTCTCTCTGTCTTTCTCATCCATGAAGTTGCCCTTGAGCCAAGAACCCAAACCATGCCCTTGAGTCTGAACTCTAGGGCTGCACAGAATAGTTTGAAAACTATGATTGCATTCCAACCCTTCATTTACATACCAGGAAACTGAATCTGGTGAGGGAAAATGCTCAAGGGTATGAAAGATGGCTGGAAAGGCCAGTTAGTCTGGTCAGCAGGGCCAGAGTTCATGTGCATGCAGAGTTCATGTTCATGTAGTAGAGCTCTAGATCTCTGGAACCTCTGGTGGATTGGTATAAATGTGCACACAGGTCTTATCTTATAACAATATTTGATATTCCAATGAAGTTCATTCAGTTCATTCCCCTGGGAGAAGTGTAACCTCTCCACTTCTGCCAAAGATACCCTTGGGGAAATACCTCATGACCCTCTAATACATCCCACAGCTGAGTATATGTGGTGCACTCTTGGTTTGGCTCAAGGAAATTTGTGAAATCTTCCACTTAGCTTGAACACAATCTAATCTTACCTTTCCATGGCTCCTTCTCCCCTAGGCACTTAAGAATTTTATGCTAGGGAGAAAAAGGTCTATTGATCTTATTCAGGCCAAGATGTTCCCTTCAACTGTTCTATCTTTAACAAAATTGAACCTTTTGTTCCTTTTATGTAATGCAAGCTCTTCATTCTTTGAAGAGAGAGGCCACTCCTCATGGGCCCTACATCTTGGATAAGGAAAGGAGACCAAGACAGAGATCTAGAGAGTTGTGCTTTCCCACTGAAGAAGGAACCTGAAGTTTTGAAGTGGGGAACTCTTTTGCCAAAGTTTAGTGGTGAAACAGGTTTCCCAGGTTGCTCAGTGGGTAAAGAACCTGCCTGCAATGCAGGAGACATAGGATACCTAGGTTTGATCCCCAGGTCAGGAAGGTTCCTTGGAAGAGGGTATGGCAACCCACTCCAGTATTCTTGCCTGGAGAATCCCATGGACAGAGGAGACTGGCAGGCTACAGTCCATGAGGTTGCAAAGAGTCATACACGACTGAAGTGACTGGACACTAAGGGGGAAACAGGCTTTAAACCAGTATGCATAGTTCAAGACATATGTATGCCATGGCAGGTATTATACTTTAAAAACCTGTGTCAGGTTCTCAAATATGCTGCCAGGTGATTTTAGGGCCTCAGGTAACTCCTACAATGTGAATAGTACTGTTTGGAGTTGTGCAACCCCAATATACTAAAGGTGATCTTAATTAAACTTTATAGCCCCAACTTCTGGGAGAGTGCCTTCTAACATGGATGTGTTTGTGTGAAAAAATCATGAGTATTAAAACCAAAAAGATCCTTAGAGATTATCTAGGATTACCTACAGATTACCTATGATTACTAGATTACCTAGTTCAACCCTGTGGTTTTAAAATGGATGGATTTGAGAGGGATGGGTTTTAAGATGAACTTTAAAAGCCCAAATAATAGAAAGGGATTTCTTTTTCTATTTAATATTTATTTATTCAGCTGCACCAGGTCTTAGTTGCAGCATGTGGGATCTAGTTCCCTGACCAGGGGTCGAACCCAGGTCCTCTGAATTGGGAGTGGGAAATCTTAGCCACTGGACCACCAGGAAAGTCCCAGAAAGGGACTTCTTAAGGTCACATACATGGTGACAGAATTTGGACCAGGAATCAGTGTACATGCTGCTCTTCTACATATGTAAGAACCATGAAGCCAGCTCCCTTGTGAGAAAAGAAGTTCCATGAATGGAACTGAAGCATTTGCATTCTTTGCTCGTCTTTTGAAGGGTAAAGAGCAAGATGAGGGGATTGCTAGAGGAATTCGTGTACCCAGAGGGTCTGGGCAACACTATCTGGTTTCGTTACATCAATCCAGGAAGACCTAGACTCAGGTGAGTGCTGGAGCCTTTGCTAAGAATAAGGTGAAAGGAAAAAATTAGGCTTAAAATTTAATAGGAAGAATGTGAACATTGAAAAAAATGTACCGCATTGCTTAGCAAACTTGAAAGCTACCCTCGTTGCTGGTAGAATAAAACCCAAGCACTGGCAGATGTTCTTCTCACAGTCAGACTTGAGCACCTGCAATAAACTTAATATACTGAAATAATGCAATTAAGCAGACTCCTCATGCCGAGCTTCCAGTCTCACTCACTTTAACAAACATAATTTGGGTGACATCATGAAAAACAACATTCTTCTTAAGAGCGAATGTAGATTACAAGGAAAATGATCACATGGCTTAGCTTTGGCAAGCAAAAAGAAAGCACTAAGTTTGGCCCTTATGAAAATGTGTTAAATGACTGGTGCTTACACAAGTGATTGGGGTTGTTCAATACAGTATGTGTATGTGTGTGTATGTGTGTGTGTGTGTGTGCGTGCATGCTTGCATATATCTACCCATGCATGTCACTGCTCAGCATCCCCTTAATTCTAGGTCATAGAATTATAGCTGTCAACTCTCAAAGCAGCCTTAATTATCCCAAGCCCATTGTTCTACAGATGATAAACACTGAGAATGAGAACTGGATAGTGACTTGTCCAATGTCATGGAATGCATCAATGACAAAAATCTGGACTAGAACAGAAGTCTCCTGACTGCCAGTTCTATACTTTCCCCTCCCCCTCTTACTTATTGCTGTGCTGATATGATTGGGACACTCCTCCCAGGAGCCATCATAGTCAACTTTTGTTATTTCTCTATAAAATTTATCCCTTTGTTTTCTTTAAACAGTGACTTTTGCCTGTTGTCCTGGAAACAGTGTCTTGAAATCCCTGTCCCACACCAATGGGGATTGTCTGAAGCCTGAATTCTGGCCTGTATTAAGTTGAAAAAACCTCTACTGCTCTGGAGACAAATCCCTGATGAGGCAGAAAGAGGTGATCAGGAGAGGAGTGTGCATTTAGTCACGAGAGACTCTATGATGAGTAGCCCCAAATTTGAAGGGATATAATCATTTGAAGTATATGACAGTGGCAGAAAGGGAGTTAGGTGCTCTATACAGTCAGCAAAAACAAGACCAGGAGCTGACTGTGGCTGAGATCATGAACTCCTTATTGCCAAATTCAGACTTAAATTGAAGAAAGTAGGGAAAACCACTGGACCATTCAGGTGTCAGCTATATCAAATCCCTAATGATTATACAGTGAAAGTGAGAAATAGATTTAAGGGACTAGTTCTAATAAACAGTGCCTGATGAACTATGGACAGAGGTTCGTGACATTGTACAGGAGGCAGGGATCAAGACCATCCCCATGGAAAATAAATGCAAAAAAGCACAATGGCTGTCTGAGGAGGCCTTACAAATAGCTGTGAAATGAAGTGACGTGAAAAGCAAAGGAGAAAAGGAAAGATATACCCATTTGAATGCAGATTTCCAAAGAATAGCAAGGAGAGATAAGAAAACCTTCCTCAGTGATAAGTGTGAAGAAATAGAGGAAAACAATAGATTGGGAAAGGTTAGAGATCTCTTCAGGAAAATTAGAGATACAAAGGGAACATTTCATGCAAAGATGGGCTCAATAAAGGACAAAAATGGTATGGACCTAACAGAAGTAGAAGAGATTAAGAAGAGGTGGCAAGAATACACAGAAGAACTATACAAAAAAGATCTTCATGGCCAAGATAATCATGACGATGTGATCACTAACCTAGAGCCAGACTTCCTGGAATATGAGTCAAGTGGGCCTTAGGAAGCATCACTACGGAAAAAGCAAGGGGAGGTGATGGAATTCCAGTTGAACTATTTCAAATCCTTAAAGATGATGCTGTGAAAGTGCTGCACTCAATATGCCAGCAAATCTGGAAAACTCAGCAGTGGCCACAGAACTGGAAAAGGCCAATTTTCACTCCAGTCCCTAAGAAAGGCAATGCAAAGAATGCTCAAACTACTGCACAATTGCACTCATCTCACATGCTAGCAAAGTAATGTTAAAAATCCTCCAAGCCAGGCTTGAACAATATGTGAACTGTGAACTTCCAGATGTTCAAGCTGGATTTAGAAAAGTCAGAGGAACCAGAGGTCAAATTGCCAACATCCGCTGGATCATTGAAAATGCAAGAGAGTTCCAGAAAAACATCTATGTCTGCTCTATTGACTATGCCAAAGCCTTTGACTGTGTGGATCACAATAAACTGTGGAAAATTCTGAAAGAGATGGGAATACCAGATCACTTGACCTGGCTCTTGAGAAATCTGTATTCAGGTCAGGAAGCAACAGTTAGAACTGGACATGGACCAACAGACTGGTTCCAAATAGGAAAAGGAGTATGTCAAGGCTGTATATTGTCACCCTGCTTGTTTAACTTATATGCAGAGTACATCATGAGAAACGCTGGGCTGGAGGAAGCACAAGCTGGAATCAAGATTGCCGGGAGAAATATCAATGACCTCAGATATGGAGTTGGCACCACCCTTATGGCAGAAGGTGAAGAAGAACTAAAAATCTCTTGATGAAAGTGAAAGAGGAGAATGAAAAACTTGGCTTCAAGCTCAACATTCAGAAAATTAAGGTCATGGCATCCAGTCGCATCAATTCATGGGAAATAGGTGGGGAAACAGTGGAAATAGTGGCAGACTTTATCTTCTTGGGCTCCAAAATCACTGCAGATGGTGACTGAAGCCATGAAATTAAAAGATGCTTACTCCTTGGAAGGAAAGTTATGACCAACCTAGAAATCATATTAAAAAGCAGAGTTATGATGTTAGAAAGTGTTCTAGTTTCATTCTTTTACAAGTGGTTGACCAGCTTTCCCAGAACCACTTGTTAAAGAGGTTGTCTTTTTTCCATTGTATATCCTTGCCTCCTTTGTCAAAGATAAGGTGTCCATAAGTTCGTGGATTTATCTCTGGGCTTTCTATTCTGTTCCATTGATCTATATTTCTGTCTTTGTGCCAGTACCATACTGTCTTGATGACTGTGGCTTTGTAGTAGAGTCTGAAGTCAGGCAGGTTGATTCCTCCAGTCCATTCTTCTTTACTTCAAGTATACTTTGGGCTATTCAAGGTTTTTGTATTCCATACAAATTGTGAAATCTTGTCTAGTTCTGTGTGAAAAATACCGTTGGTAGCTTGAATAGGGATTTGCATTGATCTTATAGATTGCTTTGGTAGATACCATTTGACATATTTGATTCTTCCATTCCATGAGCCATGGTATGTTTTCTCATCTGTTTGTTGCTCCTCTGATTCTTCATCAGTGTTGTTGTTTTTATGTATAGCGATCTTTTGTTCATTTAGGTAGATATTACTAAGTATTTATTCCTTTTTTGTTGCCAATGTGAAATGGTATTTGTTTTTCCTTAATTTCTCTTTCTTGCTTCTAATTTCATTCGTAGTAGTATATAGAGAATCGCAAGGTATTTTTAGTTCGTTAATATATCGCAACTTTACTATATTCATATTAGTCTAGTATTTGCTGGAAAATAACTCCAAAAATGCGATAAAGATCTCAATATGTGAAGCACCAGAAACATATAAAATCCTAGAGGAGAACATAGGCAAAACACTCTCCGACATAAACCACAGCAAGATCCTCTATGACCCACCTCCCAGAATATTGGAAATAAAAGCAAAACTAAACAAATGGGACCTAATGAAACTTAAGAGCTTTTGCACAACAAAGGAAACTATAAGTAAGGTGAAAAGACAACCCTCAGATTGGGAGAAAATAATAGCAAATGAAGAAACAGACAATGGATTAATCTCAAAAATATACAAGCAACTCCTGCAGCTCAATTCCAGAAAAATAAATGACCCAATCAAAAAATGGGCCAAAGAACTAAACAGACATTTCTCCAAAGAAGACATACAGATGGCTAACAAACACATGAAAAGATGCTCAACATCACTCATTATCAGAGAAATGCAAATCAAAACCACAATGAGGTACCATTTACACGCCAGTCAGGATGGCTGCTATCCAAAAGTCTACAAGCAATAAATGCTGGAGAGGGTGTGGAGAAAAGGGGACCCTCTTACACTGTTGGTGGGAATGCAAACTAGTACAGCCGCTATGGAGAACAGTGTGGAGATTTCTTAAAAAAACTGGAAATAGAACTGCCATATGACCTAGCAATCCCACTTCTGGGCATACACACTGAGAAAACCAGATCTGAAAGAGACACGTGCACCCCAATGTTCATCGCAGCACTGTTTATAATAGCCAGGACATGGAAGCAACCTAGATGCCCATCAGCAGACGAATGGATAAGGAAGCTGTGGTACATATACACCATGGAATATTACTCAGCCATTAAAAAGAATTCATTTGAATCAGTTCTAATGAAGTGGATGAAACTGGAGCCCATTATACAGAGTGAAGTAAGCCAGAAAGATAAAGACCAATACAGTATACTAACACATATATATGGAATTTAAAAAGATGGTAACGATAACCCTATATGCAAAACAGAAAAAGAGACACAGATGTACAGAACAGAATTTTGAACTACTTGAGAAGTGAAGGGGTGGGATGTAATGCAAAAGAACAGCATGATATATTATCTATTGATGAAACAAATCACGAGCCCGGGCTGGATGCACTGAGACAAGTGCTCGGCCTTTGGGCCACTGGGCAAGACTCCAGAGGATCGGGGGGATAGGGAGGTGGGAGGGGGACGAAGACTTCAATACCAAGGCATGGACTAACGATACCCAATTGTGACGGCACGTCAGGGTCTTAGGGCACGACTGGTAAATGCAAGATCGCGTCTAGATCGATTGTGCAAAAGCACACGTACGGTCTCACCTACTGATCCGGTGCACAGTAAACGACTGGCACGTGCGCAGGTTAGCACCTGCACGGGTCAGTAGTCTTCCACCTCCTGCCGTATTTCGCGCTTCTGAACATGGCAACGTCCGTGCTAGCCGACCATATGGTAATTTACTTCAGGATGGGGATTACGTGTCACATCTATGGCTGATTCCATATGCAATTATTGACAACCGCAGTGAAAAATAAATAAATAAAGGGAAAAAAAAAAACAATATCCCCCACCCCCCAAAAAAAAGCAGAGTTATTACTTTGCCAACAAAGGTCCATCTAATCAAGGGTATGGTTTTTCCAGTGGTCATGTATAGATGTGAGAGTTGTACTGTGAAGAAAGTTGAGCGCCAAAGAATTGATGCTTTGGAACTTTGGTTTTGGAGAAGACTCTTGAGGGTCCCCTGGACTGCAAGGAGATCCAATCAGTCCATCCTAAAGGAGATCGGTCCTGGGTGTTCATTGGAAGGACTGATACTGAAGCTGAAACTCCAATCCTTCGGCCACCTGATGCGAAGAACTGACTCATTTGAAAAGACCCTGGTGCTGGGAAAGATTGAGGGCAGGAGGAGAAGGGGACACAGAGGATGAGATGGTTGGATGGTCACTGACTCAATGGACATGAGTTTGGGTAAACTCTGTGAGTTGATGATGGACAGGGAGGCCTGGCGTGCTGCAGTCCATGGGGTCACAAAGTTCGAAATGACTGAACACTGAACTGAATTGAACTGATATTGACTTCGGTGTATTTTCTCTGTGATATCTTTGTGTGCAGAATGCAGATACATGGCCTGAATGATGGAACAGAACAAGGTTAATAGTTTGAACCCTCAAATAATTGATTTATGTTTTTCTATCAGCCTAAAGGAGATTTCCAGTGCCACATTGGAGCTGCTTCTTTTCTAGTCAACATTTTAATCTAGTATATGTGTGAAGACCTAGACAGTGAGCTGATCAAATTGCAGATGACATAAAGCTTGGACAATAATATGCTGAATGTCAGACTCAAGATACAAAAAATTCTTGGACAAGCTGGAATAGCAAGTCAGAACAAACACAATAACACTAACTAATAACATAATAGATCTTGTTTTTGCAACTGCAAATGTTTAGGACAGGGAAATCTGACTGGATTTCAATTCTTGTAGCTAAGACTTGGGAGTTGTATTTGACAACAAACTCACTATGAGCCAAAATTATGACATGGCAATCACAGACTGCTTTTTCAATATGCAGATCAAAGGAAGGCTAGCTCCAGGGTAATGTAGACCTTCAGATACCTTCTGCCCTTGGTTTTTAGAGCATGGTACTCTACTGGTTCTCCTATTTCTCCTCTGGTTATTCTTCAGTCTCATTTGAGAACTCTTCCCTTGTCTGTCTCTCCCCATCCCATGTTTTATTGAGGTATTATTTGATAAATAAAAATTACATATTTTTAAGGGGTAAAATGTGGTATTTTGATGTACATATTCATTGTAAAGTGATTGCCACAATCAAGATAATTAGCATAGTCTTTCCCCAGAGTTTGATGTTTAATTCTCTTCTCTTTCCATTCTATGCTTTTTATGAGGTTAAGTTCATCTATTTCCATACATTTGGATGTCTCCCATATACTGAGGATTCCCAAATCTGTATCCCCCTCATTGTCATCATCACTGTCTTAGTCCAGGCCCTTGTCTCTTTTTAGACTACAGAAGTAGCCTCTTAGTTGTCTTCCTTTCCTACCATTCCCATTGCTTTTATTCCACTGTTTATGTAAACACTGGAGTTGTCCTTTTAAGTCAGAGGCTAGACCCTGTCACTCTTCTCCTTTAATAATTCCTAAATAATTAAATCTAAAGGCCTGAATCTGGCATTCAAGGGCCCTCACAATCTGGCCGCTGTCACTTTTTTCTGATATCATCTCTCATTACATTTCTCCAGGATGCTACAATATGTAGTGAGCACTGTAGGCCAGGGCTACAGTGCCATCTCCTTTAGTCACAGCTGATTAATCACTCTTAGCTCAATACTTCATGTACTTGTCTGCCTTCATGTTCTTGCTTGTGATGTTCTCTCAGCCTGGATTGATCTCTGTCACTATTTTATTTACTGAAATCAAACTCATCTTTCATTTCTTAGCTCCAATGCTATTTCTCTAAAAAGTTAGCCATGATCGCCCTCTCAGGTTGAATGGTACTTTTCTTTTAAATCTCATAGCTCTTTGCTTATATGTTATTATATTATTTCTTTCCTCCCAGTTGGTTTTAATGTTTATTATGTACATATCTGTCAGTTCTCCTGGACTGTAAACTAAACCTTAAACACTCTGCTATACTTTTAAGTAAATGTCTGTTTGTTTTTAAATTAAAGACAGTAGTACTTGTGATAGATTTTGGTTAAGGAGATGAGAGTACGGTCTCAGTTATGGAGTACTCTACCTTGCCTTATTTCTGGGATCCAGTATTCTGGATAAAAAGCATGAGAGTTTCCCAGATGCTCATTTTCAGTACATGACTTAGCTTCGAGAGCTAGGAAATGTTCTTGGAGAAAGTAATTTGATAAGTGCAATAAAAGAACTGCAATGATGGCATACTAATGAGAATTGTCAGTAGTGAGGGGCTGGCTCCAACTCTTTAGAGGATGCCAAAAGCCTAATGAGTCTATTTGCAGGGAGGAGAAAACAAGGAGAAGGACAATTATTTACACAGATGAGAACTTTCTTCCTCTATGAAATTCCTGAATGCCAGAGGGTTCCTGGAAGTCTACTGAGTACAGCTCTATTATAATGCTGTGAAGATGAGGTTTTGAGGCCAAGAAAGGTGTGGGAGTCAGAAATATTTTTGGTATTAGGTGGATCTTTCTCTTCCTTCTGACTTAGATATATTTGCCTTCCTCAACTTCTTGGAGAACTACAATAAACAGATTCATTTCAGTGGTCATCTCTGTACCTTCAAGCATCCTTTAACCCTCAGGAATATCTTCCCTTAGCCAATCAGCCCCTCAAAGAGCTAAGAAAGAAGTTCATGAAGGGGTATTGATGATTGATGATAGCTTAGTTGTTCTTCCTGAGAGACTTGAAATTTTTCTTGGACAATAACTAGGGGTGAAGGATTGTGGTTGGGAATTTTCTCCACAAGTGGATATAACTTTGTTGTTTCTTTTAATTATAAAAATCTTATATGTTTAATGTTAAAAGTTCCAAAGCTACAGAAAAGAAAAAAAAGAGTAAAAAAGTAAAAGTTAGCTAAAGCCTTACCACTCAGAAAAGAATGACCATTAGCTTTATAGTGAACTTCCTTTCAGACGCTTCTCTCTTTACACAAATGTAAGCACATACATATTCAAAATTTTAAATAAATGAGAGTATAGTATATATCTTATTAGAATTAAATTCCATTCTCTTCCTAGTTATTAGAACAATGCCTGGTACAAAATAGATACTAAATAAAAGTCTGCCTAATGGATAAATATTCCATTTTGAAATATTCTTTAGAAATCTAATAATGTACCTTTCCACATCAATATATATTAGATTCTTTTAAAAAGCTGTCTGCATTACATTTAGTTGAACATGGATATTTTGTTTAACTAGTTTCCTATTTATGGCATTTAAGTTTGTCTAGATTTTTGCTCTTAGAAACAATCTTGGATGCACAGTTTTATTCATTATTTTGTTTTCTTTTTATTATAAGCATCTTGAGTACATGTGATTTTAAACATATCTCTAAATTCATTACAGAAGAGTTATCACATCTATTTTCTGAAATAAAACTAGTGTGAAAGTAGCTGCATGCATAGTTTTACACTTACATCTTTGCACAGTTCTCTGCTTATCTTCTCCTTAGGTCACATTCTCCTAATGGGAATCACTATGTCAAAGGGTATGTGTATTTTGAATTTTAATACATTGTCAAACTTCATTTTACAAATTGTGTGAAGATTTTTAATCAACAAAGTTTTATAATACACAACTAATTGTAAGGGTGGTATCAGAATTCTAGGGCTCATAAATAAAAACAACATGCAAGAATATATGTGAAAGGGGACAAGGTTAGGACAAGAAAAAGAAAGTAGAAGGCTAGGAAAGGAGTCACATGGAACTGCCAAAATTATCAGATCACTAGAATTTATCCCCACCTCTTATGATGCCTTTGAACTGTGGTGCTGGAGAAGACTCTTGAGAGTCCCTTGGGCAGCAAGGAGATCAAACCAGTCAATCCCAAAGGTAATCAACCCTGAATATTCATTGGAAGGATTGATGCTGAAGCTCAAGTTCCAATACTTTGGCCACCTGATGCGAAGAGCTAACTCATTATAAAAGACCCTGGTGCTGGGAAAGATTGAGGGCAGGAGGAGAAGGGGATGACAGAGGATGAGATGGTTTGATAGCATCATCTACTCAATGGACATGAGTTTGAGCAAACTTTGGGAGACGGTGAAAGACAAGGAAGTCTGGTTTGCTGCAGTCGATGGGGTGTCAAAGAGTTGGACATGACTGAGTGACTGAACAACAACTTGCCATGTCAAAAATAATTATGAGGCAAGAGTGACCAGATGGCAGAGTAGGGAGACCCTGAACTCACTTCCTCCCATAGGCACACCAAAATTACAACTATTTACAGAGCAACCACTGGAGAGAAAAATAGGAAGACTAGCAGAAAAGATCTATAAATAAAGATATAAAGATGGAACCATAACAAGATGAGAAAGAAGGGCAGAGAAGGGGTATAGTCAAGATCCACACCCCCTAGATGGGCAACCCACAAGTCACAGGATAATTACAATTGTAGAGAGTCTTCTCAAGGAGTAAGGGGTCTACCTATGCATTGGGCTCCCAAGCCTGGGGGACCTGTACTGGGAGGATGAGCCCCCAGACTGTTTAGCTTTGAAGGCCAGGGGCTTACTTTTGGGAGACCCAGAGGGCTGTGGGAAATAGAGATTACACTCTTAAAGGACACACACAAAGTCTCTCATGCTCTGGGACCCAGGGCTGAAGCAATAATTTGAAAGGAGCATGGGCTTTCCTGGTAGCTGAAACGGTAAAGAATCTGCCTCAAATGCAGGAGACTTGGGTTCAGTCCTTGGGTTGGGAAGATCCCCTGGAGGAGGGCATGGTAACCCACTCCAGTATTCTTGCCTGGAGAATCCCATGGACAGAGGAGCCTGGTGGGCTGCAGTCCATTGGGTCGCAAACGACCTCAGTCAGACACGACTGAAGTTACTTCATGCTCATGCATGCATATATATGTATATATGATTCCAACCAAAAGCAGCATAATGCACAGTTTTTTTAAGTGCACATGGAACTACCTTCAGGATCAGTTCAGTTCAGTTGCTCAGTCGTGTCCGACTCTTTGTGACCCCATGTACTGGAGCACACCAGGCCTCCCTGTCCATCACTAACTCCTGGAGCTTACTCAAACTCATGTCCATCGAGTCAGTGATGCCATCCAACCATCTCATCCTCTGTCGTCCTCCCACATTCAATCTTTCCCAGCATCAGGGTCTTTTCCAGTTTCCCCCTCAGTCAGTCTCTCCCATCAGGAAGCTTCCATAAGCCTCTTAATCTTCTCCATCAGAGGCACAGACAAACTGAAAACCATAATCACAGAAAACTAACCAATCTGATCACATGGACCACAGCCTTGTCTAACTCATTAACTATGAGCCATACTGTGTAGGGTCACCCAAGACAGATGGGTCATGGTGGAGAGTTCTGACAAAACGTGGTACACTGGAGAAGGGAATGGCAAACTACTTCAGTATTCTTGCCTTGAGAACCCCATGAACAGTATGAAAAGGAAAAAAAATAGGACACTGAAAGATGAACTCCCTAGGTCAGTAGGTGCCCAATATCCTACTGGAGAAGAATGGAGAACTCCAGAAAGAGTGATTCTCCAGGATAAGTCCATGCTAAGCCACAAAGCAAGTGTGAAGTAAATTTAAGAAGATTATAATAATATCAAACATCATTTCTGACCACAACACTTTAAGATTAAAAAAATCAACTATAAGGAAACTGAAAGATGTAGAAAACAAACATGTTTACCAAGGGGAGAAGGAGGGGTGGGATGAAGAGATTGGGAGATTGGGATTCACACACACACACACACACACACACACACATTATTGATACTATTCATAAAATAGATAAGTAATGAGAACCTACTGTATAGCTCTGTTTTTGTTCAGTTGCTAAGTTGTGTCTGATTCTTTGTGACCCCATGGACTACAGCACTCAGTGTTCTGTGATGACTCAAATGGGAAGGAAATCCAAAAAAGAGGTGATCTATGTATATATATAGCTAATTCACTTTTCTGTACAGCAGAAACTAATACAACATTGTAAAGCAACTATATTCCAATAAAAATTAAAAATGAAAACTGTAAAAAGAAACCCCACAAATTCATGGAAGCTAAGCAAGATACTACTAAACAACCAATGAGTTACAAGGATGAAATTTAAAAATACCTGGAGATGAATGAAGAGGAAAATACGACAATCTAAAATCTATGAGATGCAGTAAAAGCTGTTCCAGGAGGAAATTTTATAGTGATACAAGCTTATTTCAGGAAACAAGAAATATTTTAAATAAACAACCTAACCTTACCCATGAAGGAACTAGAAAAAAAAAAGAGAACAAACAACCCAAAGTTAGTAGAAGGAAAGAAATCAGAGGAGAAATAAATGAAATTGAGACTAAAAAACAGAAAAGATCAATGAAACTAAGGGCTGGTTCTTCAATTAAACAAAATTGATAAACCTTAGTCAGACTCATCAGGAAAAAAAAGAGAATGAGCCCAAATAAAGGAAATCAGAAATGAAAAAAGAAAAGTTACAACTTACACCACAGAAAAAGATTAGTACAAGCAATTATACACCAATAAAATGGACAATCTAGAAAAAATGGACAAATTCCTAGAAATGTAAATCTCCCAAGACTGAACCACAAAGAAATTATAAACAGGCTTATTTACAAGTAGTGAAATTGAATCAGTAATAATAATTAAATAAACTACCAACAAACAAAAGTCCAGAACCAGATGGCTTCAGAGAATTCTATCAAACATTTAGAGAAGAATTAACATCGATCCTCCTCAAACTGTCCTAAAAAATTATGGAAGATGAAGTGCTTCTGAACTCATTCTAATAAGGCCAGCATCACTCTGATACCAAAATCAGACAAAGATATCACAGAAAAGAAAATTACAGGTCAACAATATCACGGTTGATCATAGATTCAAAAGATTCTCAACAAAATATTAGCAAACCAAATTCAACAATACGTTAAAATGATCATATACCATAATCAAGTGGAACCCCGTTTGCAAACTGGGGGATGCAAATGCAGTTCAATATTCAGAAAACAATCAATATAACAAACCACATTAACTCATTGAAGAATAAAAATCATAAAATCATTTCAATAAATGCAGAAAAAACTTTTGACCAAATTTGACATTCATTTGTGATAAAAACTCTCAGCAAAGTGGCTTTAGGGGGAATATACCTCAACATAATACAGGATACATATGACAAGTCCTTAGCTAACATCATACTCAATGGTGAAAAGCTGCAACCATTCCCTCTAAGATCAGGACCAAGACAAGGATATCCATTCTTGCCACTTTTACTCAACATAGTATTGGAAGTCTCCCATTGGCATCAATCAGACAAGAAAAATAAATAAAATAATTCTAATTGTAACAAAATAAGTAAAACAGTCACTGTTTGCAGATGACATTATGCTATATGGAAGATCCTAAGATGGCACCAAAACATTCTAATTCTAATTCTAATGAATCAGTAAATTTCCAGGATATAAAATTAATACACAAAAATCTGTTACATTTCTATATGCTAACAACAAACTATCAGAAAGAGAAATTAAGAAATCAATCCCATTTAAAAATGTATCATACTGTCTTGATGACTGTGGCTTTGTAATAGAGCCTGAAGTTAGGCAGGTTGATTCCTCCAGTTCCATTCCTCTTTCTCAAGATTGCTTTGGCTATACACATGTAAATCCATGGCTGATTCATGTCAATGTATGGCAAAAACCACTACAATATTGTAAAGTAATTAGCCTCCAACTAATAAAAATAAATGAAAAAAATGTATCATAAAGAAAAAAATACCTAGGAATAAATCTAAACAAGAAAGTAAAAGATCTACACTTGAAAAACTATAAGAGTCAATTTCTTGAAAGAAATTGAAATCGACATAAATAGATGTAAAGAAATATAATTTTCATGGATTGGAAGAATTAATATTGTTAAAATGACCATACTACCTACGGCAATCTACAGATTCAATGCAAGCCCTATAAAAATACCACTGGAATTTTTCACAGAATGAGAACAAATAATTATAAATTTGTATGGAAACACAAAGGACCCAAATAGTCAAAAGAACCCTGAGAAAGAAGGGAAAAGCTTGAGTTATCACACTTCCTAATTTCAGGCAATACCACAAAGCTACAGTAATGAAAACAGTATGGTACTGGCAAAAACAAACAGACAGACACATAGATCAGTGGAACAGAATAGAGAGCCCAGAAAGGAACCCACACTTAAACAGTCAATTAAGTTGACTAATTGACAAGAGGCAAGAATATACAATGTGGAAAAGGAAGCTTCTTCAATAATGGTTTTAGGAAAACTGGACAGCTACATTTAAAAGAATCAAACTGGACTTCTCTCCCACACCATGCACAAAAAATTCAAAGTGTATTAAAGACTTAAATGTGAGACATGAAATCAAAAAATTCCTGGAAGAAAACATAAGCAGTAATCTCTTTTATATTGGTCTTAGTAATACATTTTTAGGGGCATGTCTCCTCAGGCAAAGGAAACAAAAGCTAAAACAAATAAACAAATGGGACTACATCAAACTAAAATTTTTTTGCACAGCAAAGGGAACTATCATTCCACCCCCAAAGCTATCTATTGAATGGGAAAAGATACTTGCAAACATTATATTCAAGGGGTTAACATCCAAAGTATACACCGAACTCATGCAACTCAATATAAAAAAATAAATAATCCAATTTAAAAATGGGTGGAAGATCTGAATAGACATTTTAAAAATGAGGATATACAGATGGCCAACAGGTGCATGAAAAGATGCTCAAAATCACTAATTTTCTGGTAAATGCAAATTAAAACCACAATGAGATATTGCCTCACACCTGTAAAAAGGCTATTATCAAAAAAACAACAAAGAACATTTTTGGCAAGGCTGTGAAGAAAAGGGAATTCTCTTGTATTGTTGGTGGGATTATAGATTGGTGCAGCTGCTATGGAAAATAGTATGAAGGTTCCTTAAAAAATTAGAAATAGAACTACCATATGACCCAGCAATTTCACTCCTGTTTATTCATCCTAAGAAGACAAAAACACTAGTTAGAAAAGATGTATGGGTTTTTCTTTCTGGCTTACTTCACTCTGTATAATAGGCTCCAGTTTTATCCACCTCATTAGAACTGATTCCAATACAGTATATTAACGCATATATATGGAATTTAGAAAGATGGTAATGATGACCCTATATGCAAGACAGCAAAAGAGACACAGATATAAAGAACAGACTTTTGGACTCTGGGAGAAGGTGAGTGTGGGATGATTTGAGAGAATAACACTGAAACATGTATATTACCATATGTGAAATAGATCACCAGTCCAAGTTCGATGAATGAAACAGGGCACTCAAAACCAGTGCACTGGGACAACCCTAAGGGATGGGATGGGGAGGAAGGTGGGAGGGGGGTTCAGGATGGGGGACACATGTACACCAATGGCTGATTCATGTCAATGTATGGCAAAAACCACTACAATATTGTAAAGTAATTAGTCTCCAATTAAAATAAATTAATTAAAAAAGAAAAGATATATGCACTCCAAAGTTTACTGAAGCAATATTTGCAATAACTAAGATATTAAAGCAATGTAAATGCTCATATATAGTCTAATGGATAAGGAAGTTGTGTATATATATGAATTTTACTCAGGCATAATAAATGAATGAAATTTTGTCATTTGTGACAACATGGATGGACCTAGAGGATATTATGCCAAGTGAAATAAGTCAGACAGAGAAAGACAAATATTGTATGATTCCAGTTATATGTGAAATGTAAAAAAAAAACAAAAACAGATAAACATAGTAAAACAGCAACAGTTATAGAGAACAAATATGTAGTTGCCAGAGAGGAAGGTGAGGAGAGGAAAGAAATGGGTGACGCAGATTAACAGATACAAACTACCAGTTGCAAAATACATGAATCATGGGTATGAAATGTACAGTGTGGGGAATATAGTCAATAACTATGTAATACTCTGTATGGTGACATATTGTAACTAGACTTATCATGGTGTCACTTTTGCAACTTACAGAAATATCAAATCACTATGTTGTGTAACAGGGCTTCCCTCATGGCTCACATGATAAAGAACCTGCCTGAAATTCAGGAAACCCAGGTTCGACCCCTGGGTTGGGAAGATCCCCTGGAGAAGTGAGTGGCTACCCACTCCAGTATTCTTGCCTGGAGAAATCCGTGGACAGAGCAGACTGGTGGGCTATAGTCCATGGGGTCACAAAAAACTAACACAATGTTGTAAGTCAATTATACCTGAAAAAGAAACAAGGAGCCTCATAGAAAAAGAGATCAGATTTGTTATTACCAGAGATTGGGGGTAGGAGGAGGGAGATTGGATGAAGGCAGTCAAAAGGTACAAATCTTCAGTTGTAAGATAAATGTACAGGAATATAATGTACAACACAATAAACACAATTAACACTGCTGAATGTTTTATGTGAATGTTGAGTAAACCCTAAGAGTTCTCGTAATAGGGAAATACGTACACACAGACACAGACACACACACACACAGACACACACACACACACACACTATATATATTCTATTTTAAAATTTTTTAAATATATGAGATGACAGATATTCACTAAAATTATTTTGATAATCATTTCATGATGTATGTAAATCAAATCATTATGTTGCACACCTTGCACTTATACAGCAACTTATGTCACTTATATCTTAATGAAACTGGAAGAAAAAATAGGAGAAAAATATTAAATAAAAGAATAGCATTGTTGGCTCATAAAATTATTGAATATAAGAATATTGAATGTTGACATGGATGTTGGAAACATTCGTATACTGCTCAAGGAAAGAGAATTGGTACAATTTCTCTGGAGAGCAATTTAACAGCATATATCAAAATTTTATGCCCGGTAGAGTCATTCAGAAGGTTCTTTAAGACCTCCTATGATGGCAAACTCAGTGCAACCCCTGTCTCTGCCCATTTTTGGGCAGAGATTGTCTCTGCCAATCTTATTCTGAACAGTAACCCATGCCTCTGTAACTTCTACTTCTTAGTTCTACTATAATACTTGGGAGTGCACAGATTAATTTTTCACTTCCAGAAATTTATTTTTATTTTGATTACACTTTAGTCTTCTTATATATGTCTACTCCATGAGTCATGTTAAAATATATTTGAATCTTAATTTTACATTTTCCATCTTTCTTCAGTCTCCTTTCAGGAAGCCTACACAAGCCTCTTAAATAGCCTCATTCATCAGAGGGCAGACAGCAGAAGCAAGAAGAACTGTATTCCTGAAGCTTCTAGAATGAAAGCCATAATCACAGAAAGTTAATCAAAATGAAAATGCAGAGGATTATGTCCCAAATGAAGGAAAAAGATAAAACTCCAGAAAAAAAAAAAACAACTAAATGAAGTAGAGATAGACAACCTACAAGAAAAAGAATTCAGAATTCATTTTAGATAGATGATGCAAGATCTTAGAAATAATGGAGGCAAAGATTGAGAAGGTGCAAGAAATATTTAACAAAGACCCAGAAGAACTAAAGAATAGAAATAGAGTCTAATAATACAATGAATGAAATGAAAAATAGGCTAGAAGGAATCAATAGCAAAATAGCTGAGGCAGAAGAATGGATAAATGACCTGGAAGACAGAATGGTGGAAATCACTGCTGTGGAATGGAATAGGAAAAAGGATGAAAAGAAATGAATACATCCTGAAGCCTCTGGGAAAGCATTAAATGCACCAACACTCACAGTATAGGGGTCCCAGAAGGAGAAGAGAGAAAGAATCCAAGAAAATATTTGAAGGGATAATAGCTGAAAACTTCCTTAACATGGAAAAGGAAACAGTCAGCCAAGTCCAGGAAGTGCAGAGAGTACCAGGCAGAATAAATTCAAGGAGGAATATACTGAGACACATAGTAATCAAGTTGACAAAAATTAAAGATAAAGATAAAATATTAAAAGCAACAAAGGAAAAATGACTAATAACATACTAAAGAACTCCCATAAGCTGATTTCTTGGCAGAAACTCTGCAAGCCAGAAGAGAATGGCAAGATATATTTAAAGTGATGGAAGGGAAGAACTGACTATCAATAATACTCTACTCAGAAGGATCTCACTCAGATTTGAAGGAGAAATTAAAAGCTTTACAGACAAGCAAAAGTGCACAGAATTCAGCACCACCAAACCAGCTGTACAACAAGTATTAAAGGAACTTCTCTAGACAGGAAACACAAGAGAAGGAAAAGACCTACATAAACAAACACAAAACTATTAAGAAAATGGCAATAGGAACATGTGCTGTGCTTAGTTGCTTCAGTTGTGTCTGACTCTTTGAAACCCTATGGACTGTAGTCCACCAGGCTCCTCTGTCCATGGGATTCTCCAGGCAAGAATACTGGAGTGGGTTGTGTTGTCATGCCCTTTTACATGGGGTCTTCCAACCCAGGGATTAAACCCACATCTCTTACATCTCCTGCATTGGCAGGAGGGTACTTATCACTAGCACAACTTGGGAAGCCCAATAGGAACATATGTACTGATAATGTACTTAAATGTACTTAAATTTAATGTACTTAAATGTAAACAGATTAAGTGCACCAACCAAAAGACAGGCTGACTGAATGGATACAACAATAAGACTCATATATGCTGTCTACTGGAGACCCAGCTCAGACCTAGGGACCCATACAGACTGAAAATGAGGGGCAGAGATGAAGATATTCCACACAAATGTAAATCAAAAGAAAGCTGGAGTAGCAATACTCATATCAGGCAAATAGATGTTATAAGAGAGAAAGAAGGTCACTACAAATGATCAAGGGTTCAATCTAAGAAGTGTGTCCATGCTCAGTTGCTTCAGTCATTCTGACTCTTTGTGACCCCATGGACTGTAGCCCACCAGGCTCCATGGAATTTCCAGGCAAGAATGCTGCAATGAGTTGCCATGCACTCCTCCAGGGGATCTTCCTGACTCAGGAATAAAAATCAAACCCACGTCTGCTGTGTCTCCTGCATTACAGGTGGATTCTTTACCACTGAGCCACCGGGAAAACCCTCAACCTAAGAATAAGATATAACAATTGAAAATATACATACATCCAATTGTAGGAACACCTCAAACTGTAAGGCAAATAATAACAACCATAAAGTGAGAAGTTGAAGTAATACAATAATAGTGGGGGACTTTAACACCTCACTATCATCAACGGATGGATCATTCAGACAGAAAATTAATAAGGAAACACAGACCTTAAATGACAAATTAGATCAGATGGACTTAACTGGTATTTATAGAACATTCCATCCAAATTCTTCTCAAGTGCACACAGAACATTCTTTAGGACCAATCATATGCTGGGCCACAAGGGCAGCCTTGGTAAATTTAACAAAATTGAAATAATATTGAACATCTTTTCTGAACACAGGACTATGAGTTTAGAAATAAGCAACTAGACAAAAGCTAAAAAAAAAACAAAAACAGAAACACATGGTGGTTAAACTATATGCTACTAAACAATCAATGGATAACTGAAGAAATCAAAGAGGAAATTAAAAAAAAAACCCTAAAGACAAATGAAAGTACGTGGTCCAAAACCTATGGGATACAGCAAAAGCAGTTCTAAGAGGGGAGGCTATAGCAATACAATCTTATCTCAAGAGACAAGAAAAATCCAAAATAAACAACCAAACCTTACACCTAAAACAATTAGAGAAAGAAGAACACACAAATCCTAGGGTTACTAGAAGAAAATAAATAATAAAGAACAGAGGAGAGATAAATGAAATAGAAACAAAGAAAATCATAGCAAAGATCAATGAAACTAAAAGCTGGTTCTTTGAAAATATAAACAAAATTGATAAATTTTTAGCCAGACTTATCAAGAAAAAAAGGAGAGAATTCAAATCTATAAAATTAGAAATAAAAAGGATAAGTTACACATAACAACACAGAAATATACAGGATCATAAGGGACTACTATGAGCAAAGTGTGAAAGTGAGAGTGTTAGTTGCTCAGTTGTGTCCAACTCTTTGTGACCCCATGGGCTGTGTAGCCTGCTAGGCTCCTATGTCCAAGGGATTCTCCAGGCAAGAATTCCTGAGTGGGTTGCCATTTCCTTCTCCAGACTATGAGCAACTGTATGCCAATAAAATGGACAACCTTGAAGAAATGGACAAATTCTTAGAAAGGTACAATCTCCCAAGACTGCATCAGGAAGATATAGAAAATTTGATGAACAACCCAATCACAAGTACTGAAATTGAAACTGTGATTAAAAAGCTCCCAACAAACAAAAGTCCAAGACTGGATGGCTTCATAGGCAAATTCTATCAACCATTTAGAGAAGAGTTAATATTTATCCTTCTTAAACTCCTCCTAAAAATTTGAAGGAATATTCCCAAACTCCTCTGTGAGGTCACCATCACCCTGTGCCAACACAAGACAAAGATACCACCAAAAAAGAAAATTACAGGCCAATACCACTGATGAACAGAGTCACAAAGCTCCTCAATAAAATACTAGCAATCTGAATCCAACAATGCATTAAAAGGATCACATATCATGATCAAGTGGGATTTACCCCAGAGATGCAAGTATTTTTCAATAATCACAAATCAATCAATGTGATATGCTACATAGACAAATTGAAGAATAAAAATCATATGATCATCTCAATAGATGCACAGAAAAGTTTTTGACAAATTCAACACTCATTTATGTTAAAAACCCTGCTGAAAGTGGGCACAGAAAGAATATACCTCAACATAATAAAGGCCATATATGATGATCCTACAGTTAACATCATACCAAATGGTGAAAAGCTGAAAGCATTTCCTCTAAGATCAGGAACAAGACAAAGATGTCCATTCTCATGACTTTTATTCAATATAGTTTTGGATGTCTTAGCTATGGCAATCAGAAGAAAAAGAAATAAAGGTAATCCAAATTGGAAAGAAGAAATTAAATTTTCACTGTTGACAGATGACATGATACTATACATAGAAGATCCTAAATATGCTACCAGAAAACTACTTGAACTCATCAATGAATTTGGTAAAGTTGGAGGTTACAAAATTAATACATGGAAATCTGTTGCATTTCTATACAATAACAATGAAAGATCAGAAAGATAAATTTAAGAATCAATTCCATTTACTGTCACATTAGAAAGAATAAAATACCTGAGAATAACCTATCTAAGGAGACAAAAAAACCTGTACTCCTAAAGCTATAAGAGTTGATGAAAGAAATTAAAGAAGACAGAGATGGAAAGACATATCATGTTCGTGGATGGAAAGAATCAATGTTGTCAAAATGACTATACTGTCCAAGGCAATCTACAGATTCAGTGCAATCTGATCAAATTACAAATGCCATTATTCACAGAACTAGAATAAAAAAAAAAATCTCAAAGTTTGTGAAAGTGAAAGTAGCTCAGTCATGTCCGACTCTTTGTAACCCCATGTACTATACAGTCCATGGAATTCTCCAAGCCAGAAAACTGGAGGGGGTAGCCTTTCCCTTCTCCAGGGGATCTTCCCAACCCAGGGATCAAACCCAGGTCTCCTGCATTGCAAGCAGATTCTTTACCAGCTGAGCCTTGGAGGCACAAAAGACCCTGAATAGCCAAAGCAATCTTGAAAAAAAAAATGGAGCTGGAGGAATAGGCACCCTGACTTTAGGCTATACTACACAGTTTATGTCATCAAAACAGTATGGTGCTGACAAAAAATAGAAATATAAATAAAAAGAACTGGATAGAAAGCCCAGAAACAAACCCTTGCACCAATGGTCAATTAATATATGATCTAAAAATTAATCTTGCCTAAAAAGGAGGCAAGCCTTTGACTGTGTGGATCATAGTAAACTGTGGAAAATTCTGAAAGAGATGGGAATACCAGACCATCTGACCTGCCTCTTGAGAAACCTGTGTGCAGGTCAGGAAGCAACAGTTAGAACTGGACATGGACCAACAGACTGGTTCCAAATAAGAAAAGGAGTACGTCAAGGCTGTATATTGTCATCCTGCTTATTTAACTTATATGCAGAGTACATCATGAGAAACACTGGGCTGGAGGAAGCACAAGCTGGAATCAAGATTGCCAGGAGAAATATCAATGACCTCAGATATGCAGATGACACCACCCTTATGGCAGAAAGTGAAGAGGAACTAAAAAGCCTCTTGATGAAAGTGAAAGAGAAGAGTGAAAAAGCTGGCTTAAAACTCAACATTCAGAAAACTAAGATCATGGCAACTGGTCCCATCACTTCATGGGAAATAGATGGGGAAACAGTGTCAGACTTTATTTTTCTGGGCTCCAAAATCACTGCAGCTGGCGATTGCAGCCATGAAATTAAAAGACACTTGTTCCTTGGAAGGAAAGTTATGACCAACCTGCTGCTAAGTCACTTCAGTCGTGTCCGACCCTGTGTGACCCCATAGATGGCAGACCACCAGGCTCCGCCGTCCCTGGCATCCTCCAGGCAAGAACACTGGAGTGGGTTGCCATTTCCTTCTCCAATGCATGAAAGTGAAAAGTGAAAGTGAAGTCGCTCAGTGTCCGACTCTTCGCGACCCCATGGACTGCAGCCTACCAGGCTCCTTCATCCATGGGATTTTCCAGGCAAGAGTACTGGAGTGGGTTGTCATTGCCTTCTCTGATGACCAATCTAGACTGCATATTAAAAAGCAGAGACATTACTTTGCCAACAAAGGTCCGTCTAGTCAAGGCTATGGTTTTTCCAGTGGTCATGTATGGATGTGAGAGTTGGACTATAAAGAAAGCTGAGCGCAGAAGAATTGATGCTTTTGAACTGTGATGTTGGAGAAGACTCTTGAGAGTCCCTTGGATTGCAAGGAGATCCAAACAGTCCATCCTCAAGGAGATCAGTCCTGGGTGTTCATTGGAAGGACTGATGCTGAAGGTCAACCTCCAATACTTTGGCCACCTGATGTGAAGAACTGACTCATTTGAAAAGACCCTGATGCTGGGAAAGATTGAGGGCAGGAGGAGAAGGGGATGATGGAGGATGAGATGGTTGGATGGCATCACCGACTCAGTGCACATGGGTTTGGGTGGACTCCCGGAGATGGTGATGGACAGGGAGGCCTGGTGTGCTGCAGTTCATGGGGTCGCAAAGAGTTGGACATGACTGAGCAACTGAACCAAACTTAAAAATGTGGCAAGAGTACACAATTTTGGAAAGACAATCTTTTCAACAAACGGTGCTTGGGAAACTGGACAGCCACATGGAAAAAAATGAAATCAGATTATTCATTAACAGCATACACAAAAATAAGCTCAGTATAGATTAAAGACATGAACATGAGACTGGACACTATAAAACTCTTAGAAAAAAACAGTCAGAAAACTCTCTGGTATAGGCAGAATACTCTCTGACATAAATTACAACAATGTCCTTTTCGATCTGTCTCCCAGAATAATGGAAGTAAAAACAAAAATAAGCAAATGAGACCTGCTTACATTCAAAAGCTTTTGCACAGCAAAGGAAATAATAAAACAGAAAGACAACCTACAGGTTGGGAGATAATGTTTGTATTAATATTGTGTTAACATTGTGCAAATGATGTGACCAACAATCGATTAGTCTCTGAAATCTACAAACAGCTCATGACAATCAACATCATCAAAACAAACAACTCAATTAAAAAATGGACAGAAGACCTAAACAGACATTTCTCCAATGAAGACACATGGATCACAAAGAGGCACATAAAAGATGTTCAGTATCACTAATTATTAGAGAAATGCAAATCAAAACTACAATGATATATATCACCTTATACCAGCCAGAATGGCTGTCATCAAAAAATCCAAAAGTTATAAATGCCAGAGAGGGTGCAGAGGGAAGGGAAACTGCTACACTGGTGGTGGGAATGTAAATTGATACAGCCATGTGGAAGTTTCTAAAATAACTAAAATTCGAGCTACTATGTGACCCTGAAATCCCACTCGTGCTCATATATCCAGAGACAAACACGGTCCAAAAGGATACAATACACCCCAATGCTTTTGCAACACTGCTTATACAATATCCAAGACATGGAACCAACTTACATGTCCATCGACAAAGCAATGGATAAAGAAGATGTGGTACATTATATACACAATAGAATATTACTCAGCTATTAAAAAGAATGAAATAATGTAATTTGCCACAACATGGATGGAGCTAGAGATTGTCACACTGAGTGAAGTAAGTCAGAAAGAGAAAGAGAAATATTTTATTACATTCCTTATATGTGGAATAGACATGATACACATTAACTTATTTATGAAAGATAAGCAGGCTCACAGACTTAGAGAACAAATAAATGTTTCAGAGGAGGGGATGAGGGGAAAGGATAGTTAAAGAGTTTAGTATGGACAGATACACACTGCTATATTTAAAATGGACAACCAACAAATGCCATACACATTCCCTGAGTATAGCACAGGTAATGCTGCTCAATATCATGTGGCAACTTGGATGGGAGGGGAGTTGGGAGGAGAATAGATACATGAATATATATATGGCTGAGTCCCTTTGCTGTCCACATGAAACTCTCATAACATTGTTAACTGACAATACTCCAATACAAAATACAAAATTTAATTAAAAAATTAAGTGAAAATAAAAGACAGTCTGTTCCTTATGGAGTCTAGTTCATAGAGACAAAAAAGCAAGATAATTATAATTCAGAATTACTGTAGAGATCTGTACAAAGTGCTATGGATTCTTGGACAAGATGATTAAATCCTACTATGGAGAATGAGAGAGACTCTGACTTTTATACAGGGCCCTCTACATGTCAGGCACTCTGCCAATTATTTTATTGTTTATTTTAATATTTTGAAGTATAATTTTATATTATACTTCAAGTAGTTTCAGATGTACAGCAGATTGGTTCAGTATTTTTACAGACAATACTGCATTAAAAGTAATTACAAAGGAAGGAGGCAAGATGGCGGAGGAGTAGGTGGACATAGAGTATGTCTCTCTCCACAGAACATCAGGAGTACATCTTCAGATGTACAAGATCTCACAGAACAGCAACTGAGAGTTGGCAGGAGTCCCTGATCACCATAAAGGAATATATAGATCCATGCAAAACCCAGTAGGATGAAGGAAGGAGGGGAAAAAGAGGGGAGTGAGCGAGACTGGACCTGCACCTGGGAGGTGGTGTAACTGAAGCAAGGGTCAGATCCTCATATTGGGGCAATTGTTTGGGACAGAGGGGAAGACTTTGAGGTTGTTGGAGAGTGAAGCAGCTCATCTGTGACAATCTGAATGGAATGAGAATCACAGAGACAATCCTTGCTGCAGCCCTACTTACCCTGGACAGGGATGAAAGTCCCATGGAATGTGTGGCAGCTGGGAGCTGGAGTGTAGCGATTAGAGAGCAATCCCAGGGAGAGGTCTGCTATTGACTGTGGGGAGACAGTCTAAGGGGATGTGAGGGAGGAGATCACAGTGGGAAATGCCTTTGGAGGAAAGTCAGGCTGCCATGGAGGCAAGGCAATACTGCTGAGTCACGTGCAGGGGGTGGAGCCATCACCATAGCCTCTCTCTCCCCACATGCTGCTGCCAGCAGTTAGTAGAGAAAGATCCCAGAGAGGGTGGCCCTTTGAGTGTCTGCTGCACCAAACAACAGAGAAGGACCAGCTAGGGTGGCCCTTTGAACACCAGCTGCCACAGGCTAGAACAAGACTCTTATTTTTTATTTTTTTTTCATTTATTTTTATTAGTTGGAGGCTAATTACTTTACAATATTGTAGTGGTTTTTGTCATACATTGACTTGAGTTAGCCATGGATTTATATGTATTCCCCATCCCGATCCCCCCTCCCACCTCCCTCTCTACCTGCTCCCTCTGGGTCTTCCCAGTGCACCAGGCCCGAGCACTTGTCTCATGCATCCAACCTGGGCTGGTGATCTGTTTCACCCTAGATAATATACATGTTTCGATGCTGTAGAACAAGACTCTAATAGTGCCATACTGCCAGTGCTTGAGGCCACCAGCATTCCTGCACACTTGATGCTGCCATGGTCCTAGTGATCCAAGCAGCTGTGCCACCTCCATGCTCAATCCCCATTGGGGCAGAGCTGCCAGAGGCTAGACAAAACCCTAAGTTCACCACATCTACTCTGCCCATGGATTCTGGCTGTCCGTGTAACTGGTGCTGCCAGGGTCCTTGCGATCCAAGCAGTTGCACCACATCCACACCTGGTCCTCACTGGGGCAGAACCAAGTCCTCCAGAGCAGCCTCAGGAGCAAACTCCTATGAATTGCCCACATGCAGAGGTGGCAGAAAAAGCCACAACTAAACTCTAGGGACAGTATGGCTAAGAAAGAGGATCGAAAACCTTTCTACCAGCTGTAAAACCTGCAGATTAAACCCACACGATCAACTAGGCAGACTCTGGGTCTATGGAATATGTAAAAGGACAATGAGAATTCCCACAAAAGAAATGTCCTAGATCTGGCAGCTGTGGACATTGGAGGCAAGAACATGCAGGAGTAAAGTCAGATTAGAGTCTAAGATGTCCCCACAGCAGGTCCAGAGACCAGCCCAGTGTTGGGGGCCATCCTAGAGAGGTGGACTACGACTCAGAGTGAGGGAAAGGATGGTGACAATTGAGATCTGAGAAAAACATTTATTATGTTTATATTTTGATTCGTTCTGTAGTTGGTTTTTAATTTCTTTCTTTTTCTCTGTTACTGTGTTTGTTGATTTTATCATTACTACTAACTCTTAAGTTTTGAGAAGTCTACAAGCGATAAATGCTGGAGAGGGTGTGGAGAAAAGGGAACCCCCTTACAGTGTTGGTGGGAATGCAAACTAGTACAGCCACTATGGAGAACAGGGTGGAGATTGCTTCAAAAACTGGAAATAGAACTGCCATATGACCCAGCAATCCCACTCCTGGGAATACACATCGAGGAAACCAGAATTGAGAGACACGTGTACCCCAGTGTTCATTGCAGCACTGTTTATAATAGCCAGGACATGGAATCAACCTAGATGCCCATTGGCAGACGAATGGGTAAGAAAGCTTGGTACATATACACAATGGGATATTACTCAGCCATTAAAAAGAATACATTTGAATCAGTTCTAATGAGGTGGATGAACTGGAGCCCATTATACAGAGTGAAGTAAGCCAGAAAGAAAAACACCTATACAGTATACTAATGCAAATATATGGAATTTAGAAAGATGGTAATGATAACCCTATATGCGAGACAGCAAAAGAGACATAGATGTATAGAACAGTCTTTTGGACTCTGTGGGAGAGGGAGAGGGTGGGATGATTTGGGAGAATGGCATTGAAACATGTATATTATCATATGTGAAACGAATCCCCAGTCCAGGTTTGATGCATGAGACAGGGTGCTCAGGGCTGGTGCACTGGGATGACCCAGAAGGACAGGATGGAGAGGGAGGTGGGAGGGGTGTTCAGGATGGGGAACACATGTACACCCGTGGTGGATTCATGTCAGTGTATGACAAAACCACTACAATATTGCAAAGTAATTAGCCTCCAATTAAAATAAATAAATTTATATTAAAAAAAAGCCTGCCTGGTATTCGTAAAAAAAAAAAAATGAAAAGAAATGATCATATAATGTTTCTCTTTAAATCTTTAAATTTGGTAGAATATAATAAATTTCTTACTAATGAGCAAAAAAAAAAAAAGAATTCTTTTAAAGCAAATTTTTATTTCCTTTATATACTTCTACCTCCACATTGACTTTTTGCAGTTCTCTAAGTTTTTTTTTCTTTTTCAAAATTTTATTTCGGATTGTTTTTCTTATTGTTTCTTTCCTGCTGCAGTTATTCTTTAATATATATAAATCTTTTTAATAAATTTCTATTTAAACTTGTTTTTCTATTTTAAATTTTCTTCCTTTACTTTCTTTATTTCACTCTGTTATTTAGTTTGTTTCATTTTCTTTGCTTTATTTCCCAGTTGGCACTCTGAGTTGGTCTTGCCTTCTGGTTTGTGTTTTATTTATTTATTTATTTCATTTATTTTTATTAGTTGGAGGCTAATTACTTTACAATATTGTAGTGGTTTTTGCCATACATTGACATGAATCAGCCATGAATTTACATGTGTTCCCCATCCTGAACCCCCCTCCCACTTCCCTCCCCATCCCGTCCCTCTGGGTCATCCCAGTGCACCAGCCCTGAGCACTTGTCTCATGCATCCAAACTGGGCTGGTGATCTGTTTCACACTTGATAATACACATGTTTCAATGCTATTTTCTCAGATCATCCCACCCTCGCCTTCTCCCACAGAGTCCAAAAGTCTGTTGTATACATCTGTGACTCTTTTTCTGTCCTGCATATAGGGTTATTGTTACCATCTTTTAAAATTCCATATATATGCGTTATAATACTGTATTGGTGTTTTTCTTTCTGGCTTACTTCACTCTGTATAATGGGCTCCAGTTTCATCCACCTCATTAGAACTGATTCAAATGTATTCTTTTTAAGGTTGAGTAATATCCCATTGTGTATATGTACCAAGCTTTCTTATCGATTCATCTGCCAATGGGTATCTAGGTTGCTTCCATGTCCTGGCTATATAAACAGTGCTGCAATGAACATTGGGGTGCACGTGTCTCTTTCAGATCTGGTTTCCTCAGTGTGTATGCCCAGGAGTGGGATTGCTGGGTCATATGGCAGGTCTATTTCCAGTTTTTTAAGAAATCTCCACACTGTTCTCCATAGTGGCTGTACTAGTTTCTATTCCCACCAACAGTGTAAGAGGGTTCCCTTTTCTCCACACCCTCTTCAGCATTTATTGCTTGTAGACTTTTGGATAGCAGCCATCCTGACTGGCGTGTAATGGTACCTCATTGTGGTTTTGATTTGCATTTCTCTGATAATGAGTGATGTTGAGCATCTTTTCATGTGTTTGTTAGCCATCTGTATGTCTTCTTTGGAGAAATGTCTGTTTAGTTCTTTGGCCCATTTTTTGATTGGGTCATTTATTTTTCTGGAAACTGAGCTGCAGGAGTTGCTTGTATATTTTTGAGATTAATCCTTTGTCTGTTTCTTCATTTGCTATTATTTTCTCCCATTCTGAAGGCTGTCTTTTCACCTTACTTATAGTTTCCTTTGTTGTGCAAAGCTTTTAAGTTTAATTAAGTCCCAATTGTTTATTTTGCTTAAAGATATATCTACCTAAAGAAACAAAAGACCTATACATAGAAAACTATAAAACACTGAAAGAAATCAAAGAGGACACAAATAGATGGAGAAATCCGTGTTCATGGATTGGAAGAATCAATATTGTGAAAATGACTATACTACCCAAAGCAATCTGTAGATTCAACACAATCCCTATCAAGCTACCAACGGTATTTTTCACAGAACTAGACCAAAGAATTTCACAATTTGTATGGAAATACAAAAAACCTCGAATAGCCAAAGTAATCTTGAGAAAGAAGAATGGAACTGGAGGAATCAACCTGCCTGACTTCAGACTCTACTACAAAGCCACAGTCATCAAGACAGTATGGTACTGGCACAAAGACAGAAATATAGATCGCTGGAACAAAATAGAAAGCCCAGAGATAAATCCACGTACCTATGGACACCTTATCTTTGACAAAGGAGGCAAGGATATACAATGGAAAAAAGACAACCTCTTTAACAAGTGGTGCTGGGAAAACTGGTCAACCACTTGTAAAAGAATGAAACTAGAACACTTTCTAACACCATACGCAAAAATAAACTCAAAATGGATTAAAGATCTAAATGTAAGACCAGAAACTATAAAACTCCTAGAGGAGAACATAGGCAAAACACTCTCCGACATAAATCACAGCAGGATCCTCTATGACCCACCTCCCAGAATATTGGAAATAAAAGCAAAAATAAACAATTGGGACCTAATTAAACTGGTTTGTGTTTTAATTAGCTTTGTTTTTAATTGGTCAACATTATTTTTGTTTCTTTGCTCACTGGGTCACTGTCATTTACTTTGTATTCTTTGGAATGTTTTGGTTTTGTGTGTGTGTGTGTGTTCCTTTGTTTTTGTTATTATTTGTCTGATTTTGTATTTACCATTTCTCTGGGGTTTGTTTGTTTTTTTCTTTTCTTGATTTTTGTTTTTGTGTTTTTGTTTTAATCCCTTTAATGCCACAGCAAATGGCTTGTGGAATCTCCCTGACCAGTGATCAGGCCTAAGTCTCTGGAGTGGGAACACTGAGTCCAGGACACCAGACTTCCAGAGAATTCCCAAGTCCAGGGAGTATTAACTAGTGAGAACTCCCAAGAAGGCCTCCACCTGTGCCAAGACCCAACTGCCAACAGCAACCAGTGCAGGATGCCACACCCAAACAAGCAAGACAAAAACACAAATGCAGTCATCATCAGATAATCTTCCCACAGTCACCACACAATATACTACCTCATACAGTCCTGCCCATCCGAGAGAAAAAGCCTTCTCCCACCAGAACACAGGCAAAAGATCCTCCCAACAAAAAACCTACACAAACCACTGGACCAAACTCACCCACTGAAGGCAGAAAACAAAAGGAAGAGGAAATGCAATCCTAAAGCCTGGGAAAAGGAGATCTCAAATACAGTAAGTTAGAAAGATACAAAAAGACAGAGAAATATTGCACGAATGAAGGAAAAAGGTAAAAACTCCCAAGACCAAAGAAAAGAAGAGGAAATAGGCAAATTATCTAAAGAAAGTATTTAGAGTAATGATAGTAAAATTGATTCAAAACCTCGAAAAGAGAACGGAGAAAGTGTGAGAATTAATTAACACATGTAAAGAGGACCTAGAAGATATAAAAAAGTGGGAAGTCAAGAAATACCTGGAGTAACAGACAAGCTTGGCATTAGAGTACAACCAGTGTATTCCCTTGGCAAAACTGTTAGTCTCTGCCAAGCTTCATGTTGTACTCTAATGCCAAGCTTGTCTGTTATACATTGTTCCAACAACATAAGAGATGACTCTACACATGGACATCACCAGATGGTCAATACTGAAATCTGATTGATTATATTATTTGCAACCAAAGATAGAGAAGTCAGAAGATAGATATACGAAGACAGAGAAGTCAGAAGATAGATATACAGTCAGCAAAGCAAGACATGGAGCTTACTGTGGCTCAGAGCATCAGCTCCTTATTGCAAATACCGGTATAAATTAAAGAAAATAGGGAAGATCACTAGGCCATTCAGGTATGATCTAAATCAAAACCTTTATCATTATAAAGTGGAGATGACAAATAGATTCAAGGGATTAGATCTGGTAGACAGAGTGCTTGAAGAACTATGGACAGAGCTTCACAACATTGTACAGGAGGGAGTGACCAAAACCATCCCAAAGAAAAAGAAATACAAGAAGGCAAAGTCTGAGGAAGCCTTACAAATAGCTGAGAATAGGAAAGAAATGAAAAGCAAAGGAGAAAGGGAAAGATATATCCATCTGAATGCAGAATTCCAAAGAATAGCACGGAGAGATAAGAAAGCCTTCCTAAGTGAACAATGCAAAGAAATAGAGGAAAACAATAGAATGGGAAAAACTAAAGATCTTCTTAATAAAGTTAGAGATATCAAGGGAACGTTTCATGCAAAGATGGGAACAATGAAAGAAATGTCAAGGACCTAAAAGAAGAAGAGGTGGCAAAAATACACAGAACAATTGTGCAAAAAAGGTCCTAATGACCTGGACAAAACCAAAATGATGTGGTCACACATCTAGAGTCAAACATCCTGGAGTGTGATGCCAAGTGGGTCTTAGAAAACATTACTATGAATGAAGATAGTGGAGGTGATGGAATTTCAGCTGAGCTACTTCAAATCATAAATGATGATGTTGTTAAAATGATGCACTCAATATGCCAGGAAAACTCAGCAATGGCCACAGAACTGGAGAAGGTCAGTTTTCATTCCAATATCATAGAAAGGAAATGCCAAAGAATGTTCCAACTACCGTACAATTGCACTCTTTTCACATGCTAGCAAGGTAATGCACAAAATCCTTCAAGCTAAGGCTTTAACACATCATGTAAACTGAGAACTTCCAGAAGTCCAAGATGGACTTTAAAAAGGCAGAGGAGACAGAGATAAAATTGCCAACATCTATTGGATCAGAGAAAGCAAGGGAATTAAAAAAAAATCTACTTCCACTTCATTGACTATGCTAAAGCTTTTGTGTGGATCATAACAAACTGTGGAAAATTTTTCAAGAGATGGGAATACCAGATCCTCTTACTTGCCTCCTGAAAAATCTACATATAAGTCAGGAAGCAACAGTTATAACTGGACGTGAAATAGTGAACTGGTTCAAATTTGGGAAAGGATTATGTCTAGGTTGTATACTCTTGCCCTGCTTATTTAACATATATGCTGAGTACATCATGCGAAATGCCAGGCTGGATAAATCAAAGCTGGAATCAAGACTGATGGGAAAAATATCCTCAGATATGCAGATGATATCACTCTAATGGCAGAAAGAGAAGAGGAGTTAAAGAGCTTCTTGATGAAGGTAAAAGAGGAAAGTGAAAAAACCTGGCTTAAAACCCAATATTAAAAAACAAAAACAAAAACAAAAAACTAAGATCATGGCACCTGGTCTCATCACTTCATGGCAAATACATGGGGAAAAAGTGGAAACAGTGACAGATTTTATTTTCTTGGGCCCCAAAATCACTGCAGATGGTGCCTGCAGCCACGAAATTAAAAGAAGCTTGCTCCTTGGAAGAAGAGCTATTGCAAACCTAGACAGTGTATTAAAAAGCAGAGACATTACTTTGCCGACAAAGGTCCTTCTAATCAAAGCTATGGTTTTCCTAGTAGTCATGTATGAATGTGAGAGTTGGACCTTAAAAAAGGCTGAGCACTGAAGAATTGGTGCTTTCAAACTGGGGGACTGGAGAAGACTCTTGAGAGTCCCTTGGACAGCAGGGAGATCAAACCAGTCAATCCTAAGGAAATCAACCCTGAATATTCATTGTAAAGACTAATGCTGAAGCTGAAGCTCCAATATTTTGGCTACCTGATGCAAAGAACTGACTCATTGGAAAAGATCCTGATGCTGGGAAGGATTGAGGATAAGAGAAGTGGGCGACAGAGGATGAGATGGCTGGATGGCATCACTGACCCAATGGACATGAGTCTGAGCAAACTCCAGATGAAAGTGAAGGACAGGGAAGCCTGGAGTGCTGCGGTTCATGTGTTACAAAAAGTTGGACACACACACGCACACACACAAAAGTTGGACACGACTTAGTGACTGAGCAACAATGAACAACAACAACAACAATTTGAAAAGGTATTAGCATATTTAATGAATGTTATTTACCTAACAATATATCCCAAATCTTGTTGGCTTAAACAACATTAAACATTTATTACCTCATAGAGTTTCTCTGGGTTAAGAATTTGAGAATGACTTAGCTGAATGATTCTGTCTTAGAGTCTTTAATGAAGTTGCTGTCAAGATGTTGGTTAGGGCTGCAATTTAACTTTTTTATTTCCTCTGTTGACTATAAAATGTTCATAACTGAAACATGGAGAGTTATACTTTATTCAGTGGGAAATTTTTAGGACTTTAATCCCAGGAGGCAGTTTCTCAGGTAAGCTTGAGCAAACTGCTCTGAGGAGGTGAGGAGGGAGTTAGGATATATATGAGTTTTGCAACAAAGGGCAGGTAACAGGAACAAAAGTTTCCTGTTAATAAAAGAAAGCTAGATATCTCAAGTTAAGGAATTTAGCACTTTTCTATATATGGGAAGATGCAAGAGCTTGGGCTCACTGAAATCATTCTGTTGATATGTACCTCAGCTTATCTGGAGTCAGTATCCTGCATTTTTATATCCTGAGTTTCCTCAGGGTCACCATGGGGAATGGCTGTAGTCTGAAGGTTGCTAATCGGCAAGTATTCTTTGTTTCCTTCTTGAGTTTCCTCAGGGCTCACCAGCTCAACATCAACACTGATGACTGTGACATCCTTTATTTACTGATAAGTCAGGTAATATTCCATTTGTCACACCCTTTGTTGAGATACAAAAGTGTGTAAGTTTGACATAAAACATTATGTAAGTTTAAGATGCACAATGTGATAATTTGATACACACATATATTTCAAAATATTTACACCAATAAGATTAGTTAACATAATCCTTACCTCACATATTTATAATTTTTATTGTTTTTGGTATGATGATAATATTAAAGCTCTACTCTCATAGCAACTTTCAAGTATACAACAATACTGGCAACAGCAGCTGGCAACCACCATTATAATCTCACTGTCTATGAGTAGGATGTTTTTAGAGTCCACATATAAATAAGAGTATACAGTATTTATCTTTTTCTGTCTGATTTATTTCACTTAGCATAATGCCCTCAAGGTCCATCCATGTTGTTATAAATGACAGAATTTCCACACACACACACACACCCTACATTTTCTTTATCCATTCATTTAGCAATGGATGCTTACATTGTTTCTATGTCTTGGTTATTGTGAATAATATTGCAATGAACATGAGAATACATATACATTTTGAAATACTTAAAGATTCAGAGAAGTTAAAATGATAGTACAGAAGGGTCCCATGTACTCTTCACTCAGTTTACCGATGGTGATATACAGCTATTTCAAACTCCTCTTTCACTTTCATCAAGCAGCTCTTCAGTTCCTCTTTATTTTCTGGTGTGAGGGTGGTGTCATTTGCGTATTTGAGGTTATTGATGTTTCTCCCAGTGGTCTTGATCCCAGCTTGTGCTTTATCCAGCCTGGCATTTCACATGATGTATTCTGCATATAAGTTAAATAAGAAATGTGACAATATACAGCCTTGACGTATTCTTTTCCCAATAAGGAACCAGTCTGTTGTTTCATGTCCAGTTCTAACTGTTGCTTCTTGACCGGCATACAGATTTCTCATGAGGCATGTAAGGTGATCTGGTATTCATCTGGTATTCCCATCTCTTTAAGATGTCTCCACAGTTTATTTATTTTATTTTTATTTTTTTCCCATTTATTTTTACTAGTTGAAGGCTAATTACTTTACAATATTGTAGTGGTTTTTGTCATACATTGACATGAATCAGCCATGGATTTACATGTGTTCCCCATCCCGATCCCCCCTCCCCCGTCCCTCCCCATCCCATCCCTCTGGGTCATCCCAGTGCACCAGCCCTGAGCACTTGTCTCATGCATCCAACCTGGACTGGTGATCTGTTTCACACTTGATAATACACATGTTTTGATGCTGTTCTCTCAGATTATCCCATCCTCGCCTTCTCCCATATAGTCCAAAAGTCTGTTCTATACATCTATATCTCTTTTGCTGTCTTGCATATAGGGTTATCATTACCATCTTTCTAAATTCCATATATATTCATTAGTATACTGTATTGGTGTTTATCTTTCTGGCTTACTTCACTGTGTATAAGGGGCTCCAGTTTTATCCATCTCATTAGAACTGATTCAAATGTATTCTTTTTAAGGCTGAGTAATATCCCATTGTGTATATGTACCACAGCTCTCTTATCCATTCGTCTGCCAATGGGCATCTAGGTTGCTTCCATGTCCTGGCTATATAAACAGTGCTGCAATGAACATTGGGGTACACGTGTCTCTTTCAGATCTGGTTTCCTCAGTGTGTATGCCCAGGAGTGGGATTGCTGGGTCATATGGTAGTTCTATTTCCAGTTTTTTAAGGAATCTCCACCCTGTTCTCCATAGTGGCTGTACTAGTTTGCATTCCCACCAACAGTGTAAGAGGGTTCCTTTTTCTCCACACCCTCTCCAGCATTTGTTGCTTGTAGACTGTTGGATAGCAGCCATTCTGACTGGCGTGTAATGGTACCTCATTGAGGTTTTGATTTGCATTTCTCTGATAATGAGTGATGTTGAGCATAAGATGTCTCCACAGTTTATTGTGATGCAGAGTCAAAGGCTTTGGCGTTGTCAATAAAGCAAAAGTAGATGTTGTTTTTGGAACTCTCTTGCTTTTTTTTGATGATCCCAGTGTATACTGGCAATTTGATCTCTGGTTCCTCTGCCTTTTCTAAATCCAGCTTGAACATCTGGAATTTCTCAGTTCACGTACATCTGGAAGTTCTCGGTTCACGTTGAAGCCTCTGTTGGAGAATTTTGAGCATTACTTTGCTAGCATATGAGATGAGTGCAATTGTGTGGTAGTTTGAACACTCTTTGGCATTGCTTTTCTTTGAGATTGGAATGAAAACCGACCTTTTTCAGTACTGTGGCCACTGCTGAGTTTTCCAAATATGGTGGCATTTGAACGCAGGACTTACACAGTATCATCTTTTAGGATTTGAAGAAGCTCAGCTGGAATTCCATTACCTCCACTACATTTTTTCATAGTAATATTTCCTAAAGTCCACTTGCCTTCACACTCCAGGATTTCTGGCTCTAGGTGAGTGATCACACCAATGTGATTATCTAGGTGATTAAGACCTTGTTTGTATAGTTCTTCTGTGTATTCTTGCCACCTCTTCTCATTTTTTTCTGCTTCTTTTAGGTCTTCTTCTGGGAACCTTATAATTCTAACGTTGATATGCTTAATATTGTCTCAGAGGTCTCTGAGACTGTCATTTTTATTCTCCTCTGCCTCATTTATTTCCACCATTCTATCTTCCAGCTCACTTATCCTTTCTTCTGCCTCAAATAGTCTGCCTTTGATTATCTCTAGTGTATTTTAATCTGTTATTGTATTATTCATTGCTGATTGTCTATTGTTTAATTCTTCTAGGTCCTTGTTAAGCATTTCTTGTAACTTCTCAATCTGTGCCCTCAGTATATTTATCTGTGCCTCCATTTTATTTCCAAGACTTTGGATCATCTTTCTTTTTTTTTTAAATTTATTTATTTTGATTGGAGGCTAATTACTTTACAATATTGTAGTGGTTTTGCCATACATTAATGTGAATAATCACGGGTGTACATGTGGATCATCTTTCTTATTACTCTGAATTCTTTTTCAGTCAGACTGTTTATTTTGTCTTCATTCTTTTGGTATCTTGGGTTTTTTACCATGCTCCTTCATCTGCTACATATTTCTCTGTCTTTTCCTTTTGCTTAATTTACTTGTGTTTGGAGTTTCCTTTCTGTAGGCTGGAGGGCCATAGTTCTTCATAATTGTGGAGTCTACTCACCATGGGTGGGGTTGGACAAGTGCCTTGTGAAGTTTTCCTGGTTGGGAGGATTTGTGCCTATCTTCTGGTGGATGGAGCTGGATCTTGTCCCTCTGAAGTGCAGTGCCATGTCCAGTAGTGTCTTTTGGGATGTCTTTCACCTTGCTATGGCTTTGGGCAGTCTTTCTACTAATAGGCAGAGTTGTGTTTCTGTTTTGCTAATGATTTGGCATGAGGTGTCCAGCACTGGAGCTTTCTGGCCATTGGGTGGGGCTTGGTCTTAGTGTTGAGTTGGAGACCTTTCAGAGAGCTCCCGTTGATTAATGTTTCATGGAATTGGGAGTTCTCTGATAGTCCAAAGTCCTGGACTCGGGTCTCCCACCTCTAGGGCTCAGGCTTGACACCTTACTGTAGCACCAAGATTTCACAGGCCTCACAGCACAGAAGACAAAACCCAAAGACTAATGATGGAAGCAACTCTCAATAGCCAAGAGCACACAAAGAAACTCACATACTTACAAAGAGAAAAAAAGAGGGGAAAAAGGATAAGAACAGGAGTCAAAAAAGAAAAGAGTATCAGAATTGAGTGTTGTGTATAGCTTCTGCACACATCCCCACAGAGGTGAGGTGCCGGTGCAGCCACTTGGGACCATAAACTCTGGTCTGAAGTGCAGGGTTAAGGTCTCTGCATGCTGCACTTGATCAGCAAATGAAACTAGACAGGGCACAAAGGAAAAGAAGAAAGAGCTGGGAGAGAAGAAGATGGTGGAGGAGTAGGTGGGCATGGAGTACATCTCTCTCCACAGATACATCAGGAATACACCTTCAGACAAAGAAGTACATGCAGAACACCAGCTGAGAGTGGGCAGGAATACCTGACCAGCAGAAAAGACTATATAGAACCATGCAAAACTCTAGATCAAGCCCCGAGCATTTGGAGTGGGAGCACTGACTCCAAGACCCTAGACTACCAGAGAACTATCCCTAGGGAATATCAAATAGTGAGAACTCACACAAAGGAAGCCACTTCAATACAAGACCCAGCATCACCCAACCACTAGTGCAGAATGCCTCATCTAAACAACAAAAAGCACAAAAATACAAACAAAGTCATCAGCAGACAGGATTACCACCTCTCTCAGCCTTGCCTATCAGAGGAAAAACAAAACAAACAAACAAACAAAAATCAGCACAAATCTCACCCTTATACAAATCACTGGACCAACCTTAGGAGGGCAGAAACCAAAAGGAAGAAAGAATTCAACCTTGAAGCCTGGGAAAAGGAGACCTCAAACACAATAAGTTAAAAGAAAATAATGAAAAGGCAGAGAAATACTACACAGATGAAGGAACATGCTAGAAACACAGAAGTCCAAATAAATGAAGAGGAAATAGGCAAACTACCTGAAAAAGAATTCAGAATGATGATAATAAACATGATCAAAAACCTTGAAAACAAAATGGAGAAAATGCAAGAATCAATTAACAAAGACCTGGTAGAATTAAAGAATAAACATACAGAGACAAACAACACAATTACCAAAATTAAAAATACTCTAGAAGGAATCAATAGCAGAATATCTGAAGCAGAAGAATGAATAAGTGGGCTGGAAGATAAAATGGTGGAAATAACTTCTGAAGAGCAGAATAAAGTAAAAGGAATGAAAAGAACTGAAGATAGTTTCAGAGATCTCTGGGACAATATCAAATGCACCAACATTCAAATTATAGGGGTCTTTCCCCAACATGGAAAAGGAAATAGTCAATCAAGTCCAAGAGGCACAAAGAGTCCCATACAGGATAAACCCAAGGAGAAACTCACCAAGACACATACTAATCAAACTAACAAAGACTAAACACAAAGAAAGAATATTAAAAGCAGCAAGGGAAAAGCAACAAGTAACACACAAGCGAAACCCCATATGTTTAACTGCTGATCTTTCATCAGAAACTCTGCAGGCCAGAAGGGAATGACAGGATATATTTAAAGTGTTCAAAGGGAAAAGTCTACAACTAAAATTACTGTACCTAGCCAGGATCTCATTCAAAATTGATGGAGAAATAAAAAGCTTTTCAGACAAACAAAAGTTAAGAGAATTCAGTACCACCAAACCAGCTTTACAACAAATTTTAAAGGGACTTATATAGTCAAGAAATACAAGAGAAGAAAAAGATCTACAAAATCAGCACCAAACAGTTAATATGTTAATATGGCAATAGGAACATATATATCAATAATGACTTTAAATGGAAATGGATTAAGTGCTCCAACCAAAAGACACAGACTGGCTGAATGGATACAAAAACAAGACCCATATATATGCTGTCTACAGGAAACCCACTTCAGACCTAAAGACACATATAGACTGAAAGTGAAAGGATGGAAAAATGTCTTCCATGCAAACGGGAAGCCAAAGAAAGCTGGAGTAGCAATCCTCATATCAGACAAAATGACCTTAAAATAAAGATTACAAGAGATAAGAAAGGACTATATAATGATCAAGGGATAAATCCAAGAGGAAGACATAACAATTGTAAATATCTATGCATCCAACATAGGAGCACCCTAATACGTAAAACAAACACTAACAGAGTGAAATAAAAAGAGAAATTGACAGTAACACAATAATAGTCAGTTCAGTTCAGTTCAGTCGCTCAGTCGTGTCCAACTCTTTGCCACCCCGTGAACTGCAGCACGCCAGGCCTCCCTGTCCATCACCAACTCCCAGAGTTTACCCAAACTCATGTCCATTGAGTCAGTGATGCCATCTAACCATCTCATCCTCTGTCGTCCCCTTCTCCTCCCACCTTCAATCTTTCCCAACATCAGGGTCTTTTCAAACGAGTCAGCTCTTCGCATCAGGTGGCCAAAATATTGGACTTTCAGCTTTAACATCAGTCCTTCCAATGAACACCCAGGACTGACCTCCTTTAGGATGGACTGGTTGGATCTCCTTGCAGTCCAAGGGACTCTCAAGGTCTTCTCCAACACCACAGTTCAAAAGCATCAATTCTTCAGCACTCAGCTTTCTTTATAGTCCGACTCTCACATCCATACATGACTACTGGAAAAACCATAGCCTTGACTAGATGGACCTTTGTTGGCAATGTAATATCTCTGCCTTTTAATATGCTGTCCAGGTTGGTCATAACTTTCCTTCCAAGGAGTAAGCGTCTTTTAATTTCATGGCTGCAGTCACCATCTGCAGTGATTTTGGAGCCCCCCAAAATAAGAGGAGACTTTAACACCCTACTCACACCAACAGACAGATCAACAAAACAGAACATTAATAAGAAAACACAAGTCTAAAATGATACATTAGATGAGATGGATCTCACTGAGAGAGTCAATTCCTAGGTAGGTTGATAAGAAGTCTAGGGGTCCCCATGGAGAGAAGGGTTTGGAATTCTCAAGGAGGAAGAAAGGACAAACTTTTTTTCTCCCTCTACATTCCTTAGGATTATATAACAATAATGTATCCTGCTTGAGGACAGTCTCTGGAAAAAAACCTTCTGGCTAATTCTGTTATCTCAAAATGTAAATCATGGGAGTAGGTCTGGTGAGGTCTTTACAACCTCTAGACATTCTTTTTTTTTTTTTTTTATTTGGAGGCTA
>NC_057419.1:33988580-34046106 GCF_019320065.1 Cervus canadensis
TCACTGTAATAACTAATTTGAGAGTAGATATTTCCAGTGTTAAGACTAGCAAGGGGGTACTCTTTCTACCCCCTTCTGATGTCTATGTCAGAAGCTTTCTCTATATCCTTTATACTTTAATAAAACTTTATTACACAAAAGTTCTGAGCAATCCAGCCTCGTCTCTGGCCCTGGATTGAATTCTTCTCCTCTGGAGGTCAAGAACCCCAGTGTCTTTGCGTGATTCAGCAACAACCTTTCATCTTGGGGGCTCATCTGGGATTCTTCAGGACAAGGTAAGGATGCTTGGAGCTCTAGTTCTTTGTTCTCCTTGTGAACACATTTTCCACTGTACTTTACTAACTCTACGGTGTGCTTGCCTGAATGAATGAAATGCCCTCTGCGAAGCAAGTGAGGAGCCCTGCTCTGCGGTTCCACAGCAACCTCATAGGGCTTATGGCGGAAACCTGTTGGGGGTTTATACCGACCTGACAATGCCAAGAGGCACCCAACGTCTCCTTCGGGAACCGACCAGAAATGGGCAAAGCATGTGGACCAAACTCTCCTTTTTTGGTCAAACTTTTCAGTCTCTTTGACCATTTCATAACTCCTTGGGAATGAGAAGTACTAACCCAATCTATTGGATTATAGGCTTTCAAGGGATTTGTAATCTATGTTGCTACTGTGTACTGTGGCCTACGTCCCAAACTTGGATAGATAGTCAGGAAGCGCCTAGCCTCACTAGGACTCAAAAGTTCAGAAGTTAGATGGAGCTCTAACTCCAAGAGCATCTCTGAGGTTAAAGGTTACTCAGATTGGAACTACGATGGGTTTTTTCCTTTGGTAATGCTGGCTCCTAGTGGATAAGAGGAGGCTCTTATACTGGTGTGGTGACGCTTGGAAGAAACATCTCAGTTTCATGTTTGTATCGGTCTTACTGTGGTCAGGAATATACTCAGGGTTATGCACAGGCACTCAGGTGACGAATGTTTCCCCCAGTGGTCTTGGCTTGGGAGGCATTCCGGAAGGTTACTCTGGTTGCACCCCGGGTGGCATCAGAGGCAAGCAAAGTTTTAATGGTGAGGAGCTGGATGTCAGTCAGGGATGCCATCAGGTCTACCCCTGGTGCATCCCCACCCCATCTCAGTGGTAGAACCGGGAGGGACGAGTGTGACACCTGCTTTGGTAAGGGACAGACTAAGTCTGACCAGGAAGGAAAAGCTTTTGGTGTAATGTCTGTCTACACCACCATTTAGAGCAGGGAGGGACACCTCCGGTAGAAAAACGGTGTTGGTCGCTTTTTTTTCTCTCTTACAGATGGGAGCTAACAATTCCAGCCTCACTCTTTTGAACTGTATCCTGAAAAACTGGGATAGATTTGATCCCCAGGGCTTAAAGAAGACACACCTGGTCTTCCTATGTGATACTGCATGGCCACAGTACCCACTGGAGGACAGCGAACAGTGGCCAGTGGAGGGTCTCTTAAGTATAATTCTGTTTTACAGTTAGACCCGTTCTGTAGAGAATAAGGAAGATGAGGTCAGAGTCATTTTGTCAGATGTATTCTTGAAGGACTCAGGCAGGCACGTTCTAAGCCTTTAAACTATGGCAAACTGGCAAACATAGAACAGGAGGAGAAGGAAGCTCCTGGTAACTTCCTAGACAGACTGAGAGAATCCCTTCGCAGGTTCACTGAGATTGACCCCAAAAGTGAAGAGGGAAAAGTGATCTTAAAGGATAGATTTCTCACTCAGTCGGCTCCAGATATTCGCCGTGAGTTATCAAAATGGGCGTATGGACCAAATCAGTCTTTAGATAATCTGTTACAACTGGCTCAGACAGTCTATTATGGAAGGGAATATGAGGAAAAGAAAGAAAGGCAGAGAAAGACAAAGGAACAGGCAGAAGCCTTCGCAATGGCTATGAAAACTGTTCTTAAACAGCCTGAGAACAATGCCCAGACAGACCCAGGTGAAAAGGGATGGGCTTGCTATTACTGTGGAAAGGAGGGGCGCCTCAAGCGGGATTGCCCTCAGGCATCTAAGTCACCCTCAGCTCCATGTCTGGTCTGCAAAGGACCATACTGGAAGAGAGACTGCCCCCAGAGGCATAAGTTTCAGGGGTTGGACTCTCAAGAAAACCAGGACTGAAGGTGCCTGGGGGTCCCCACACAAGCTCCCTTCCTAATTACACCTGAGGAACCCCAGGTATTGATAACTGTGGGAGGCCAATCCATCGATTTCCTTTTAGATACTGGGGCAGCTTACTCCGTGCTTACTGAAGCCCCTGGCCCACTTTCTTCCCAATCTTCCCAATGGGACTGTCTGGACGAGCCAAAAGATATTATTTCAGTTGTTCTTTATCTTGCAACTGGGATTCTGTGCTATTTTCACACGAGTTCCTGATCGTGCCAGAATCACCCTCACCCATTTTGGGGAGGGATATACTGAGCAAGGTCCATGCCTCTGTTTTCATGAATATGGAGCCCTCCCTTTCTCTCCCTTTAGTTGAACAAAATGGAAATCCTAGAGTATGGGCTGATGGAAAATCTGTGGGTCGAGCACACAATGCTACTCCTGTAGTTGTCAAGCTCAAAGACCCACACTTATTCCCACATAAGAAGCAGTATCCACTGAAACCTAAGGTTAAGGAAGGGTTAAAACCCATCATTGAGAATTTAAAGGAGCAGGGGCTATTAGTTCCCTGTAACAGTCCATGCAATACTCCTATTTTGTGTATAAAGAAATCAAATGGTAAATGGAGACTACTTCAGCATTTATGAATAACAAATGAGACTGTAGTTCCTTTACATCCCGTGGTGCCTAATCCTTATACTCTATTGTCTGAAATTCCTGACTGAGCCAAATATTTCTCAGTAATTGATTTGAAAGATGCCTTCCATTCACTGCCTTTGGTGGAGGAAAGTCAATTTCTATTTGCTGTTGAAGATCTTACACAACCAGCTTCTCAGTTAACCTGGACAGTTTTGCCCCAGGGATTTTGTGACAGTCCTCACTTATTTGGACAAAGTTTGTCCTGGGATCTATAAAACTTTAATAGCTCTGAAGTGGTGGTGTTACAATATGTAGATGATATTTTGCACTGTGCTGAGACAGAGGAAGCTTGTTCACGAGCCTCAGAAGATTTCTTAAACTTTCTGGCAGGCTGTGGTTACAAGGCATCAGGAGAGAAGGCTCAGCTTTGTCAACAATCTGTTAGATATCTGGGCCTAATCGTATCAGAAGGGACTAGGGCCATAGGCCCTGAGAGAATTAAACCTATACTAAACCATCCCCTACCTATGACTTTAAGACAACTGAGAGGATTTTGGGGAATCACAGGCTACTGTTGTATTTGGATTCCAGGTTATGGGGAACTTGCCTGGTCTTTATATAAACTTATAGCTGAAACTCAGCAGGCCCAAACCGACAAACTGGTTTGGTCTCCAGATACTCAAAAGGCTTTTAAGGTTCTTCAGACTGCTCTCCTGCAAGCTCCTGCTCTGAGCTTGCCCACAGGGTCAGAATTTAATTTGTTTGTCACTGAAAGAAAAGCTATGTCCTTGGGAGTTTTGACACAACCCCGAGGGCCTCACCAGCAACCTATTGCTTATCTAAGCAGAGAATTAGATGTAATTTTGTGTGGGTGGCCCCACTGCCTAAGAGTAATTGGGGCAATGGCTTTATTAGCACCTGAAGCTTTAAAAATAATCAATGGACGAAACCTTACTGTACTGACTTCTCATGATGTGAGTGGAATCTTAAATTCTAAGGTTAATATTTGGATGACAGACAGTAGGCTTCTTAAATATCAGTCATTGTTGTTAGAAGGACCAGTAACTAAGCTTAAAGTTTGTGGAAATTTAAATCCTGCCACTTTCCTTCCTGAGAAGGAAAATGAAACACCTGATCATGATTGTTCCCAATTCCTAACTATAAAGTATGCAGCTCAGGAAGATCTAATGGATTCTCCATTAGACAATCCTGACATGGAAATATTTACAGATGGCAGTTCTTTTGTTAGGGATGGAAAGCATAAAGCAGGTTATGCAGTGGTGACTGCTGAACAGGTTTTAGAAGCAAAATCTCTTCCCCAGGGAACCAATGCCCAGTTAGCGGAGCTAGTGGCTCTGACCCGAGCTCTAGAGTTAAGCAAAGGGCAGCGAGTAAATATCTACACTGATTCTAAGTATGCTTGTTTGACTTTACATGCTCATGCTGCAATATGGATAGAAAGACAGTTTAAAACAGCAACAGGAGAGCCTATTAAACATTTCAGAGAGATTGAGAGACTTTTGACAGGTATATATTATCCCAAAGAAGTGGCGGTTATGCATTGCAAAGGGCACAGCAGGGATGGGAGTAAAGTAGCCTCCGGTAACCTGTTAGCTGACTCTCAAGCCAAAAAAGTGGCACTTTATGAAACCCTTTCACTACAGACGCCTTTGATCTGGACAGGTCCTGTGGAACAGGAAAAGCCACAATATACGGAGGAAGAATTAGAAAGATACAAGAGAAGAGGAGCAAAGATTACTGATAAAGGATGGTTACAGTCCGAGGATCGATGATTAATAATTCCTGAAAATACTCAGTGGAAAATTCTTAAGGGTTTACACCAGAGTTTTCATTTGGGTGCAGAGAGTACTTACCAGATAGCTTCTTGTTTGTTTGAAGGTAAAAATGTAGTGAAAACTTTAAGGAACATTATCAAAAGGTGCGAGCTTTGTCAGAAAAAATAACCCAAAGACTGAAAAGCTAGCAAAATCTGGATTACAACGAAGTGGAAAGTATCCTGGAGAGGACTGGGAAATTGATTTCACTCATATGCCAAAAGCTAATGGGTATTCTTGCTTGCAAGTTTGGGTAGATACTTTTACTGGATCCATTGAGTCTCTCCCCTGTCATAGTGAACAAGCTAAAGAGGTTTTAAAGATTTTAATCCATGAAATTATCCCCAGGTTTGGGCTGCCACGGAGCCTTCAGAATGACAATGGCTCTGCCTTTAAAGCTGCTGTAACTCAGGGGGTGTCTAAAGCTCTAGGAATAGAGTATCACTTACACTGTTCCCAGAGACCCCAATCCTCAGGAAAGGTTGAAAAAGCTAATGACATTATCAAAAGACATCTTCGCAAATTAACTCAAGAGACTCAAGACAACTGGATTAAAGCCCTACCCATAGCTTTAATGAGGGCTCAAACTGCCCCAAAAAAGGAAGGGCTGTCCCCCTTTGAATGTATTTATATGGAGGCCTTTCTTATGCACTGACATTGTTATAGACCCTGAAGCCTTGGAATTAGCTAATTATGTAACTCAGCTCTCAGCTTTTCAACAGGCATTAACAGAACTCTGGGAGACGACTCCTGACCCAGCCTTTAAGTCAAGCAAGCCTCTATTTGATCCAGGAACCGAGGTCCTCAAAAAAACATTGGGGTCTGGGGGCCCATCCCTCGAGCCCCTCTGGGAAGGCCCTTACCAGGTTATTCTTTCTTCTCCCACAGCTGTCAAAGTGCCAGGAGTTGATTTGTGGGTACATCACACTCAAGTTAAGAGGTGGCACCTTGACCAGAACTAAGTGATGTCATTTTATGTCTTTACCTTTTATGCTCTCACTTTGTACGTTTCATATGGGCCTGATAATCTATGTGAGTCTACTCCTGCTGACTCCAAGGATCCGGAGTCTGCTGTTTTATCCTCAAGACAATTCCTTCCTGTCCTGGGCTCACTCCTGCACTGCATTCCACAATCGGTCTAACTGCTGGGTCTGTGGAGCACTCCCTTCTTCATTGGTGGAAGGCTTCCCATGGTGGACATCTCCACTTCAAGGAAAGGACTTTCTCCAAGTCTTCAAATACCTTCAACAATCACATGTGATACCTTTTCTTCATCTGATGACATCTAACAACTTTAAGATGGACTGATGTAACTATGGACATAATGTGACTTTTCATTTTGATTTTAACCTGGTTTAATGACTATTTTGCCTTACATCTGTAACTGTATAATGGGGTTTTCTAACCGTCTAAAAGTTTTTAAGTTACAAATGTTTGTCCAAGCTCCTATGAGTGCCACAGCTTCCTCCAACTATTATTACATGGGGACCCTGGATCAGAGACCCTCAATATGAGGGTTAGGAGAATATGTTGCCTTAACAATTTAGGGACCATGCCCCTAAACAGCAGAAAGTAGTTATGGAATGAAAACGATGCCCCTTTTCCTTGGCAACATAATTCTCCTAAAAGAAAAGGGGGGAATGAGAGAGTCAATTCCTAGGCAGGTTGATAAGAAGTCTAGGGGTCCCCATGGAGAGAGGGGTTTGGAATTCTCAAGGAGGAAGAAAGGACAAACTTTTTTCCCCCTCTACATTCCATAGGATTGTATAACAATAATGTATCCTGCTTGAGGACAGTCTCTGGAAAAAAACCTTCTGGCTAATTCTGTTATCTCAAAATGTAAATCATGGGAGTAGGTCTGGTGAGGTCTTTACAACCTCTAGACATTCTTTTGATTCACTGTAATAACTAATTTGAGAGTAGATATTTCCAGTGCTAAGACTAGCAAGGGGGTACTCTTTCTACCCCCTTCTGATGTCTATGTAAGAAGCTTTCTCTATCTCCTTTATACTTTAATAAAACTTTATTACACAAAAGTTCTGAGTGATCCAGCCTCATCTCTGGCCCTGGATTGAATTCTTCTCCTCTGGAGGTCAAGAACCTCTTTGCGTGATTCAGCAACAACCTTTCATCACTGATATCTTCAGGACATTCCATCCAAATGCAGAAGAATAAACCTTCTTCTCAAGTGCACATGGATCATTCTCCAGGATAGACCACACCTTAGGTCACAAATCACTCCTCAGTAAAATAAAGAAATTGAAATCATATCAAGCGTCTTCTCTGGCCACAATGCTATGAGACTAGATGTCAATTACAAGAAAAAAATCCCTGTAAGAAACACAAACACATGGAGATTAAACAACACGTTTCTAAATAATCAACAGGTTACTGAAGAAATCAAAATGGAAATAAAAAAATTTATTGAAACAAATAATACAATGAAAACACGACAACCCAAAGCCTATGGGATACAGCAAAAGCAGTTCTAAGAGGGAAGTTTAGAGCAATACAATCCTACCTCAAGAAACAAGAAAAACATTGAATAGACAACATAAGTTTACACTCTCTTTAACCATTGCAACAAAAGGAATCAAATACCTAAGAATAAACTTAACTGAAGATACAAAAGACCTATATTAGAAAACTATAAGACACTGATAAAAGAAATCAAAGATGACATAAATAGTTGGAGAGATATACCATGTTCCTAGATTGGAAGGATCAAAGTTGTGAAAATGACTATACCACCCAAAGCAATCTACAGATTCAATGTGATCTCTCTCAAATTACTAATGGTATTTTTCACAGAACTAGAACAAAAATTTCACAATTTGCATGGAAACACAAAAGACCCTAAATAGCCAAAGCAATTTTGAGAGAGAAGAATGGAGCTGGAGTAATCAACTTTCCTGACTTCAGAATATACTGCAAAGCTACAGTCATCAAGACAGTATGATACTGGCACAAAAACAGAAATATAGTATATAAAACAGTGGAAAAAGATAGAAGGCTCAGAGGTAAATCCGTGCACCTATGGGTATCTTATCTTTGACAAAGGAGGAAAGAATATATAATGGAAATAAAAGACAGGCTCTTCAACAAGTGGTGCTGGGAAAAATGGACAGCTATGTGTAAAAGAGTAAAATTAGAACACTTCTTAACATCATACACAAAGATAAACTCAAAGTGGATTATAGACTTAAATGTAAGACCAGAAACTATAAAACTCTTAGAACACCCTTTGACATAAATCAGAGCAAGATTCTCTATGACCCACCTTGAGAGTAATGGAAATAAAAACAATAAACAAATGGGACCTAGTTAAACCTAAAAGCTTTTGCACAGTGAAGGAAACTGTAAATAAGGTGAAAAGACAAACCTCAGAACGGGCAAAATAATAGCAAACAAGATAATTGACAAAAGAGTAATCTCCAAAATCTACAAGCAGCTCATTCAGGTCAATACCAGAAAAACAAAAAACCCAATCAAAAAGCGGGTAGAAGACCAAAACAGACATTTTTCCAAAGATGACATACAGATGGCTAATAAACATATGGAAAGATGCTAAATAGTGCTCATTATTAGAGCAATGCAAAGCAAAACTGCAGTGAAATAACACCTCACACTGGTCAGAATGACCATCATCAAAACATCTACAAACAAATGCTGGAGAGGGTGTGGAAAAAAGGGAATTGTCTTGCACTGTTGGTCGGTGTGTAAATTGATACAGCCACTATGGAAGATGGTATAGAGATTCCTTAAAAAGCTAGGAATAAAACCACCATATGACCCAGAAATCCCACTATTGGGGATACCCTGAGGAAACTATAATTGAAAAAGACACATGTACCCCAATGTTCATTGCGGAACTATTTACAATAGCTAGGACATGAAAGCCTCCTAGATTTCCATCGACACATGAATGGACAAAGAATATATGGTATATTTATACAATGGAATATTAGTCAGCCATAAAAAGGAATGCATTTGACTCAGTTCTGTTAGGGTGGATGAGCCTAGAGCCTATTATACAGAGCAAGTCAGGAAGAGAAAGACAAATATCTTATGTTAATACATATATATATATAATCTTGAAAGATGGTACTGAAGAACCTATCTATAGGGCAACAGTGGAGACACAGACGTAGAGAACAGACTGGTGGACAGAGTTGGGGAAGGAGAGGGTGGAACAAAGTGAGAGAATAGCATTGAAACATATAACTTATCATATGTAAAATTATACAGCCCGTAAAAATTAACTGTATAATGGAGGGAGCCCAAATCTGGTGTTCTGTGATAAACTAAAGGGGTGGGGTGGGGTGAGAAGTATGGGCAAGAGGGAGGGACATATATATATATATACCTATGGCTGATTCATGTTGATATATGGTAGAAACCAACACAATATTGTAAAGCAATTATCCTCCAATTGAAAATAATTAAAAATAATGAAATTATTGGTTCCAATTGAATTCTTTCCTAAGTAGGAAAAATCTGAGACTGATGACTTTCAAGGATGAAAATGCTGCAGTCCTGGTTGACAGAGACTTGTTGAGATCTCCTAGGTGGTGTTGCATTCCTCATAAAAAGTCCATGATATCACCAGGGTGAAGATTATAATCCTCTTTTGAACAGAGGAAGAAACTAAAGTTAAATACTTTTCTTTTCTAGGTTACATAGCCAGTTAATAGGAATGTGAGAACTTGAACCTAGTTCTGTCTGCCAGTGCATTACTGTTTTTGAAGAGTTCATCAATAGATTCATCTCAATTCATGAATCTGGGACACAGCTAGAACTTGGAAGGCAGTTTTGGAAATGCTTACTGAGGGCCTCACATTCAACACATTGGAGTTTGGGCTATTCCTGTTAGATGGTGGGAAGCCATAGAAAGATTTTGAACAGTGGAAGTGACTGTGCCTGTTGATCGTTCTTCCTTGCCACTTTAGCACTCACTGTTTGGCACTTAAAACCGAGCTGACAAGTTAGTTTTACAGTCCTATCAGCAAGTCAGAGCCTGGTAGTTTGTGGTCAAACTGTTTATGTACTTTCTTTTAACAGCTTTCTCTCAGTTGTTTTCTGCTTTACTTAAGGGCATTCCAGTCATTTCCATATGACCTCTGTTAGTGGCCAAACTTAAAGAAGCCCTGGTCTGTCCCTGCCCCCTCCTCTGCCTCTTCCTGACTTAATGAAAAAGCTGGTTTCTTTAAGTCTGAAATCAGACCCAGCCAAACAAGCAAATACACAATCTCTTTGGACATGGAACACTGAAATGGTGATTAATCTTCTTCCTGAACACTCTTGTCAAACGCTTACTTCACCTCACACTTTCTTCATTTCTCAAAAAACATCTGGTTTGCAGCTTTTTTCCCTCTTCTTTTCTATGTGTTGCCTAATTTCTACCCTCCTCCCCTCGTCTTCTATTTTTGCTACTTAGGGAAGAATATTCTAAAAGCAAGATGAGGATATCAACGAGCCATAAGCCTGGTATTACCCTAGGTCCCCACTACAGCTTTATGAGGGAAAGAGGTTAGAGATCATTCCCATATTACTAAAAGAGAGGAAGAAATGTTTCAGAAACTGCCTAGAATTTAATAGAGCAAAGATCCAGGGACCTTGATGTGTACCATGCTTTTTTAAGGATATAGACATTGAGGCTCAGAAAGTTTAGGTGAGTTGGTGAAGGTTGCAGTGCTAGCACACATTGTGAAGCCAGTCTTGGTTCCTTATGGTGTGGGAAGTCAAGAACTCCTGTACACTGCAAGTTTTTATTTTGTCGTTTGAAACTTGTTATTTTGTAATAATTTTAGACTCATTAGAAGTTGCAAAAATAGTACAGGAAGTTCCTGTGTATGCTTCACCCAGATTCTTCCAGTGATAATATCATCTTATATGTCCATGGTACTTTTTCAAAACCAGAAATTGACATTGGTTCAATAATATGAACTACGCCATATACCTTTGTTGTGGGGTGAATTGTGCCCCTCCCCACCACTAAGTTCACATGTTGAAATTCAATTCCCCAATGTGATTTGGAAGTATGGCTTTTAGGGAGATAATTAAGGTTAAATGAAGTCGTAAGGGTGGGATCTTAAGAGCTGGATCTTAAGATCGTAAGAGCTGGCATCCTTATAATAAGAAGAAACTTCAGAGATCTCTCTTTTCTCCATGAGTACACAGAGGAAAGGCCATGTGAAGACACAGAGAAAAGGTGGTTGTCTACAAGCCAGGAAGAAAGGTCTCAAAAGAAACCAATCCTCGCACCTTGATCTTAGAATTCTAGCCTCCAGAAATGTGAGAAAATAAATTTCTTCACCTTATAGAGGCTAGAGGTACCAAAATTGAGGTGTTGGTAGGGTTGCTTTTGTTCTGAGGCCTCTCCCCTTGTTTGTAGACAGCTGCCCTTTTGTTGACTTTTCACATGGTTGTCCCTTTATGCACATGTGCTCCTGGTGTCTGTGTGTGTTTTATCTTCTCTTCTTATAAAAACACCAGTCAGATTGGTTTCAGGTGTACCTTAGTAGCTTCATTTTAACTTAGTGACCTTTTTAAAGGCCCTATCTCCAAATAGTCACATTCTGAGGTACTGGCATTTAAGGGTTCAACATATGAGACTTGAGCCATAACTCAGTCCATAACAAGTGTTATGACATTACCTGCCTCCTGAGAAGCCTGTATACAGGTCAAAAAACAGCAGTTAGAACTGGAAATGGAAAAATGGACTGGTTCAAAATTGGGAAAGGAGTACATCAAGGCTGTATATTATCACCCTGCTTATTTAACTTATATGCAGAGTGAAGTGAAGTGGAGTGAAGTGAAGTGAAACTGCTTAGTCATGTCTGACTCTTTGCGATCCCATGGATTGCATAGTCCATGGAATTCTCCAGGCCAGAATACTGGAGTGGGTAGCCTTTCCCTTCTCCAGGGGATCTTCCCAACCCATGGATCAAACCCAGGTCTCCTGCATTGCAGACAGATTCTTTACCAGCTGAGCCACAAGGGAAGCCCGAGAATACTGGAGTGGGTAGCCTGTCCCTTCTCCAGTGGATCTTCCTGACCCAGGAATCAAACCAGGGTCTCCTTCATCGCAGGCTGATTCTTTACCAACTGAGCTATGAAGGAAGCCCTATATGCAGAGTACATCATGTGAAGTGCAGGGCTGGATGAAGCACAAGATGACAGCAAGATTGCTGGGAGAAATATCAATAACTTCAAATATGCAGATGACACCACCCTTATGGCAGAAAGTGAAGAAGAACTAAAAAGCCTCTTGATGAAGGTGAAAGAGGAGAGTGAAAAGCTTAAAACTCAACACTCAAAAAATGAAGATCATGACATTCAGTCCCATAACTTCATGGCAAATATATGGGGAAACAATGGAAACAGTGACAGATTTTCTTTTCTTGGTCTCCAAAACCACTGCAGATGGTGACTGCAGTCATGAAATTAAAAGACTCTTGCTCCTTGGAAGAAAAGCTATGACAAACCTAGACTGCATATGAAAAAGCAGAGACATTACTTTGCTGACAAAGGTCCATCTAGTCAAAGCTATCGTTTTTCCTGTAGTCATGTATGGATGTGAGAGTTGGACCATAAAGAAGGCTGAACGCCAAAGAATTGATGCTTTTGACCTGTGATGTTGGAGAAGACTCTTGAGAGTCCCTTGGTCTGCAAGGAGATCAAACCAGTGAATCCTAAAGGAAATCAATTCTGAATACTCATTGGAAGGACTGATGCTGAGGCTGAAGCTCTAATACTTTCGCTACCTGATGTGCAGGATTGACTCATTTGAAAAGACCCTGATACTGGGAAAGATTGAAGGCAGGAGGAGAAGGGGAAGACAGAAGACGAGATGGTTGGATGACATTACCAACTCAATGGACAGGAGTTTGAGCAAGCTCTGGGAGGTGGTGAAGGACAGGGAAGCCTGGTGTGCTGCAGTCCATGGGGTCGCAAAGAGTCAGAAATGACTGAACGACTGAACAACAACAACAATAGATTTATTAACAAACACCATAGTTAGGAGAAAGAACTGTTCCACCAACACAAAGAAATTCTGTAGTGCTACCTTTTTATCATTACACCATCCCCCAGTCCTTGATAACAGGTACCACTGATCTTTTCTCCATCATTATTATTTTGTTATTTTTATTTTAAGAATGCTCCACAAATGCAATCATACAATATGTGACTGATTGAGATTTGTTTGTTTTTTCTTTCCCACTCAGCATAGTGACCCTGAGATCCACCCAAGTTATTGTATGTGTTAACAGTTTGCTCTTTTTTACTGCTAAGTGGTATCCCATGGTATGAGTGTACCATGGTTTGCTTATCCATTCAACTATTGAAAGATATTCGGGTTGTTTCCAGTTTCATTGTGTTAGTGTTCATTGCTCAGGAGACAGGGGTCAAGACCATCCCCATGGAAAAGAAATCCAAAAAGGCAAAATGGTTGTCCGAGGAGGCCTTACAAGTAGCTGTGAAACGAAGAGAAGCAAAAAGCAAAGGAGAAAAGGAAAGATATTCCCATTTGAATGCAGAGTTCCAAAGAATAGCCAGGAGAGATAAGAAAGGCTTCCTCAGTGATCAATGCAAAGAAATAGAGGAAAACAACAGAATGGGAAAGACTAGAGATCTCTTCAAGAAAATTAGAGATACAAAGGGAACATTTTATGCAAAAATGGACTCAATAAAGGACAGAAATGGTATGAACCTAACAGAAGCATAAGATATTAAGAAGAGGTGGCAAGAATACACAGAAGAACTGTACAAAAAAAGATCTTCATGATTCAGATAATCACAATGGTGTGATCACTCACCTAGAGCCAGACATCCTGGAATGTGAAGTCAAGTGGGCCTTAGAAAGCATGACTACGAACAAAGCTAGTGGATGTGATGGAATTCCAGTTGAGCTATATCAAATCCTGAAAAATGATGCTGTGAAAGTGCTGCACTCAATATGCCAGCAAATTTGGAAAACTCAGCAGTGGCCACAGGACTGGAAAAGGTCCATTTTCATTCCAACCCCTAAGAAAGGCAATCCCAAAGAATGCTCAAACTATCACACAATTGCATTCATCTCACACGCTAGTAAAAGAATGCTCAAAATTCTCCAAGCCAGGCTTCAGCAATACGTGAACCCTGAACTTCCAGATATTCGAGGTGGTTTTAGAAAAGGCAGAGGAACCAGAGATCAAATTACCAACATCCGCTGGATCATAGAAAAAGCAAGAGAGTTCCAGAAAAACATCTATTTCTGCTTTATTGACTACGCCAAAGCCTTCGACTATGTGGATCACAATAAACTGTGGAAAATTCTGAAAGAGATGGTAATACCAGACCACCTGAGCTGCCTCTTGAGAAACATGTATTTAGGTCATGAAGCAACAGTTAGAACTGGACATGGAACAACAGACTGGTTCCAAATAGGAAAAGGAGTACGTCAAGGCTGTATATTGTCACCCTGCTTATTTCACTTATATGCAGAGTACATCATGAGAAATGCTGGGCTGGAAGAAGCACAAGCTGGAATTAAGTTTGCCGAGAGAAATATCAATAATCTCAGATATGCAGATGACACCACCCTTATGGCAGAAAGTGAGGAGGAACTAAAAAGCCTCCTGATGAAAGTGAAAGAGGAGAGTGGGAAAGTTGACTTAAAGCTCAACATTCAGAAAACTAAGATCATGGCATCCAGTCCCATCACTTCATGGGAAATAGGTGGGGAAACTGGAAAGAGTGTCAGACTTTATTTTTTGGGGCTCCAAAATCACTGCAGATGGTGACTGCAGCCATGAAATTAAAAGACGCTTACTCCTTGGAAGGAAAGTTATGACCAACCTAGACAGGATATTAAAAAGCAGAGACATTACTTTGCCAACAAAGGTCCGTCTAGTCAAGGCTATGGTTTTTCCAGTGGTCATGTATGAATGTGAGAGTTGGACTGTGAAGAAAGCTGAGCGCCGAAGAATAGATGCTTTGAACTGTGGTGTTGGAGAAGACTCTTGAGAGTCCCTTGGACTGCAAGGAGATCCAAACAGTCCATCCTCAAGGAGATCAGTCCTGGGTGTTCATTGGAAGGACTGATGCTGAAGCTGAAACTCCAATACTTTGGCCACCTCATGTGAAGAGTTGACTCATTGGAAAAGACTCTGATGCTGGGAGGGATTGGGGGCAGGAGGAGAAGGGGACAACAGAGGGTGAGATGGCTGGATGGCATCACCGACTCGATGGACATGAGTTTGGGTAAACTCCGGGAGTTTGTGATGGACAGGGAGGCCTGGTGTGCTGTGATTCATGGGGTCGCAAATAGTCGGACACGACTGAGCAACTGAACTGAACTGAGTTGAACTCATGCAACACTTTGCAACCCCATGGACTGTAGCTTGCTAGGCTCCCCTATGCTTGGAAATCTCCAGGCAAGAATACTGCAGTGGGTAACCATTCCCTTCTCCAGGGGATTTTCTCAAACCAGAGATCTAATCCTGGTCTCCCACATTCCAGACAGGTTATTTCCAGTTTGAGGCTATTACAAATAAAGCTTATATGAGCATTCATGTGCATATTTTTTGTGTAAATGTACTGTTACTTATCTCTAGAATAACTTCCCAGAAGTGCAATTGCTGTGTTGTATGATAATTGCATATTTAGTTTTTTAATAAGCTGCCAAACTATTTTTCAAAGTAGCTACATGCCTAAAATGATGTATGAAAGATCCAGTCCCTCCACATCTTCACCAACATATGGTGTTGTCACTTAGTCATTCTGATATATGAAGTGGTATCTCATTGTGGTTTTAGTTTCCATTTTCCCAGTGGCTAGTGATGTTGACCAAGCATCTCTTCATATTCTTTACCCATTTTCTAAGTGAATATTTTTTGTGTGTTTGAGTGTTTTACCACTGAGTTTGTGACTTTTTTTTTACATATTCTAAATACAATCCTTTGTCAGATATATGGTTTGCAAATGTCCCCAGTCTGTCTTTTTTTCCTCATTTTCTTAATAAGATCTGTCACAGAGTGAAAGTTTTTATTTTGATGAAGTAGAATTTATCAAAGTTTTTATGACTTATGCTTTGGTGTCATATCTAGGAATCCTTCACCAATCCCCAAATCCTGATATTCTATTTTCTAAAATTTTTATATTATTTTTATTGAATTTTATATTATTATATCTCAATAATTATTTGAATTGAACAAGTGCATGCATTTGTCAGAACTCAGCAAATATTCTCTAAATGTTTGTCTTTAAATTCATGTAAATTTACCTTAGAATAACTATAAAGATATATTGAACTTTATTTTAATAACATGCATGTTTACATTTATTACATTTTGAGTTGATTTTCATATAAGGTATGAAGTTTAGGTCAAGGTTCATCCTATACTCAAAAACCTCTGTTTCCCGTGACTTAAAGGATAATCTAAGTTCCTTATTCTGGCATTCAAGGTCCTCTGTAATCAGGACCCTCTTCACCATCCCATCTTTTCTCCTTTGATTTCCTACCACAAGCAGCATGGTTCAGTTCAGTTCAGTTCAGTTCAGTCACTCAGTCGTGTCCTATTCTTTGTGACCCCATGGACTGCAGCACGCCAGGCCTCCCTGTCCATCACAAACTCCCGGAGTTTACCCAAACTCATGTCCATCGAGTCGGTGATGCCGTCCAACCATCTCACCCTCTGTTGTCCCCTTCTCCTCCTGCCCCCAATCCCTCCCAGCATCAGGGTCTTTTCCAATGAGTCAACTCTTCGCATGAGGTGGCCAAAGCATTGGAGTTTCAGCTTCAGCATCAGTCCTTCCAATGAACACCCAGGACTGATCTTTCTTTAGGATGGACTGGTTGGATCTCCTTGCAGTCCAAGGGACTCTCAAGAGTCTTCTCCAACACCACAGTTCAAAAGCATCAATTCTTCGGCGCTCAGCTTTCTTCACAGTCCAACTCTCACATTCATACATGACCACTGGAAAAACCATAGCCTTGACTAGACGGACCTTTGTTGGCAAAGTAATGTCTCTGCTTTTTAATATCCTGTCTAGGTTGGTCATAACTTTCCTTCCAAGGAGTAAGCGTCTTTTAATTTCATGGCTGCAGTCACCATCTGCAGTGATTTTGGAGCCCAAAAAATAAAGTCTGACACTGTTTCCACTGTTTCCCCATCTATTTCCCATGAAGTGATGGGACCGGATGCCATGATCTTAGTTTTCTGAATGTTGAGCTTTAAGTCAACTTTTTCACTCTCCTCTTTCACTTTCATCAAGAGGCTTTTTAGTTCCTCTTCACTTTCTGCCATAAGGGTGGTGTCATCTGCATATATGCTATCTATAATCATGGACTCTAGAGTCACACCATCTACATTCAAATCCTGAGGTGCCATTTATTGACTGTTTTCTGTGACTCAGTTCTCTTGTTTGTAAAATGGGATATTAATAGTACTTACATTATAGGTTTCTTATAAAGATAAAAATTGATTTAACTTGTATAAGTAGCACAATGCCAGGCAAATAGTGTTCAATAAAGGGTAGCTCTTACCATGGTTACAAAAAATGTTTGCCTCAGATGAGATTTCCATCTGCTGGCCTCATATTCCTATTTTCTCATTTTCTTTGATTGCTTTAGTCTTTATCTATCTAATTTCTACTTGTTTTTTTGGTTACCTCTGATGGTGGTATGGCAGTCACAATTTACTAGAAATGGGAGATTTCTGGGATGTTGGTAAGGTTCTATATTCAATAATTATTTGAATTAAGCATGTATATGCATTTGTCAGAACTCAGCAGCAAATACCCTTTTACTATTTGTTTTTAAATGTATGTCAGCTTACCTCAGAATAACTGTAAACATATAGTGAGCTTTAGTTTAATAACATGTATGGTGAAGTGTTTACAGTGCTGAAGAGTATGAATGTCTGATACTTCAAATAGCTTAATGGATGGATAGAAGGATGGATAGGTAGATGGATATATGATAAAGCAATTTAAGTAAATTGTAAGTGGTAGAATCTAGGTGGTGGGCATATGGGTGTTCACTATAAAATCCTTTTTATTTTGTTTTATGCAGGGTCAATTCCATAGATGTGTGATCTGTGCAGTCACACAGGGCCCTATGCTCAGAAGGGCCCTGTGCTTGGTTTAACGTTCTACTGTCACCCTTCTGAAATTCTTAATAATGTCATCTTTGAACTTCTGTTTTGTAAGTGAAGTCCAATGGGACAATGCAACACGCACATGAACTTGAGTGTGTCTACTTTTCCTTGCCATCCTGTCTGTATATAGTGTTTGTGATGCTGCGTGAGCATAGAGTTCTAGAGGACCCACATGTGTGGGAGTTCAGCAAGACTCAAAATGAGTACAGGTAAACAAGTTACGTATATAAGTCAGCAAGTGGGATCACTGACAATCCCAAAAGTCTATGCTTTTCATGCAAGCTAAGAGCCTGCTTCAGATGTAAAAAGAAGGCAATGAAATTCTAAGAAACATGAACAGCCAAGGAACCCTATCATTCTTTCTTACTCACGTTACTTCCCTGTATTACCTAACCATTATTGCTGGACATGATGATATAGAAATAAAGTGAAAGATAAGGCAATCCATAGTTCCTTTCCATTTTACTTCTTTTTTATTCATCACTAAATCAAAGAATGTTGGTAGAATGTGTGCATATCAAAAAGTGAAATAAAAAATAGTATCTGTGCTGTATTTGCACTGTTCTGGTAAGAATGAAACACATGTGCATGTAAGAGCTCTGAAATATGGATTGTTTAATTTTGGTGATTCTGCATGTGAATTAGATAAATGTTCTTGTATTTGCATTTAAAACATACTGCATAATACAAAGAGGAACAGTAAAATTCATGCTAATAATTTAAATTTTAAGTTATTATTTACTTAGAGCAACATAAAATAACAAATAGAAAACACAACAAGTTGAGAAAGAGCAAATGAGTGAAAGAGTGTGCACACATGCCCAGAAAAATGAAAAATGCTTTTTATTTTAGTGCCTTTAGCTGGTTTTTCCCCCTTGTATTTTGAGTGAGGGAGCCTTTGCACTCAGCCCCACAAATTATGTAGCTGACCCTGGCTATCTATTTAAAGTTTCTCATAGTGCAGTATTAGGGGAAAAACCTACTTGTTCTTTAGATTTGAACTCAGAACTTCTGTGAAACTTTGTTTTGCAAACTAAACCAAGGCAACTTTTGAGTTTTTTAATTCCTAGTGTAAATAATCAACTCTTATTAGCTGGCGATGTAACCCTGAGAAAACTTTTTTCCTCTCTGAATATCTTTACTTGTGCAGTGAAGAGGTTTAACTACATGGTCCTTTCTAAAGATCCTTCAAATTGGGAGACTACTTCTCTCATTTATAGCATTTAAAAGTCTTTTCCAAGTACAACTGACTGATGTTTGGGCATGCATATAGGCCATGTCTCCCTAGCAAGTGTAAACTTTTGGAGAATGAGCCTCTGCCTTGTGTATTTCATGATACGTAGTTGATACATAGTAACTGTTGTCTTATTAAGCAAATGAATGAGTGAGTGAGTGAATGAGGTCAGCATTATTTGTATTTTACCTCACAGTTGCTTCAGAAAGCAACCATTTGCTCCATTTTATTGTAGGAGGGTTTTGTACCAAGCTTATGCAGTGGAAAATATGAATGTGATATAAGGTGAAACTAATACTGCCCTGGGACATCAACCAGCCTCTTGGAACCATTCTCCCTTCCCCTGCCTGGAAAAAGTTTCCCTATTTCCCCACCTTGTCTTCTGTGCCAAAGTCTTGGATTCCTATCTCATACCCTCAGGGAAAGGTAAGCCCACCTTACCTCACTAGGCTCAGTGTTGTGTGCCCAGTTCACAGGCCCATAAAGGAATTGGGTAATGAATAGAGCACCTCATGTGGGTTGAAAACTCAGCACGACAAGAACCTTTTTAAACTTTCATCTATACTGTAGCCTTTTGTTTCCCACACCCATTGAAAGGGTGGAGTAGGAAGTGGGGTGGGGAGAATGATTTTGTGAAATCCATATCAACAGAGGAGGGACCTGGGACTTTGGAGAATCTAGGCTGTCCATTTCCTTGCAACTGGCCAGCACACATTGGTGGCATTATAATAAACCAAGCTAACTCCAGTATCTCCAGAGCCCACTGCCCAATCCTATTTTCCATTTTCACAAGCTCTACTCATCACTTCTCAATGAATCATGCAGAATTTTTCCATCTGGGCTTAGTATTGGTTTCCCTGAATGACCCTTAAAAAGTTCAGATTTGAATCCATGGATCTGTCTAAGCATGAGGCAGGCCTCATACATCACTGATCACTCATCTACTTAGAAGGTTGGGACCTTTGGCATGGTTGGGTGTTGATGTCTTTATGGATGGAAAGTGTTGGCTTGCATTCTATCAGTAACCCCCACAGGGGTGATATTAAGATTTAGGGATCTAATCATTTAGAAAATGCTTGATTGAAGCCAGCTCTAGTCTCATTTATGTTTTGGAAAAGGAAGACAATGATGTGTACTATAGAAATGACTGACTGCCCCTTCACTCCTGTTGGACAGGGTTAGAAGATGACCACTTTGGAAATGTCAGCAAGTAGGAAATTCAAGTAAGAGACCCAATAAAAGATCAGGAGCAGCAGTAGAAAGAGCCTTAGTTGGGAGTCGGTGGAGCTGGGCTCTGCTTCTGCTCTGTTATACTCGCACTCACTCACTGTGTGACATTCGACAAGCTTCTTTCTCAGAGTTATGTATACCTATGGCTGATTCATGTTGATATACAGCAGAAACCAACATAATATTGTAAAGCAATTGCCCTTCAATTAAAAATAAATAAAATAAAAAGGGATGGCCTTTGGTGGTCCCAAAGGATCTTCCCAGCTCTGTGACATTGGAGAGAATACATATTGTGACATTGGAGAGAACAAATCTTCTATAGTTGGTTTAAGAGTGAAAACTTGGAGTCAGACTGCCTGCGTTTATATCTCGGACCCACTCCTTCCTGGTTACTTGAACTTAGGGAAATCATTTAACCTCTTTGTGCTTTAGTATCTTCATTTATAAAATGGGGATAATAATAGTACTTGTATAAGATTGTTATAATGATTAATTGTTTCAATTTATATGAACCATCTAGACTATTACCTGGCACACAGTAAGTGCTAAAACAAAATGTTAGCTCTCATTATTATTATAGGAACCCTTTCCTGGGCTATCTTATGAAACAAGGGTAGAGTGTCTGGGATTCCAGGCTCTCACCTTTTCATCCTCTCTGAGAAGAGAGACCACATAATGATTGCTTCCTTAAGCCTCTGGAGACATACATCATCTCTCTTTGGGGAAGACCACTTTCTGCCCCTCAATGTATAGTGGTTTCCAAACAGGGGCCTCAATCTGAACCTCTTTAGGAAGCAATTATTCTGGGATTTTGTCCTGCTTCCTCAATCCAGAAGGTCCTGCCCATTTTTTCAAGTGTGCTTCTCTACCATCAGCCGGGCCCAGCTGAGAAGGTCAGTGGTGGGGAGTAGAGGGGAGCAAGGTAGGGATGAGACAATTAGGAAAGAAAGGATTTGTTTCCATGAAGGCTTTCTGTGTCTCTGGGACATCTATGTGACCTATCCATATCCCTGGCTCTTCCTTTTCCCAGTGACTATCTAGTTTATTCAAATAAATGGATCAATGAATACTAGCAAATTAAATGATAGCCCCTGTAAAGTAACATTTGAGTTTGAACTTGGGTTAAAGTAATATGGAATGTTACGGTCAGAAGGGGCCTTAGAAATGATATAATCTAATTCCCTCCTTATGTAGTATATTGAGGAAACTGAGGCCCAGAAAAGGGATGAGACTTGTCCAGAAATAAGGCAGAAATGGGACTAGAATCTAGGGAATTTGATTCTTAGCTGTAGGCCCCTTTCCTATATCAATTTGCCTCTGGGGGCAAAATTACTTAACCAAAAGAAGTCACTGTAAGCATATTGGAGTGTAGGTAGGTGAATGGAGATGTTTTAGGATAGAGAGTCCTTTTGGTTCTCTCCCAGATCCCTCATAGGGTATTTCCTATTTTGCCTTCAAACAGGATCAGGCTTGCTGATGCTCAAAGCAATGTAGAAGAGCCAGCATTTCAGAGTTCCACATTCCCAACTCTACTGCCATTGCTGGGTAGGACCAGGAGGAGAAGTCTTGCAGCTGGATTTACTGTCTCCAGGACCTGGGAGGAGCAGGAGTAGTACTACTCTTTCTGGAGTAGTACACAAAACTCTTGGCAACTGCTTTGAGGTGCTTGGTCACATCATCCAAAGACAACGAAGAGATATGAATAGAAATAGCAGAAGAGTGAATCAGGGGTCACTGTCTGGTTTTCCTCTGCAGCTAATCTATGGGAGTGACAGAGCAATAAGAACAAAGCACAATGTGAGCCCTTGGCCAACAAAATAACCTAATAAATAGAGGTTGCACACCCCAGAGAGCACAGTAGAATTTCTGGCAGGATAGGGCAGCAGTCATTCTGAACAAACAAGATATTAATTTATGTCTAAGCAGAGCAAGGTTAAAAATCTACTTCACATTCCTCTTGGAGAGTATTTCAAAAATCAATGAAGTCAATTTCTTCCATGTGGAGACAAGGCAGAAAAGCCATACACATGGCCTTTAGTATATAGATCCAAGGCCACTGCACTGGAAGCCCCAGGCAAAAACCCTAAGGTAGCAGTGTCTGGTGCTGACTTGCCATACCAGATCAATTGTAGAAACAGTATTTTCTGGATCAACACCAAAATCTAGATTGCTTGGATGGAGCTTTGTGTATCTGCACCAATAGCTGACCAATGTGACATTCCAGCTTTATCAGAAAAGCTGAAACCTTTTTTTTCTTGCCTATATTCTCTTCCTGTCTAGAATACCCTTTCTTTTCTTTTCTTTTTTTTTTTTTTACTTCTTAACAATAGATACTTTCTTTTTTTTCCATTTATTTTTATTAGTTAGAGGCTAATTACTTTACAATATTGTGGTGGTTTTTGTCATACACTGACATGAATCAGCCATGGATTTACATGTATTCCCCATCCCAATCCCCCCCTGCCACCTCCCTCTCCATCCGATCCCTCTGGGTCTTCCCAGTGCACCAGGCCCGAGCACTTGTCTCATGCATCCCACCTGGGCTGGTGATCTGTTTCACCCTAGATAATATACATGTTTTGATGCTGTTCTTTCGAAATCCTACCCTCGCCTCTCCCACCAGAGTTCAAAAGTCTGTTCTGTATTTCTGTGTCTCTTTTCTGTTTTGCATATAGGGTTATCATTACCATCTTTCTAAATTCCATATATATGTGTTAGTTGTACTGTATTGGTTCTTTATCTTTCTGGCTTACTTCACTCTGTTAAATGGCTCCAGTTTCATCCATCTCATTAGAACTGATTCAAATGAATTCTTTTTAATGGCTGAGTAATATTCCATGGTGTATATGTACCACAGCTTCCTTATCCATTCATCTGCTGATGGGCATCTAGGTTGCTTCCATGTCCTGGCTATTATAAACAGTGCTGTGATGAACATTGGGGAGTACGTGTCTCTTTCAGATCTGGTTTCCTTAGTGTGTATGCCCAGAAGTGGGATTGCTGGGTCATATGGCAGTTTTATTTCCAGTTTTTAAAGAAATCTCCACACTGTTCTCCATAGTGGCTGTACCAGTTTGCATTCCCACCAACAGTGTAAGAGGGTTCCCTTTTCTCCACACCCTCTCCAGCATTTATTGCTTGTAGACTTTTGGATAGTAGCCATCCTGACTGGCGTGTAATGGTACCTCATTGTGGTTTTGATTTGCATTTCTCTGATAATGAGTGCTGTTGAGCATCTTTTCATGTGTTTGTTAGCCATCTGTATGTCTTCTTTGGAGAAATGTCTGTTTAGTCTTTGGCCCATTTTTTTTACCAGAAACTATAAAACTCCTAGAGGAGAACATAGGCAAAACACTCTCCGACATAAATCACAGCAGGATCCTCTATGACCCACCTCCCAGAATATTGGAAATAAAAGCAAAAATAAACAAATGGGACCTAATTAAACTTAAAAGCTTTTGCACAACAAAACTATAAGCAAGGTGAAAAGACAGCCTTCAGATTGGGAGAAAATAATAGCAAATGAAGCAACAGACAAAGGATTAATCTTAAAAATATACAAGCAACTCCTGCAGCTCAATTCCAGAAAAATAAGTGACCCAATAGAATACCCTTTCATCTGTGACACATTAAATTGTCATTTTCATTCCATTTAGTTTTTCTCCCAAATCTTACCACTTCCACCTCAAAGATTTCCTCCAAAGGAAGAGCAATAGAAGAGGAACCATCATGGATTCTTGATCCTGGAGCTGGAGGATTTAACAAAGAACATCTAGTATATTCTCTTGAAGCACCTACTCTTTAAGTTTCGAATAATATTTATTTTCTTGTCACCCCCAATTCTATATACCCATCCTCATCTCCAAGCTACAAATAAGTATATCAAACTGTCTGCCACTTAGATATACAGTATAGGTATACTATAGGTACCATAAACTCACCATGTCCAAGGTGGAACACATCATATTACCTCTTAAACATGATTGTACTGGTGAGGTTTTTGTTTCATTTGATGGCACCATTATCTACCCAATCACTCAACCTAGGAATCTACAGAGTTGTCCTTGAACAGCTTCCTTCCCTTACCTATCAGATCCAAGTACACTGGCAAATTCTGTTTTTACCTCCCAATTACATTTCAAATCATCTACTTTGTATTTTCACTGTCTTAATTCAAACACTCACCACTTCATATCTGAACTACTGAGACAGTCTCCTAGCTAATGTCCCTGTCTCCAACTTGGTCTCCCTCCACTTAATCCTTCACACTGCCAAAATAATTATAAATCTGATATGGTATTCTGGGTACTTAAAATCCTTTTGTAGGCTACCCATCACCATTAAGATAAATTTGAACTTCTTTCACAACCCACAAGACCCTTCATGATCTTGCCTGTGCTTATTTCATAAGCCTTTTTTTTTTTTTTGCCATCTTCTGACTTGCTCTGTAATCTTGAGCAACACTGAAATTCCTGAAGTCCCCTATAGGCACTATTTTCTTAAAACATCTATAAGTCTATTTGTACTGTCTTTATCTTCTTGAATCTTGTCTTCTCAACTCATTATTTCGACTGAATAACTTTCTGTTACTTAAATCCAGGAGATTTTCCAGACTAAGTGAGATGGTATTCCTGTGTGATCCCACAGCATCCCATTAAATTGTATATTATATCTCTTTACCACACTCTGTTTGCCTGTCTTCTCCACCAGGTTAGATGGCTTTTGAGAAAATAATGTCTTATTTTTCTGTGTATCCTCAATGTCTAACACACTGTTTGACATAAAATAGATGTTTAATAATTGCTTTCTGAACAAATGAAAATGGCAGGTATAGATTTAGTTATTTTTAAATTTTCCTAGCCCTTTGACTTCAGGTGATTTCTCACTCATTGATTCATTCTGTTTTTCCCCCAAAATCCATGAGGGTGGGTGGGTATGTTTGTGTGCATACATGTTTTATAGAACTGTTTTTTGGTGACTCTTCTGAGACTTTAAATGATAAGAGCAGCAAATTTGAGATGTCCTGTTTTGCAAATACAAAAATTGATATACAAAGATGCTATATAACTTGCCTCAGATCATGCAGCTAATAAATAGTGGAACCAAAATCCTGATTTCTAGACTCTCATCCTGGGAATCTCACCCACCACACCTTCTTCCAGTTTTCTCAAATCATGATCTTTCAGCATTTGGACACATCAGAGAGAGGTTATTAGGATGACTGAGTTTATTTTGCACTTTGTTTTTCTGCTGATTTTCTTTTTAAAATTAAAGCAAAATTCTTGTGACATAAAATTAACCATTTTAAAGTGTACAATTTAGTGGTGTTTTGTATACTTGCAATATTGTGCAAACATTACTGCTATCTAGTTCCAAAATATTTTCATCATCCTGTGAAGAAACTCCATACCTATTAAGCAGTCACTCCTATTCCCCCTTCCCCTCAGCCTCTGGCAACAACTAATTTGCTTTCTGTCTCTGTGGATTTATCTATTCTAAATTTCTAATATAAATGGAATCATACAATATGTGACCTTTTGCATATGGTTTTTTTTTATTTAGTATAATGCTTTGAGGTTCATCCATGTTGTAACATGTACAGATGCTTCATTCTTTTTACATATGAATAGTATAAATGTGGTATGTATATACTACATTTTGTTTATGCACTCACTGATGGACACATATGAATTGTTTTCAACTTTGGACTATCATGAATAATGCTGTTATGAACATTCATGTACAAACATTTGTTTGAAGACCTGTTTTCAGTTATTTTTTATCTGTGCTTACAAATAGGTTTGCTAGCTCACATGGTAATTCTCTGTTTATTTTTTGAGGAAATTTCAAATGGTTTTCCATAGTGGCTGTACCATTTTAGATTCCTACTAGCAAGTAGCAATGTTTTAAATTTTCCACATCCTCATCAACACTTCACATCTCATTTTGGTTTTGTTTTGCACTTCCCTGATGGTTAGTGATGTTGAGCATCACTTCATGTGCTTATTGACCATCAGTATCAGTTCAGTTCAGTCACTCAGTTGTGTCTGACTCTTTATGACCCCATGGACTGCAGCACAACAGGCTTCCCTGTTCAATACCAACTCCCTGAGCTTGCTCCAACCCATGTTCATCAAGTAAGTGATGCCTTCCAACCATCTCATCCTCTGTCATCCCCTTCTCTTCCTGCCTTCAATCTTCCCCAGCATCAGGGTCTTTTCCAATGAGTCAGTTCTTCACATCAGGTGGCCAAAGTATTGGAGCTTCAGCATCAGTCCTTCCAATGAATATTCAGGACTGATTTCCTTTAGGATGGACTGGTTGGATCTCCTTGCAGTCCAAGGGACTCTCAAGAGTCTTCTCCAACACCACAGTTCAAAAGCAACAGTTCTTCAGTGCTCAGTCTTCTTTATGGTCCAACTCTCACATCCATACAGGACTACTGGAAAAACCACAGCTTTGGCTAAATGGACCTTTTTCAGCAAAGTAATGTCTCTGCTTTTTAATATGCTATCTAGGTTGCTCATAACTGTCCTTCCAAGGAGCAAGCATCTTTTAAGTTCATGGCTGCAGTCACCATCTGAAGTGATTTTGGAGCCCCCCAAAATAAAGTCAGTCACTGTTTCCAATGTTTCCCCATCTATTTGCCATGAAGTGATGGGACAAGATGCCACAATTTTAGTTTTCTGAATGTTGAATTTTAAGCCAGCTTTTCACTGTCTTCTTTCACTTTCATCAAGAGGCTTTTTAGTTCCTCTTCACTTTCTGCCATAAGGGTGGTGTCATCTGCATATCTGAGGTTATTGATATTTCTCCCAGCAATCTTGATTCCCACTTGTGCTTCATCCAGCCCAGCATTTTGCATGATGTACTCTGCATATAAGTCAAATAAGCAGGGTGACAATATATAGCCTTGATGTACTCCATCTGTATATCTTCCCTGAAAAGATGTCTATTTAAGTCCTTTGTACATATTTAATTAGATGGTTTATATTTTTTTGTTGAGCTAGAAGTGTTTTTTATACAGTATACTGGATACTAGACCTTTATAAGTTAGACGGTTTGCAAACATTTTCTCCCATTCTGTGGTTTGTCTTTTGACTTTTCAGTAGTCTCTTAGCAGGCAAAAAAAATTTTTTTTTAATTTTGAAGAAGTCCAATTTGTCTATTTTTTCTTTTTTTTATATTTCTTATACTTTTGCTGTCATGGATATCTAAGAAACCATTGTCAAACCCAAGGTCATGGAAATTTACTCCATGTTTTCTTCAAATGATTTTATGGGTTTAGCACTTACATTTAGTTCTATGATCCATTTTGAGTTAATTTTTACATATGGTATGAGGTAAGGGTACAGCTTCATTCTTTTGCATGTGACTATCCAGTTTTCTTAGTATCACTTATTTAAGAGACTATTCTTTCCCAATTGAATTGTCTTGGCACCCTTACAAAAAAATCAGCTAACTTTATTCAGCCATAGAAAAGAAGGAAATCTTACCATTTGCAACAACGTGGATGAACCTTGAGGACATCAGGCTAAGTGAAATAAGTCAGACAAAGACAAATCCCTTATGATCTCAGTTATATGTAAAATCTTTAAAAAAATGAATTCATAGATACAGGGAATAGATTGGCAGCTACCAGAGGAAAGGGGTGAAAGGTGTGTAAAATGACTGAAAGGAATCAAAAAGGTACAAACTTCTTGTTACAAAAGAAATGAATCTTGAGGATTTACTGTACAGCATAATGATTATAGTTAATAAAATTGTATTATATATTTGGAAGTTACAAAAAAGAAGATCTAGAAAGTTCTCATCACAAGAAAAAGAAAGAAACTATGAGTGGTGACAGAGATTAACCAGGCTTACTGTGATGATCACTTAACAACATATACATATATTGAATTATTATGTTGTATACCTAAAACTAATATAGTGTTTTATGTATATGTGTCTGTATATATATATATATATATATAAACATATATATATATATAAATTATATCTCAATATAAATACCTTAAATTCAATTAACCATAGAGGTATGGGTTTGTAGATCACTTTGGGAAATATTAACATCTTAACAATATTAAGTCTTCTAATCCATGAACATGTGATATATCTCCATTTATTTGTGTCTTCTTTCATTTCTTTCAGCAGTGCTTTGTAGTTTACAGTGTACAAGCCTCATATTGCCTTGGTTAAATTTTTCCTAAGTATTTTATTCTTCTTGATTTTGTTGTCAATATAACTGTTTTCTTATCTTCATTTCTGGATTTTCTAAACATTTTCTGAGCCTTGATTTTATATCCTGCAATATTTCAGAATTTGTTTCTTAGCACTAATAATTTCTTCTGTGGATTCTGCAGAATTTTCTACACAGGAAATGATACTATCTGTGAATAGAGATGGTTTTACTTCTTCCTTTCCAATTTGGATGTTTTTTATTCTTTGTTTTAACTGATCTGTCTAGAACTTCCAGTACAATACTGAATAGCAGTGGGAAAAGCAGATATCCTTTCTTTTCTTCATTTTAGAGGAAAAGCCTTCAGTCTTTGATGAACCACTGATTATAGTGTGAGCTGTGAGTTTTTCGCATATAACCTTTATTATATTGAGGATGTCTCCTATTCTTAGTTTTTGGAGTGTTTTTTCAGGAAAGCATGTTGCATTTTGTCAACTGACTTTTCCTGCATCAAATGAAATGATCATGTAGGTGGTGGAGACACTGCTACATGCTCTGCCAAATGAAACATGGAGGATAAAGTCAGTCATGTGAGCACTGGGGGTGATGCCAGTTTAGAGCTCCTGGAAGGTGAAGTTTTCATGGAGTGGATGCTCTCAGCAGTGTTTAGTACTTTCCTGCCTTTTGGTTCCTGTGCATAGCCCCTAAGTCAACATAGCACTGTCTGCATCTCCACTTGGCATTAGCTAATGTCTTCCCCCTTGTCAAGAATCAGAAAAAAAAAATAAATAAATAAAATCAGCTAGTGACCAAGAGAAGTAGTGCCAGGAACCTCAAACAGTTGCACAGCATCTCAGCTCATCTTTACTGCACCCTGGATTTGCCTACATTCTTTAAGTCCCATTTGAATTTATTAGAAACTAAACCATTGTGCATTCTAGAGTACATATATTTATATTATGCCTGTTAAAATAAAGTGGTCTGTGTCAGCTTAGTTCTCTTTCTGAAGTAGCTTATTCTGATTAGCTTTGTCATTGTTTCACCACTTGACATGGGAACAAGACGAAATTCCAATTGTTGGTAAGGAGGAAGATGAAGTTGGTGATCTATTAAATAACTAAAAATATCCATTGAAACTGGAAAAAAAAGAAATGATCATGTAGGTTTTTTCTTCATTCTACTAATATGCTATACTACATTGATTGCTGTTTTAAAATGTCAAATCACTCTTACATTCCTGGAATAAATTCCTGTTGGTCATGATGTATAATTCTCTTAATATGCCAGTGGATTCAATTTGCTAGTATTTTATTTAGCATTTTGTGCATCTATCTTAAAAATGAATATTAGTTTGTAGTTTTCTTTTCTTGTGATATCTTTGACTTTAGTATCAGAGTACCTATGACCTCATAGTATGTTAGGAAGTATTCCCTCTTTGTCTATTTTTGGAAGAGTTTGAGAAAGACTAGTATTAATTATTCTTAAATGGTTTGTGGAATCCACTATGAAATCATCTGGCGATGGGCTTTATTTTCTTTATTTTCTTGAAAGGTTTTTTATTACAGAATAAATCTCTTGTCTTTTTTTTTGCTATTTCACTTTGACTCAGTTTAAATAATTATTCTATTTCTTATGGACTTAGTTTAAGTAACTAGTGTGTTTCTAGGAATTTGTTTATTTCATCTAAGTTATTTCAATTGGTGTAAAATTGCTCATAGTATCTTCCATTTGGCTATTCCTGAGTTATATCTTTTTAAGGTAAACCAATGAGCTAAAATTTCTACCAACTCACTTCCCTTTCTGATATTCCAATCATGTGTATGGGAAAGGAGTCAAGATGGTGGAATAAGAGGACATGGAGTTCACCTCCCCACACAAGTACATCAAGAATACATCTACAGATGGAACAATTCTCACAGAGCATCTGCTGAACACTAGCAGAGGACCTTGGACATCTAAAAGGTCAAGAAAAATCCCCATGCAACCTGGTAATATGAAAGAAAGGAAGAAAAAAAAGAAAAAAGGAAATAGGATAGGACCAGGACACCTGGAAGGGGAAGCTGAAGGAAAGGAGTGTTTTCCACACTCAGGGAATCCCCTTCACAGTGGGGAAACCATCTGGGATAGGGAGGGAGCTTTGGGGGATTAGAAGGGAATGCAGCAACTGGAAGACAGGTCAGAGTAAGATCTACATACATGGTTTATGTTGCAACTCTGTGCACCCCAACCTGAGTCGTGTGTCTCCTAGTGTGGAGGGGAACTGGGTGCTGGATAGCAGGCATTGCAGAGTGGACTCATGGAGAGTATAGCTGTTGGCTGTGAAGAGACAACCTGAAAGGATGGGGAAAAAAGCCCCACAACAGGGAGAATTAGTGGAAGAACCCCATGCTACCATAGAGGCAGGGTGCCATTGTTAAGTGGTACACAAGGAGCAGGGTTGCAATTGCAGCCTCCTTCCCCACCAATGGCCCCTACCTCAGCAGGTACTAGGAAGGGTTAATGCCTGAGCAGGCTTGCAGGACCCTAAAGTCAAAGACTCCTCTGGCCATGCTGGTCCATGTGGGCCCAAGTGCCACCCATGCCAAAGCCCCTTTCAGTCACACTGGCTCCAGCAGCCACACCCATCAACACTTTCAGCCCTGCTGGCCTATGCTGGCAGATGTGCTCCAGGGCTGCCTCTGGATCAGATGCTGGTGGGAAAAACATATGCAGAGGTGGGGCTGAAACCACACCTGAGTCCCAGGAGCTATGCAACTAGGAAAAAGAGCTGATCTCTCCTTGTGGCTACAAGAACTGTGGAGTTACACCTCCACTGATGGCTTGCTAAATCCAGCACCTGCAGAATATCTCAATGGACAACAAATGCTCCTGCAGCTGAGATGGCACTGGCTTTAGCAGCTGTAGGATTTGTGGGCATGTACATGAAAGTATTGGGCCAGGCCAGAGTTTGTGCTGTAACCGCAACTATTAGAGAGGCCCAGGTGCACAACAACTGCATTCCTGGGACCTAACTTCAGTATATCTGTGCCAGTGGCCTGGTGAAAACAATACCTGTGAGTCAGCAGGGTTAATTGCTGGCATATCCATGGTTAAGGTGGGACCAAGAGGAGTGCAACAATTGTGTACTTTGTGAGCCCACATAATGGATGGCAGGGGACACAGCAGAGCATATTCAAGGGTGAACAGCTACAGGGGAGGAAAATGCAGTGGATTTTCTACTAGTGGGAGTGGTCCAATCCTGACTACTTGACACCAAAGATCAGAAACACAACTAAGAAATGACTACTTCAATAACTAGGTAATACATCATGCCTCTGACAGGGAAGTGACAACTGTAGAACAAAGGTGAGGCTCCCCTCAATAGTCACCTCACCTATCAGAGAGTAGGCACCAGAAGCAAGAGGAGCTATGATCCTGCAGCCTGCAGAAAAGAAGATCACAAACACAGTAAGTGAGACAAAATAAGATGACAGAGAATTTATTTGCAGAACAAGGAGCAAAATAAAAACCTATAAGAACAACTAAATGAAAAGGAAGGAGATACACAATCTACCTAAAAAAGAATTCAGAATAATGATAGTGAAGATGATCCAAGATCTCAGAAAAAGAATGGAGACACAAATTAAGAAGATACAAAAAATGTTTAACAAAGAAGTAGAAGAACTAAAAAACAAACAGAGATGAACAATATAATAACTAAAATGACAAATACTCTAGAAAAAATCAGTAGCAGAATAACTGAGGCAGAAGAACAGATGAGTGAACTGGAGGACAGAGTGATAGAAATCACTACTGTGGAATAGAATAAAGAAAAAAGAATATAAAGAAATGAGGACAGTCTCAGAGATCTCTGGGACAGCATTAAACACACCAACATTTGAACTGTAGGGGTCCCAGAAGAAGAGAAAAAGAAAGGGCCTGAGAAAATATTTGAAGAGATTACAGTTGAAAACTTCCCTAATATGGGAAATGAAATAGTCACCTAAGTCCAAGAAGTGCAGAAAACACCATACAAGATAAACCCAAGGAGGAACATGCCAAGGCACATATTAATCAAACTAACAGAAATTAAATACAAATGAAAATATTAAAATCATCAAAGGAAAAGCAACAAATAACATACAAGGGATTTCCCATAAGGTTATCAACTGATTTTTCAGCAGAAACTATGGAGGTCAGAACAGAGTGGCAGGATATATTAAAAGTGATGAAAGGGAAAACCTACAGCCAAGAATACTCTACCCAGTAAGGCCCTGATTCAGATTCAATGCAGAAATCAAAACCTTTACAGACAAGCAAAAGGTAACAGAATTCAGCACCACCAAACCAGCTTTACAACAAATGGTAAAGGAACTGCTCTAGGCAGGAAACAGAAGAGAACAAAACAGGAAGAGATAAACAAGACCTACCTACAAAAGCAAATCCTAAACAATTAAGAAAATGACATTGGGAACACACATATTGATAATTACCTTAAATGTTAATTGACTAAATGCTCCAACCAAAGACATAGACTGGTTGAATGGATACAAAATCAAGACCCTTATATATGCTGTCTACAAGAGACCCACTTCAGTCCTAGGGACACACACAGACTGAAAGTGAGGGGATGGAAAAAGATGTTCCATGAGAATGAAAATCAAAAGAAAGTTGGACTGATTCAAATGAATCCAACTTTCTTTTGATTTTCATTTTCATGAATCAGTCCTAATGAGATGGATGAAACTGGAGCCCATTATACAGAGTGAAGTAAGCCAGAAAGATAAAGAACACTACAACATACTAACACATATATATGGAATCTAGAAAGATGGTAACGATAACCCTATATGCAAAACAGAAATAGAGACACAGAAGTACAGAACAGACTTTTGAACTCTGTGGGAGAAGGTGAGGGTGGGATGTTTCAAAAGAACAGCATGTATACTATCTATGGTGAAACAGATCACCAGCCCAGGTGGGATGCATGAGACAAGTGCTCGGGCCTGGTGCACTGGGAAGACCCAGAGGAATCGGGTGGAGAGGGAGGTGGGAGGGGGGATTGGGATGGGGAATACGTGTAAACCTATGGCTGATTCATATCAATGTATGACAAAACCCACTGAAATGCTGTGAAGTAATTAGCCTCCAACTAATAAAAAAAAAAAAAAAAAAAAAAAGAAAGTTGGAGTAGCAATACTCATATCAGACAAAAATGCTGTTGTTCAGTCACAAAGTCATGTCTGGCTCTTTGTGACCCCATGGACTGCAGCATCCCCAGCCTCCCTGTCCCTCACTATCTCCTGGAGTTTGCCCAAGTTCATGTCCATTGAGTTGGTGATGGTATCAGACAAAATAGACTTTAAAATAAAGACAGTTACAAGAGACAAGGCAGGTCACAACATTATGATCCAGGGATCAATACAAAAAGAAGATATTACAATTGCAAATATATAGGCACCCAAAATAGGAGCACTTTTGGGTGCATATACATATATATATATATATGACCACTTTAATATATAAGGCAAATGCTAACAGCCATAAAGGGGAAATTGACAGTAGCATAATATAGTGGTGGATGTTAACATTTAACTTTCACCAATGGACAGATCATCCAGACAGAAAATTAATGAGGTGGCACAGGCCTAAAATGACACTTTAGACCAAATAGACTTAATATTTACAGGAGATTCCATCTGAAAGCAGAAGAATACACTTCATTCTCAAGTGAACACAGAACATGCTCCAGGATAGAACACATTTTGGGCCACAAATCAAGGGTCAGTGAATTTAAGAAAATTAAAATTGTATCAACCATCTTTTCTGACTATAATGCTATGAGATTAGAAATCAATTACAGGGAAAAAAGCTGGAAAAATCACAAACACATGGAGGCTAACCAATATGTTACTAAATAATCAATGGACCACCAAAGAAATCAAAGAAGAAATAACAAGTACTAGAAAAATATGACAATAAAAACATGATGATCCAAAACCTATGACATGCAGCAAAAGCAGTTATAAGAAGGAAATTTATAGCAATACAATCTTACCTCAATAAATAAGTGGAATCTCAAATAGACAACCTAACCTTACACCTAAAGCAGCTAGTGGAAGAAGAACAAACAAACCCAAACTTAGTAGAAGGAAAGAAATCATAAAGATAAGAGCAGAAACAAATGAAATAGAGACAAAAAATAACAAACATAAATGGAACTGAAATCTGGTTGTTTGAGAAGATAAACAAAATGGATAAATCTTTAGCCAGACTCATCAAGAAAAGGAATGCCAAAGAATGTTCAAACTACCACAAAATTGCACTGATCTCACATGCTAGCAAAGTAATGCTCAAAATTCTCCAAGTGAGGCTTCAACAGTATGTGAGCTGAGAACTTCCAGATGTTCAAGCTGGATTTAGAAAAGGCAGAGGAACCAGAGGTCAAATTGCCAACATCTGTTGGATCATATAAAACGCAATACAGTTTCAGAAAAACATCTACTTCTGCCTTATTGACTACACCAAAGCCTTTGACTGTGTGGATCACAATAAACTGTGAATACTAGACCACCTTACCTGTCTCCTGAGAAACCTGTATGCTGGTCAAGAAGCAACAGTTAGAACTGGACATGGAACTATAGACTGGTTCCAAATTGGGAAAGGAGTACATCAAGGCTATATATTGTCACCCTGCTTATTTGACTTATATGCAGAGTACATCATGTACTGGGCTGGATGAAGCACAAGCTGGAATCAAGATTACCAGAGGAAGCATCAATAACCTCAGACATGCAGATGACACCACCCTTATGGCAGAAAGTGAAGAAGATCGAAAGAGCCTCTTGGTGAAAGTGAAAGAGGAGATCGAAAAAGATGGCTTTTAAAACTCAACATTCAGAAAACTAAGATCATGGCATCTTGTCCCATCACTTCATGGCAAATAGCTGGGGAAACAATGGAAACAGTGACAGGCTTTCTTTTTTTGGGCTCCAAAATCACTGCAGATGGTGAGTGCAGCCAGGAAGTTAAAAGATACTTGCTCCTTGGAAGAAAAGCTGACAAAACTAAATAGCATATTAAAAAGCAGAGATATTACTTTGCCAACAAAGGTCCATTTAGTCAAAGCTATGTTTTTTCTACTAGTAATATATGAATGTGAGAGTTGGACCATAAAGAAAGCTGCACACTGAAGAATTGTTACTTTTGAACTATTGCATTGGAGAAGACTCTTGAGAGTCCCTTGGACTGCAGGGATATCAAACCAGTCAATCCTAAAGGAAATCAGTCCTGAACATTCATTGGAAGGACTGATGCTGAAGCTGAAGCTCCAATATTTTGGGCAACTAGTGCAAAGAACTGACTCATTGGAAAAGATCCTGACTTTGGGAAAGATTGAAGGCAGGAGGAGAAGGGGACAGCAGAGGATGAGATGGTTGGATGGCATCACTGACTTGATGGGCATAAACTTGTGGAAGCTCCAGAAGTTAGTGATGGACAGGGATGCATGGCTTGTTGCAGTCCATGACAATAAAATGGACTACCTAGAAGAAATGGACAAATTCTAGACAAGTACAACCTTTCAAGACAGAACCAGGAAGAAATAGAAACCGTGAACAGGGCAAATACAAATACTGAAACACAAGGTGTGATTTAAAAACTCCCAGCAAACAAAAGTCCAAAACCAGATGGTTTTACAGACAAGTTCTATCAAACATTTAGAGAAGAAGTAACAAATTATTCTTCTCAAACTCTCCCAAAAATTGCAGAGGAAGGAACCCTCCCAAGCACATTCTATGAGGCCATCATCTCCTGATACCAAAACCAGACAAAGATATTACACAAAAATGAAAATTACAGGCCAATATCATTGATAAACCTAGATGCAAAAATCCTCAACAAAATACTAGCAAATTAGTCCAGAAACACATTTAAAGGATCATACGTCACAATTAAGTGGGATTTATCAGGAGGATGCAAGTATTCTTTAATATATACAAATCAATCAATGTGATATACCACATTAACAAATTGAATTGAAGAATAAAAGCAATGCTATCATCTCAATAGATGCAGAAAAACCTTTTGACAAAATTCACCACCCATTTATGATAAGAACTCTCCAGAAATATGGCACAGGGGGAACCTACATCAACGTAATAAAGGTCACATATGACAAACCCACAGATAACATCATACTCAATGGTGAAAATATGAAAGCATTTCCTGTAAGATGAGAAACAAGTCAAAAATGTCCATTATTGCCATTTTTATTCAACATAGTTTAAAAGTCCTAGCCACAGCAATCAGAGAATAAAAAGAAATAAAAGGAATAAAAATTGTATAAAAAGTAAAACTGTCACTGTTTGAGGATGACACGATATTATACATAGAAAATCCTAAAGATGCCACCAGAAAACTAGAAGATCTCATCAATGAACTTGGTAAAGTTGCAGAATACAAAATTAATATACAGAAATCTCTTGCATTTCTATATACTAACAACAAAAATCAGAAAGAGAAATTCAATAAACAATTCCATTTATCATTGCATCAAACAGAATAACATACCTTGGAATTAACCTACTTAAGGAGGCAAAAGACCTGTACTCAGAAAACTATAAGATATTGATGAAAGAAATCAAGGATGACAGAAACAGATAGAGAGATGACACAAACAGATGTTCTTAAATAGGAAGGATCAATGTTTTGAATTTGAAAATGAATATACTACCCAAAGCAATCTATGGATTGAATGCAATCTCTATCAAAATGACAATTTTTTTTTTTTTTTTGCAGAATTAGAACAAAAAAGTATACAAATTGTATGAGCACACAAAAAATCCTAAATAACCAAAGCAACCTTGAGAAAGGAGAACAGAGCCGGAGGAATCAGACTGTTTGACTTCAGGCTATACTACAATATAGATTAATGGAGCAGAGCAGAAGGTCAAGAAATCAACTCACACACTTACGGCCACCTAATCTATGACAAAGGAGGAAATAATATACAATGGAGATAATAGTCTTTTCAATGAGTGGAGCTGAGAAAATGAGACAGCTATACATGAAAGAATGAAATTTGAGCACTCCCTAACACCATACATGAAAATAAACTCAAAAGGGATTAAAGACTGTTAAGTCTGGATATATAAAACACTTGGAAGAAAACATAGGCAGGACAATCTTTGACATAAATGGCAGCAAGACCTTTTTTTCAATTCACTGCCTCACATAATTAAAATGAGAAATAAATGATATCTAATTAATCCTATAAGCTTTGCACAGCAAAGGAAACCATAGACAGAACAAAAATACAACCCTCAGAATGGGAGTAAATATTTTCAAATGAAGAAACTCACAAGAGATTAATCTCCAAAATATACAAACAGCTCATGCAGCTCAATATAAAAAAATTAACCCAATCAAAAAATGATTGGAAGATCTAAATACACATTTCTCCAAAGGAGACATACATATGACCAAAAAAAAAAAAAAAACCCACAGAAAAAGATGCTCAACATCACTAATTATTAGAGAAATGCAAGTTAAAACTATAGCAGAGTATCACCTCACATCTGTCAGAATGACCATCATCAAAAAAATCTACAAACAATAAATGTTGGGAAGGGTGTGGAGAAATGGGAACCCTCCTACTGCTGTTGGTGGGGATGCAAATTGGTACAGCCACTATGGAGAACAGTACGGAGGTTTCTTGAAAATTAAGAATACAGCTACCATATGATCCAGAAATTCCACTCTTGGGCATATATCTGGAGAAAACCATAGTCTGAAAGGATGTATGCACTCCAGTGTTTACTGCAGCACTATCTACAATAGCCTGTACATTGGAGCAATCTAAATGCCCATCAACAGAGGAATAGATAAAGAAGTTGTGGTACATACATAAGATGGAATATTACTCAGCCATAAAAGAAATGAGATAATGCCATTTGTAGAGACATGCATGGACCTAGAGAGTGTCATGCAGAGTGAAGTCAAAAAGAGAAAGACATATAACATATATGGGATCTAGAAAAGTGTGGCAGAATAACTTATTTGCAAAGCAGAAATAGAGTCACAAATATAAAAAACATACTTTTGATTACCAAGAGGGGAGGAGGGTGGGATGAACTGAGAGATTGCGGTTGACATATATACACTACTATACACAAAATAGATAACTAGCAAGAATCTACTGTATGTACAGCACAGAGAAATCTACTCAGGGTTCTGTGGTGACCTAGATGGGAAAACAAACTAGAAAACAGTGGACATATTGCACTCATCTCACACGCTAGTAAAGGAATGCTCAAAATTCTCCAAGCCAGGCTTCAGCAATATGTGAACTGAGAACTTCCAGATGTTCAAGCTGGTTTTAGAAAAGGCAGAGGAGCAAGAGATCAAATTGCCAACATCTGCTGAATCACTGAAAAAGCAAGAGTTCCAGAAAAAACATCTATTTCTGCTTTATTGACTACGCTAAAGCCTTCAACTGTGTGGATCACAATAAACTGTGGAAAATTCTGAAGGAGATGGTAATACCAGACCACCTGACCTCCTTCTTCAGAAATCTGTATGCAGGTCAGGAAGCAACAGTTAGAACTGGACATGGACCAACAGACTGGTTCCAAATAAGAAAAGGAGTACGTCAAGGCTGTATATTGGCACCCTGCTTATTTAACTTATATGCAGAGTACATCATGAGAAACGCTGGGCTGGAAGAAGCACAAGCTGGAATCAAGGTTGCCGGGAGAAATATCAATAACCTCAGATATGCAGATGACATCACCTTTATGGCAGAAAGTGAAGAGGAACTAAAAAGCCTCCTAATGAAAGTGAAAGAGGAGAGTGAAAAAGTTGGCTTAAAGCTTAACATTCAGAAAGCTAAGATCATGGCATCTTGTCCCATCACTTCATGGCAAGTAGATGGGGAAACAGTAGAAAGAGTGACAGACTTTATTTTTCTGGGCTCCAAAATCACTGCAGATGGTGATTGCAGCCATGAAATTAAAAGACGCTTACTCCTTGGAAGGAAAGTTATGACCAACATAGACAGCATGTTAAAAAGCAGAGACATTACTTTGCCAACAAAGGTCCGTCTGGTAAAGGCTATGGTTTTTCCAGTGGTCATGTATGGATGTGAGAGTTGGACTGTGAAGAAAGCTGAGTGCTGAAAAATTGATGCTTTTGAACTGTGGTGTTGGAGAAGACTCTTGAGAGTCCCTTGGACTACAAGGAAATCCAACCAGTCCATCCTGAAGGAGATCAGTCCTGGGTGTTCATTGGAAGGACTGTTGCTGAAGCTGAAACTCCAATACTTTGGCCACCTCATGCGAAGAGTTAACTCATTGGAAAAGACCCTGATGTTGGGAGGGATTGGGGGCAGGAGGAAAAGGGGACGACAGAGGATGAGATGGCTGGATGGCATCACCGACTCGATGGACATGAGTTTGGGTAAGCTCCGGGAGTTGTTGATGGACAGGGAGGCCTGGCGTGCTGCGATTCATGGAGTTGCAAAGAGCCGGACACGACTGAGCGACTGAACTGAACTGAACTGAATAATGAGTGATGTTAAGCATTTTTAATGTATTTTTTAGCTATCTGTATGTCTTCTTAGAAGAAATGTCTGTTTAGGTCTTTTTTCCCACTTTTTGATTGGGTTGTTTGTTTTTCTGATATTGACTTGTATGAGCTGCTTGTATATTTTGGAAATTAACCCTTTGTCAGCTGTTTAATTTGCTATTATTTTCTCCCATTCTAAGGGTTGTCTTTTCATCTTAAATATAGTTTCCTTTGCTGTGCAAAAACTTTTAAATTTAATTAGGCCCCACTTGTTTATTTTTGCTTTTATTTCCATTACTCTGGGAGGGGAGTCATAGAGGATCTTGCTTTGATTTGTGTCATTGAGTGCTCTTCCTATGTTTTCCTCTAAGAGTTTTATAGATTCTGGTCTTACATTTAGGTCTTTAATCCATTTTATCTTTGTGAATGGTGTTACGAAGTGTTCTAATTTCACTCTTTTATACATAGTTGTCCAGTTTTCCCAGAACTACTTGTTGAAGAGGCTCTCTTTGCCCACTTGTATATTCTTGCCTCCTTTGTCAAAAATAAGGTGCCCATAGGTGTGTGGGTTTATGTCTGGACTTTCTATCTTGTTCCATTTGTTTATATTTCTGTTTTTGTGCCAACACCATACTGTCTTGATGACGTAGCTTTGTAGTATAGTCTGAAGTCAGAAAACTTGATTCCTCCAGATCCATTCTTCTTCCTCAAGATTGCTTTGGTTATTCAGGGTCTTTTTTGTCACCCACTGATGGATTTTCTAGTTGCTGAAGCAATCCGCACCCTTTTCAGGACAGTAGGGCTCATCCTGGCACCGATAGGTGGAGTTCCTATTTGCAGAAGCTATGCACCCCCTCCCAGGGCCATGTGGGCAGGTCCTGTGGGCTGCTGGTGGAATTCCTAGTGGCTGGATCTGTCTGTACTCTTCTGTATCAGCAGGGGTGGGTCCTGTGAGCGACTGGTGAAATTCCTCATGTGGGGAACTGTCTGCACCCTTCCAGGTCAGCAGGGGCAGGGCCTGGCCTCTGCCCACAGGTCTCAAAGAGGTGGCTAGTGCCTGCCTATGGAATCCAAGATGGTGACAGTGACTTGTTTCTGCCCCTGGGGTTCCCATAAGCAGTGTCCTGTTGCTTGGGAGCACAGATAGGGAAAGTAGTTATGTTGGTCCCACCCCTCTTTTAGTGCACCTCCCAATAATGGTGCCTTGCTTCTCTGGTGTGCCCAAGCTTCTTCCTAGTACACTCTCAGTTGCCACAGCCCAACCTCCCCAGGCAGTTTCTGCACCTAATCCTTGTCCTCTTCCTGGGACTGAACTTTGGATCCTGAGCTTCAGCACCCAACCTCCACTCTCACTAACAGAAGAGTGTCTCAGGTTGGGGAGCACAGATGTGGTGGTGCTTATCTTCTGTGCAGGTTACTCTCCATTTGCCTTACACAAACTGGATCCTGCTCTCTACTCTGAGACTCCAAAACTCCCCCTCCCATCCCATCTAATTTCTCCTCTGATGACAAGCCTTCCCAAAGATGTGGTAACCTTTCCTTCTTCACAGCTCCTTCTCCAGGGCTCAGGCCGTGTCCTGATACCTTCTTTTTTCTTTTTCCTTTTATTATACCTGGTTATGTGAAGGTTTTCTTGTCTTTTTGGACCTCTGAGGTCCTCTGTTGGTACTCAGTAGCAGTTCTGTGTGAATCATTCCACTTGTAGATATGTTTTCAATGTTTCATGGAGGGAGGTGAACTCTGCTTCCTCCTCCTCTGCCATCTTGATCTATTTCTACCAGTTTTATTTAAGCAGCCACTTTCATTTGAGCAACCTATGCTTCAGCCAAACTCTATTTACTGTTTCATCTATATGCCCCATGCGTTCCCATCTTAGTGATTTGCTTCATATTGCTTCTTTTGTTTAGAATTTGTCAGTCAATAGAATCTGTACATTAATGAAAGAGTTTCAAGTGGACTATGAACATATAAAAATTGTACATAAAACTCTGTGAATCTGGGAATATGTGACTTTTTTTTTTTCTGGAGGAGAGGGTCCTTAGGTTCTCAAAAGAGTCTGTGACTAAAAAACAACAAAAGGTAGCAATTACTTGCTAAGTATCTCTATTTTCCTCTCCCCCTTTAAATAAACAAATCCTATTCATTTTTATTGCCCAGTTTAAATGCTACCTTCTTCATAAGACCTCCCCCTTTATCTGTAAATAATCTCTTCTTTGCCTTAATTATCAAACTCAATTTATGTTTAAGTTCTTAAAGTGCTTTTCATGTGTTACAGTTATAAATATGTTTTTAATGGAAAGAGTTTTAGAGTTGGACATATATTTATTTGACTTGGTTATATAGCTTAATAATTTTGTGGACTTTAACAAGACCCTGAACATCTCTTAAGCTTTATTGGCAAATAGTGATGATAATATCTAGCCTGTGGTATTGCTGTGAGGATTAAATTAAATATGATAAAATATGTTAAGCACCATGTTCTTCCTGGCAGATAGTAGATGCTCAATAAATGTGAATTGTGGTATTAGCAATACATTCATCTTCAAGTAACAAAAACTTTAATAATTATAAAAATCATAGGACATTTTTGTTTACTTATCAAAAAGTTTGGAGAAGGTGGTTCTATGCTTCATCAGTGGCTCAATGATGTCACTCAGTCAGTTCTGACTCTTTGTGACCACATGGACTGCAGCACACCAGACTTCCCTGCCCATCACCAACTCCTGGAGCTTGCTCAAACTCATGTCCATAGAGTTGGTGATGCCATCAAACCATCTCATCCTCTGTCGTCCCCTTCTCCTCCTGCCTTCTGTCTTTCCCAGCATCAGCGTTTTTTTTTTTTTTTTCCCCAATGAATCAGTTCTTCATATCAGGTAGCCAAAGTACTGGAACTTCAGCTTCAGCATCAGTCCTTCCAATGAACATTCAGGACTGATTTCCTTTAGGATGACTAGTTTGATCTCCTTGTAGTCCAAGGGACTCTCAAGGGTCTTCTCCAACACCACAGTTTGAAAGCATCAGTTCTTTGGTGCTCAGCCTTCTTTATGGTCCATCTCTCACATCTGTACATGACTACTGGAAAAACCATAGCTTTGACTATAGGACCTTTGTTGGCAAAGTGCTTTTTAATACTCTGTCTAGGTTTGTCATAGCTTTATATAAAAACTTGCAGTCCTTAGTTCCTGAAGAAATCTTTCAGAATATTAAGTTCTGGGCAGAGAAGTCAACTCCATTGTTATGCTAGGCTATTTTGTGTGTGATTTCCAAAGCTTGTTTGGACTTGGTAAAATGTCTTTGTTTTTGCCTTGATCATTGACAGTTGGTACCCTTGGTTATTCTAAATGACTTATTGATGTATAAATCAATACATGATGTGGGAATTTGATCTCATGTCTTGATGAGGTCAGAATTCCCTTTCTCCTGAATGGCTCCAAATGTTGATTACACAACTCATTTGAGCACCAGAAGTGAGATAGGCAAAAGGTGCAACTTATTTATCCACTGGAAAAGGGAAGACATGCCTATTGCAAATGCAAGGAGAGTACTTTTGGGGACACAGTTAGAGAGTCAGGGAGAACAGCATTTCTTTGTTTTTCAAACTTTTCAAAGATTAAAAATAAAATCTTCATCAATGTAAAAACTTATTTCAGCTGAGAAGCCTTCTATTATCATTCATCTCTTTGAGTTTGTATTTCTTCATATGTTAAAAGGGACTAAGGTTATTACTTACTTCATATATTGCAATGATCAGATGAGACAATGTATATGAAAGTTATTTGTAGACCACATAGTAGACTGTACAAACATTTTACATTAATTTTCTCAGCTTTAGGCCCACTACTTCTATGAAACTCATCTCAATGCAAAGTGACCTTACCCTTGTAGAGTAAGAGTGGTTTACATCACATCTTAAAATTTCTAATATCTCTTCAGAAATCCAGTGGCTCTGAGCATAGGATAAAAAAACTGGTGTGAGTTGAAGTGTTTTCCTTTGAAATACTCATGGTGGTAGTCATTTTTTTATTAATTAATTTATTTATTTTGCTTCACAACATTGTATTGGTTTTGCCATACATTGACTTGAATCTGCCATGGGTGGTAGCCATCTTGAGTCGAAACTTTATTCATGCAAGGCTGGTCTTCACTGGTGGGCCAGGCCTTCAGGGCATTTGTTTTATTTTTGCTGTTTAGAGAAGAATAAGTATACAGCTTTATGCCAGCACCTAGTATTTGGGGAAAAAACAGTTAGCCCCATATATAACATTTAGCCCCATGTATAACAGTTAGCCCCATGTATAACAGTTAACCCCATGTATAACTCCATAGGCAGTTAAAGGCAGAAGAGCAGATTAATTATGAGAGTCTGAGAGGAGCTGGGGCACAAGGCAGAGTTGTTTTGCAGCTGAATTCTGCATGGGAGTGAGGGGAGATATTCTCCCTTTGTAGAACAAAGTGTAATTTTGCTGCTCTGAGAGTGCTAGGGAATCCAGAAATGCTTTGGGAGAAAGAAAGTGTCTGCGGTACCTGCAAATAACTCATTTACTTATACTGAGTACTGGCAGTAGTGGCAGTGGGGAGGTGTTGCTTGCAAATAGCTTTAAGAGCTGTGGGCTTTACTTGTGGTTAAGGGCACTTACAACTCATCATAGGCCCTAGGCTGTGGAGTTCCCAACCATCATTACATCAAATATAATAAAATATACCCACAGTACACATGAAAGAGAATTTTATTGCTTCAAAAAATTATGAACTATATTTTAAATGTTACTTTTAAAATTATTTGGCTACAATTAACTTCTTTAATTTACAATTGGCTACGATTTCTAAGTAAACATGATGCATGAGGGCTTCCCTTGTGGCTCAATGGTAAAGAATTATCCTGCCAATGCAGGAGATGCAGGAGACCTAGGTTCAATCCTTGGGTCAGGAAGTTCCCCTGGAGAAAGAAATGGCAACCCACTCCAGTATTCTTGCCTGGGAAAATCCCACGGACAGAGGAGCCTGGCAGGTCCATGGGGTCACAAGAGTCAGACGCAACTTAGCGACTAAACAGCAAGATTTCTCAGTAAACATGATGCATACTTGGGAATTCTTGTAAAGTGAAAAAATATAACCCACAAATTATTTTCAAATGTAATTCAAATTTTTATGAATATTAAAAGTAACAGTGATTGAAGTTTGCACATATTGTTTATTTCCACATTGCAGTTTTTTCATATTTTACCCTGTTTATTTAACTTACATGCAGAGTACATCATGAGAAATGCTGGGCTGGAAGAAGCACAAGCTGGAATCAAGATTGCCAGGAGAAATATCAATAACCTCAGATATGCAGATGACACCACCTTTATGGCAGAAAGTGAAGAGGAACTAAAAAGCCTCTTGATGAAAGTGAAAGAGGAGAATGAAAATGTTGGCTTAAAGCTCAGCATTCAGAAAACTAAGATCATGGCATCTGGTCCCATCACTTCATGGCAAGTAGGTGGGGAAACAGTGGAAACAGTGGCTCACTTTATTTTGGGGGCTCCAAAATCACTGCAGATGGTGATTGCAGCCATGAAATTAAAAGACGCTTACTCCTTGGAAGGAAAGTTATGACCAACCTAGACAGCATGTTAAAAAGCAGAGACATTACTTTGCCAACAAAGGTCCATCTAGTCAAGGCTATAGTTTTTCCAGTGGTCATGTATGGATGTGAGAGTTGGACTGTGAAGAAAGCTGAGCACTGACAAATTGATGCTTTTGAACTGTGGTGTTGGAGAAGACTCTTGAGAGTCCCTTGGACTGCAAGGAGATCCAACCAGTCCATCTTCAAGATCAGTCCTGGGTGTTCATTGGAAGGACTGATGCTGAAGCTGAAACTCCAATACTTTGGCCACCTCATGCAAAGAATTGACTCATTGGAAAAGACCCTGATGCTGGGAGGGATAGAGGGCAGGATGAGAAGGGGACAACAGAGGATGAGATGGCTGGATGGCATCACCGACTTGATGGACATGAGTTTGAGTAAACTCTGGGAGTTTGTGATGGACAAGGACCTGGCATGCTGCAATTCATGGGGTCACAAAGAGTCGGACACGACTGAGCGACTGAACTGAACTGAACTGATTATGGAACTGGATACCTAAGTTGTGTGGGCACTGGTGGTGAATACATGTGAGACACTACCAAGGACTCCCAGAAGTACTTGGGAGAAGTTTTCAAAGACATGCAGTCTTGCATTATTCAGGTGTAGAAAGAGCTGATGAAACTTGGGTTTTTATTTATCAGGTGACCCATACTAGTACCTGTAGTCAGGTGAGACTGAGAGAAACTCAAGTTAGAGATCAAAAATATATACCAATGGAGTGACCTAGGAGTAAGAAGTTACCAATCAGTTCAAAGGAAACTGAGAGAGTGAAAAAACAAAAAGGAAAAAAAAAAGACCAACAGATTGTGCCCTCTTATTGAAGCCTACAGTAACTTCTTGCTTTTTCTCTTGGTTAGATTGGCTGCCTCAGGGAGGATTCTGTGCTAAAATTTCTCAAACCAAAAACCTAGGAGTGATCCTTGACTTCTTCAACTTCCCTTAAATCTTCCATCTAATTTCTCATTAAGTTTTCTGGATTTTACCTCTAAAACATCCTGAATCCATTAACTTCTTTTCTACCTCCTCTACCAGCACTCTGGTCCAAGACACCATCATTTCTCTCCTGCACTATTTCAACAGTTTCCTAAACTGTATCCTGCTTCCATACTTATCTACTTACATGTATATAGAAATACACATGCACATTATCAACTGTCCATCTTCCACATAGCATCCACAATTATCTTTTAAAAATGTAAGCCAGTTCATTTCATTTCCTTCTTAAAACACTCCAATGGCTTTGTATATCACTTGGAATAAAATCCAAATAGCCCATATGTAATTTGGTCTCTGTCTATCTTACTAGCTTCATGTCCCACCACTCTCCTTGAGATCCACTATGCTTTAGCTACTGAGGTCTTCTCTTAAACCATCAAGATATTTCATGCTAAAGAGCCTCTGCACATAATTTTCTCTCTGCCTGGAATAGTCAACCTTCCATTTACCCATGCCTGACTCTTATACTTTTGAGTCTTATACTCTTGACTTATACTTTGGGTCTCAGTACAACAGTCACCTCCCTCAATCTCTCTGATCACACTCTTTAATGTAGCTCCCACATTATTCTCCTGGTACTATATTTAACTTGTAGAATTTACTATTGTTATTTATAAATATTATTTACAAATATTTACTTTTATTTATAAATTTATTTATAAATATTTTCCTCATATGTTGCTTTGCTCTTTTGGCTCATCACCTGAAGCTCCATGAGAGCAGGGACTGTGACTTTCTAGTCCACCCTGTTCTTACAGCAGATGCTCAATAAATATTTGTTGAATGAACTAGTACAACATATTACATCAAGCTTGTTTACTAGTTATTTTAATTTGCATGTATTAGCTTCACTCTCTGCATTAGAATACAAGCAGTAAAAAATTGACTCAGGCAATGTGTGAGATAGTATAGAAGGAAGGAAACAGCTTCTGGGAAACCAATTGTCTTGCAGACAGAGTGGGTGACTAGGACATCATCAAATGGCTCAGTAAGTAGCTCACAGAGGGCATAAGTTTTGCCTGATTCTTCTGTGAAATTATGCTGAGGATAGGAGAGAATAATGAAAAGTTTTCAGGTCTCAAACAGGGTATCATCTCCATGAAAAGTTTTGACACCCACTTATATGCCCATCTAGGGAAATAGAGACTTTCTCTCTCTGCTTGATTGTTGACACACTCATTTTTGTCTTGTACAACATCAAAACCAAGAAGTTGACATTGGTACAATGTGTATATACAGTTCTGTATCATTTTGTCATAGGTAGATTCTTATGACCACCATTCCAGTCAACACAGAGAACTGCTCCATCACCACAAAGATCTCCCTTGTGTTACCCTTTTGGTCATATACTCCCTCTTCCCTGCTATCCCTAAACCTTGACAATCACTAATCTGTTCTCCCACTGTAAAAGTTTGCCATTTCAAGAATATTACATAAATGGATTCATATAGTATGTACTCTTTTGAGATTGTTTTTCCACCTAGCACAGTACTCTTGAAATACATCTGAATTGTTACATGTGTCAATAGCTTATTCCTTCTTATTGGTGAACAGTATTACAAGATTTGGGTGTAATACAATTTATTTAACCACTCACTTATTAAAAGGTATTATGGTTGCTTCCAGTTAGCTATTATGAGCAAAGATGCTACGATTAGGAATAAAAATGCTAAGGGTTTTTCTGTGGATGTAATTTTCATTTCTCTGGGATAAATAACCAAGAGTGCAATTGCTAGGTTGTATGGTAGTCGCACATTTAGTTTTAAAAGAAACTATCAAATTTTTCCATACTGTACTATTTTATATTCACATCAGCACTGTATACATGATCCAGTTTCTCTATATCCTTGCCAGCATTTGGTGTCATCATTATTTTTTAGTTTAGCCATTCTGATAGATATATAGTGATATCTCATGATGGTCTTAATTTCATTTCCCTAATGGCTAATTATATTGAATATCCTTTCATGTGTTTAATTGCCATCACATATCTTCTTTGGTGAAATGTCTCTTCATGTCCTTGACCCATTAAAAATTAATTATTTATTCCTTTGCTATTAACTTGAAAAAATTCCTTAATATATTCTAGATATGAGTCCTTTGTCAGAAATATGGCTGCAAATATTTTCCTCTAATCTATAGTTTGTCTTTTTCATCCTCTTCATGAGATCTTTCCGAGATCAGAAATTTGAAAACATTTTAAGTCCAAAGTATCTTTTTTTTTCTTTTATGGATTGTGCTTTTCATCTCAAACCTAAGAACTCTTCACCAAACCCTGCATCCATCCTGAAGATTCTCTCCTATTTTTTCTCCTAATAGTTTGAGGTTTACATTTTACGTGATTCATTTTGAATTCATTTTTATGTAAGGTATGAGGTTAAGGTCAAAGTTAATTTTATTTGCCTTTCAGTATTCAATTACTCCAACACCATTTGTAAAGACACTTCCTCCACTGAACTGCTTTTGTACCCATGTTAAAATCAACACAAATTTTTGTGTTGGTCTATTTCTGAGTTTTATTTTATATCCCATTGACCTATGGGTCTATTCCTCTAGCCAAAGCACATGGTACTGACTGTTGTAGCCATAAAATAAGCCTTAAAATTAGGTACAGTGATTCTTCTTCCTGCATTCTTTTCCAAAATTGATTTAGTTCTTCTAGTTCCTTTGCCTTGCCATCTGAATTTTAAAATAAATTTGTCAACATCTATAAAAAACCTTGTTCTGATGGGCAGGGCCATGCTCAGCAAAACTTTAATCCAATTTTCTGTTGATGGGTGGAGCCGTGTTCCCTCCCTGCTATTTACCTGGGGCCAAACTATGGTGGAGGTAATGAAGATAATGGTGACTTCCTTCAAATGATCCCATGCATGTACTGCTACACTCAGTGCCCCAAACCCTGCAGCAGGCCACCACCGACCCATGCCTCCTCTGGAGACTCCTGGACACTCACAGGCAGGTCTGGGTGAGTCTCTTGTGGGATCACTGCTCCTTTCTCCTGGGTCCTGGAGGACAAGTTTCTGTTTGTACTCTCCAAAAGTCTGTGTAAGTTCTGACAGCTCTATGGTGGGGTTAATGGTGACCTCCTTGAAGAGGGCTTCTGCCATACCTAAGTCTGCTGCACCCAGAGCCTCTGTCTCTGTGGCAGTCCACTGCTGACCCATACCTCCACAGGAGATGCTCAAACACAGTTCTCAGTCTGTTTCTCAGTCTCTGTGGGGGTCCCTGGGCCCTGGTGTGCACAAGGTTTATTTGAGCCCTCTGAGCATCTCTGGTGGGAATAGGGTTTGTAAACATGAATTCGCCCCTCCTATTGTCTTTCTGGGGCTTCTCCTTTGCCCTTGGATTTGGGGTATCACCTCACAGCCACTCCAGTGCCTACCCTCTTATGGGCATGGTCCCACCCATCAGAAGAAAACCCAGTTTTCCCCTCAGTCTCTCTCATCAGGAAGCTACCATAAGCCTCTTATCCTTCTCCATCAGAGGGCAGACAGACTGAAAACTACAATCATAGAAAACTAACCAATCTGATCACATGGACCACAGCCTTGTCTAACTCAATGAAACTATGAACGATGCTGTGTAGACCTACTCAAGATGGACAGGCCATGGTGGAGAGTTCTGATAAAATGTGGTCCACTGGAGAAGGGAATGGTAAACCAATTCAATATTCTTGCCTTCAGAACACCCTGAATAGTGTGAAAAGGCAAAAAGATAGGACACTGAAAGATGAACTCCCCAGGTCAGTAGGTGCCCAATATGGTACTGGAGATCAGTGGAGAAATACCTGCAGGAAGAATGAAGAGACGGAGCCAAAGCAAAAACAACACCCAGTTGTTGATGTGACTGGTGATGGAAGTAAGGTCCGATCCTGTAAAGAGCAATATTGCATAGGAACCTGGAATGTCAGGTCCATGAATCAAGGCAAATTGGAAGTGGTCAAACAGGAGATGGCAAGAGTGAACATCAACATTTTAGGAATCAGCAAACTAAAATGGACTGTAATGGGTGAATGTAACTTAGATGACCATTATATATACTACTGTGGGCAAGAATCCCTTAGAAGAAATGGAGTAGCCATCATAGTCAACAAAAGAGTCCTAAATGCAGTACTTGGATGCAATCTCAAAAATGACAGAATGGTCTCTTTTCGTTTCGAAGGCAAAACATTCAATATCACAGTAATCCAAGTCTATGCCCTGACCAGTAATGCTGAAGAAGCTGAAGTTGAACGGTTCTATGAAGACCTACAAGACCTTTTAGAACTAACACCCAAAAAAGATGTCCTTTTCATTATAGGGGACTAGAAGGCAAAAGTAGGAAGTCAAGAAACACCTGAAGTAACAGGCAAATTTGGCCTTGGAGTACAGAATGAAGCAGGGAAAAGGCTAATAGAGTTCTGCAAAAGAACACACTGGTCATAGCAAACACTCTCTTTCAACAACACAAGAGAAGACTCTACACATGAACATCATCAGATGCAGATGGTCAACACTGAAATCATATTGATTATATTCTTTGCAGCCAAAGATGGAGAAGCTCTATACAGTCAGCAAAAACAAGACTGGGAGCTGACTGTGGCTCAGATCATGAACTCCTTATTGCCAAATTCGGAATGAAATTGAGGAAAGTGGGGAAAAACACTAGACCATTCAGGTATGACCTAAATCCAATCCCTTATAATTACACAGTGGAAGTGAGAAATAGATTCAAGGCACTAGATCTGATAGACAGAGTGCCTGATGAACTATGGACGGAGGTTTGTGACACTGTACAGGAGACAGGGATCAAGACCATCCTCAAGAAAAAGAAACGCAAAAAAGCAAAATGGCTGTCTGAGGAGGCTTTACAAATAGCTGTGAAAAGAAGAGAAGTGAAAAGCAAAGGGGAAAAGGAAAGATATACCCATTTGAATGCAGGATTCCAAAGAACACTAAGGAGAGATAAGAAAGCCTTCCTCAGTGATCAGTGCAAAGAAACAGGGAAAAACAAAAGAAAGGGAAGACTAGAGATCTCTTCAAGAAAATTAGAGATACCAAGGGAACATTTCATGCAAAGATGGGCTCAAAAAAGGACAGAAATGGTATGAACCTAACAGAAGAAGAAGATATTGAGAAGAGGTGGAAAGAATACACAGAAGAACTGTACAAGAAAGTTCTTTATGCCACAGATAATTACGATGATGTGATCACTCACCTGGAGTCAGACTTCCTGGAATGTGAAGTCAAGTGGGCCTTAGGAAGCATCTCTATGAACAAAGGTAGTGGAGGTGATGGAATTCCAGTTGAGGTATTCCAAATCCTAAAAGATGATGCTGTGAAAGTGCTGCACTCAATATGCCAGAAAATTTGGAAAACTCAGCAATGGCCACAGGACTGGAAAAGGTCAGTTTTCACTCCAATCCCTAAGAAAGGCAATGGCAAAGAATGCTCAAACTACCACACAACTGCAGTCATCTCACACACTAGCAAAGTAATGTTCAAAATCCTCCAAGGCAGGCTTCAACAACATGTGAACCATGAACTCCCAGATGTTGAAGCTGGTTTTAGAAAAGGCAGAGGAACCAGAGATCAAATTGCCAACATCCACTGGATCATTGAAAAAGCAAGAGAGCTTCAGAAAAACATCTATTTCTGCTTTATTGACTATGCCAAAGCCTTTGACTGTGTGGATCACAACAAACTGTGGAAAATTCTTAAATAGATGGGAATACCAGACCACCTGACCTGCTTCCTGAGAAATCTGTATGGAGGTCAAGAAGCAATAGTTGGAACTGGACATGGAACAACAGACTGGTTCCAAATAGGAAAAGGAGTACGTCAAGGCTGTATATTGTCACCCTGTTTATTTAACTTATATGCAGAGGACATCATGAGAAATGCTGGACTGGAAGTAGCACAAGCTGGATTAAAGATTTCCAGGAGAAATATCAATAACCTCAGACATGCAGAAGACACCACCGTTATGGCAGGAAGTGAAGAAGAACTAAAGAGCCTCTTGATGAAAGTCAAAGAGGAGAGTGAAATGTTGGCTTAAAACTCAACATTCAGAAAACTAAGATCATGATATCCTGTCCCATCACTTCATGGCAAATAGATGGGGAAACAGTGGAAACAGTGGCTCACTTGTTTGGGGGGGGCTTCAAAATTACTGCAGATGTGATTGCAGCCAGGAAGTTAAAAGACGCTTACTCCTTGAAAGAAAGCTATGACCAAACTAGATAGCATATTAAAAAGCAGAGACATTACTTTGTCAACAAAGGTTCACGTAGTCAAGGCTATGGTTTTTCCAGTAATCATGTATGGTTGTGAGAGCTGGATTATAGAGAAAGCTGAGCACAGAAGAATTGATGCTTTTGAACTGTGGTGTTGAAGACTCTTTAGAGTCCCTTGGACTGCAAGGAAATCCAACCAGTCCATCCTCAAGGAGATCAGTCCTGGGTGTTCATTGGAAGGACTGATGTTGAAGCTGAAACTCCAATACTTTGGCCACCTGATGAGACGAGCTGACTCATTTGAAAAGACCCCGATGCTGGGAAAGATTGAGGTAAGGAGGAGAAGGGGGAGACAGAGGATGAGACGGTTGGGTAGCATCAGCAACTCAATGGACATGAGTTTGGGTAAACTCCGGGAGGTGGTGATCGACAGGGAGGCCTGGCATGGTGCAGTTCATTGGGTCGCAAAGAGTCGGATACGACTGAGCAACTGAACTGAACTGAACCCCCTTTAAGTTGCATCTACAGGTTGAGAAATGCTTGCCCTTGACTCTTCAATCAAGAGTATAGTATAGTCACCTGTAAACTATGGCCCTGGCCATCTTGCTGGTCATTTGCTTTCACCTCAACTCAAAGGATGCTACTTTGTCCCACTGTATGGCTATCATTTTCTGATATAGTGTACACAATTTTACTTGGTGTGAGTGAGCTTGGAGGTGTCTTTCCATTCCAAATGGGGGAGGTTTGGATATCACTGTCTTCAGAGTTGCAGAGGTTGCCTTTTAGGGCCTTAACTCGAATTAAGGTAATTGAAAGAGTCTGGAATCAGACCCATATGCTGCTGAGAGAATCATACAATCCTACATGTTAGTGCTTTAGAAAGTTCACGTTTATTTTTCTTTTCAAATTAAAAAATTTTTAATTGGAGTACAGTTACTTTATACTGTTGTGTTACTTTCTTCTGTATAGCAGAGTGACTCAGCTATATGTGTACACATAACCCCACTTTTTTGGATTTCCTTCTCACAAAGCACACCACAGAGAACTGAGTACAGTTACCTGTGCTATATGTTATTTTTAATGCTGAGTAGTAATTTTCCATTGAATATGCATACCCCAACTTTTTTTATCCATTCCTCTGTTGGTGGATTTTTAGGTTGCTTCCATGTCCTGGCTATTGTAAATAGTGCTGCAGTAAACATTCGAGTGCACGTATCGTTTTGAATTATGGTTTCTCTGCACATATTCAGAGGAGTGGGATGGGTGGATTATATAGTAGTTCTATTTTTGGTCCTTTGAGGAACCTCCATACTGTTTTCCATAGTGGCTGTATCAATTTATATTCCCACCAACAGTATAGGAGGACTCCCTCCTCTCCACACACTCTCCAGCATTTATTGTTTGTAGATTTTTGATGATGGCCATTCTGACAGATGTGAGACTATACCTGATTGTAGTTTTGGTTTGAATTTCTCTAATAATTATTGATGTTGAGCATCTTTTCATGTGTTTGTTAGCCATCTGTATGTCTTCTTTGAAAAAACGTCTATGTAGGTCTTCTTGGTTGGATTTTTTTTATACTGAGTTTCATGAGCTGTTTGTTTATTTTGGAGATTAATTCCTTGTCAGCTGCCTCATTTGCAAGTATTTTCTCCCATTCTGAGGGTTGTCTTTTCATTTTGTTTATGGTTCCCTTTGCTGTGCAAAAATTTCTAAGATTAATTAGGTACATTTTGTTTATTTTTGTATTTATTTTCATTACTTTAGGAGGTAGGTCAAAAAAGATCTTACTGTGAGTTATGTCAAAAAGTGTTCTGCCTATGATTTCCTCTAAGAGTTTTATAGTATCCTGTCTTACATTAGGCTTTTATTTTGAGTTTAGTTTTGTATATGGTGTTTGGGAGTGCTCTAATTTCATTCTTTTATATGTAGTTGTCCAGTTTTACAGGCACCACTTATTTAAGAGACTGTCTTTCCTCAATTATATATTCTTGCCTCAATAGGCTAATGGTTAATCTCTGGGGTTTTTATCCTGTTCCATTTATCTATATTTCTGTTTTTTTGCCAGTACCATACTGTCTTGATTCCTATAGCTTTATAGTATAGTCTGAAGTCAGGTAGCCTAATTCCTCTATCTCTGTTTTTCTTTCTCAAGATTGCTTTGGTTATTCGAGGTCTTTTGTGTTTCTATACAACTTGTACAATTTTTTTGTTCTGATTCTGTGAAAAATGTCATTGGTAATTTTATAGGAATTGCATTGAATCTGTAGCTTGCTTTGAGTAGTATAGTCATTTTCACAGTATTGATTCTTCAAATCCAAGAATATGGTCTATCTTTCCATCAGTTGTGTCATCCTTGATTTCTTTCATCAGTCTCATTTTTAAAAACTTTTTATTTTCTAGTGGGGTTTAGCCAATTAACAATGTGATAGTTTCAGGTGAACAGCAAAGAGACTCAGCCATATATTTACATGTATCCATTCTCTCCCAAACTCCCCTCCCATCCAGGCTACAACATATCATTGAGCAGAGTTCCATGTGCTATTAAGCAGGTCCTTGTTGGTTATCCATTTAAAATATAGCAGGGTGAACAGGCAATCATAATTTCATTCTCTAAGTCTGTGAGTCTCTATTTTCTAAGTAAGTTTATTTGTATCATTTCTTTCTAGATTTTAAACATAAGGGATGTCATATGATATTTCTTCTTTTCTATCTGACTTACTTCACTCAGTATGCCAATCTTTAGGTCCATCCAGGTTGCTGCAAATGGCAGTATTTCATTCTTTTTAATGGCTGTGTAATATTTCATTGCATATATGTATCACATCATTTTTGTCCACTCCTCTGACAGTAGACATTTAGGTTGCTTCTATGTCTTGACTATTGTAAACAAGGCTGCAAAGAAGATTGGGGTGCATGTATCCTTTTGGATCACGTTTTTCCTCTGGATATATACCTGCGAGTGAGATTGCAGTCATATGGTAGCTCTATTTTTTAGTTTTTAAAGGAAATTCCATAATGTTCTTCATAGAGGCTGTACCAACTTGCATTCCCACCAACAGTGTAGAAAGGTTCCTTTCTCTTCATAGCCTCTCCAGGATTTATTGTTTGTGGATTTTTTGATGATAGCCATTCTGGCTGGTGTGAGGTGATATCTCATTGTAGTTGTGATTTGCATTTCTCTACTAATAATCTATGTTGAATATCTTTTCGTGTGTCATTTGACCATCTGTATGTCTTCACTGAGGAAATGTCTGTTTAGACCTTCTACTCATTTGTTGATTCGGTTGTTTGTTTTGATGCTGTTAAGCACCATGTGCTGTTTATAAATTTTGGAGACTAATCCCTTTTCGGTTACATCATTTGCAAATATTTCCTCCCAATCTGTGGGTTGTCTTTTTGTTTTGTTGATTGTTTCCTTTGTTGTGCAAAAGCTTTTGGGTTGAAGTAAGTGCCATTTGTTTATTTTCATTTTTATTTCCATTATTCTGTGAGAAGGATCAACAAAGATATTGCTGTGATTTATGTCAGAGAGTGTTTGGCTTATGTTTTTTTTTTTTTTTTTAAATTTTTTTATTAGTTGGAGGCTAATTACTTCACAACATTTCAGTGGGTTTTGTCATACATTGACATGAATCAGCCATAGATTTACACTTATTCCCCATCCCGATCCCCCCTCCCACCTCCCTCTCCACCCGATTCCTCTGGGTCTTCCCAGTGCACCAGGCCCGAGCACTTGTCTCATGCATCCCACCTGGGCTGGTGATCTGTTTCACCATAGATAATATACATGCTGTTCTTTCGAAACATCCCACCCTCACCTTCTCCCACAGAGTTCAAAAGTCTGTTCTGTACTTCTGTGTCTCTTTTTCTGTTTTGCATATAGGGTTATCGTTACCATCTTTCTAAATTCCATATATATGTGTTAGTATGCTGTAATGTTCTTTATCTTTCTGGCTTACTTCACTCTGTATAATGGGCTCCAGTTTCACCCATCTCATTAGAACTGATTCAAATGAATTCTTTTTAATGGCTGAGTAATATTCCATGGTGTATATGTACCACAGCTTCCTTATCCATTCGTCTGCTGATGGGCATCTAGGTTGCTTCATGTCCTGGCTATTATAAACAGTGCTGCGATGAACATTGGGGTGCACGTGTCTCTTTCAGATCTGGTTTCCTCAGTGTGTATGCCCAGAAGAGGGATTGCTGGGTCATATGGCAGTTCTATTTCCAGTTTTTTAAGAAATCTCCACACTGTTTTCCATAGCGGCTGTACTAGTTTGCATTCCCACCAACAGTGTAAGAGGGTTCCCTTTTCTCCACACCCTCTCCAGCATTTATTGCTTGTAGACTTGGATAGCAGCCATCCTGACTGGCGTGTAATGGTACCTCATTGTGGTTTTGATTTGCATTTCTCTGATAATGAGTGATGTTGAGCATCTTTTCATGTGTTTGTTAGCCATCTGTATGTCTTCTTTGGAGAAATGTCTGTTTAGTTCTTTGGCCCATTTTTTGATTGGGTCATTTATTTTTCTGGAATTGAGCTGCAGGAGTTGCTTGTATATTTTGAGATTAATCCTTTGTCTGTTTCTTCATTTGCTATTATTTTCTCCCAATCTGAGGGCTGTCTTTTCACCTTGCTTATAGTTTCCTTTGTTGTGCAAAAGCTTTTAAGTTTCATTAGGTCCCATTTGTTTATTTTTGCTTTTATTTCCAATATTCTGGGAGGTGGTCATAGAGGATCTTGCTGTGATTTATGTCGGA